>NW_027309837.1:333954-662908 GCF_047496795.1 Chiloscyllium punctatum | reverse complement strand
GAGGGGCTGAAACAGAGGGGCTGAATCGGAGGGGCTGAAACAGAGGGGCTGAAACAGAGGGGCTGAAACAGAGAGTCCGAAACAGAGGGGCTGAAACAGAGGGCGAGAAACAGAGGGGCTAAAACAGAGGGCGATAAACAGAGGGGCTGAAACAGATGGCAAGAAAGAGAGGGGCTGAAACCGAGTGGCTGAAACAGAAGGGCTGAAACAGAGGGGCTGAAACAGAGGGCGAGAATCAGAGGGGCTGAATCACAGGGGCTGAAACAGAGGGGCTGAAACAGAAGGCGAGAAACAGACGGGCTGAAACAGAGGGCGAGAAACAGAGGGGCAGAAACAGAGGGCGAGAAACAGAGGGGCTGAAACA
Organism: Chiloscyllium punctatum; assembly: GCF_047496795.1. Classification (NCBI taxonomy): domain Eukaryota; kingdom Metazoa; phylum Chordata; class Chondrichthyes; order Orectolobiformes; family Hemiscylliidae; genus Chiloscyllium; species Chiloscyllium punctatum. The sequence goes on along the minus strand of NW_027309837.1, from coordinate 662,544 downwards.
GAGGGGCTGAAACAGAGGGCAAGAAACAGAGGGGCTGAATCAGAGGGGCTGAATCAGAGGGGCTGAAACAGAGGGGCTGAAACAGAGGGCGAGAAACAGAGGGGCTGAATCAGAGGGGCTGAATCAGAGGGGCTGAAACAGAGGGGCTGAAACAGAGGGCGAGAAACAGAGGGGCTGAAACAGAGGGCGAGAAACAGAGGGGCTGAAACAGAGGGCGAGAAACAGAGGGGCTGAAACAGAGGGGCTGAAACAGAGGGGCTGAAACAGAGGGCGAGAAACAGAGGGGCTGAATCAGAGGGGCTGAAACAGAGGGCGAGAAACAGAGGGGCTGAAACAGAGGGGCTGAAACAGAGGGGCTGAAACAGAGGGGCTGAAACAGAGGGCGAGAAACAGAGGGGCTGAAACAGAGGGCGAGAAACAGAGGGGCTGAAACAGAGGGGCTGAAACAGAGGGGCTGAAACAGAGGGCGAGAAACAGAGGGGCTGAAACAGATGGCGAGAAACAGAGGGGCTGAAACAGAGGGCGAGAAACAGAGGGGCTGAATCAGAGGTGCTGAAACAGAGGGGCTGAAACAGAGGGCGAGAAACAGAGGGGCTGAAACAGAGGGCGAGAAACAGAGGGGCTGAAACAGAGGGCGAGAAACAGAGGGGCTGAAACAGAGGGCGAGAAACAGAGGGGCTGAAACAGAGGGGCTGAAACAGAGGGGCTGAAACAGAGGGCGAGAAACAGTGGGGCTGAAACAGAGGGGCTGAAACAGAGGGCAAGAAACAGAGGGGCTGAAAAAGAGGGCGAGAAACAGAGGGGCTGAAACAGAGGGGCTGAAGCTGAGGGGCTGAAACAGAGGGCGAGAAACAGAGGGGCTGAAACAAAGGGCGAGAAACAGAGGGGCTGAAACAGAGGGGCAGAAACAGAGGGGCTGAAACAGAGGGGCTGAATCGGAGGGGCTGAAACAGAGGGGCTGAAACAGAGGGGCTGAAACAGAGAGTGCGAAACAGAGGGGCTGAAACAGAGGGCGAGAAACAGAGGGGCTAAAACAGAGGGCGAGAAACAGAGTGGCTGAAACAGAGGGCAAGAAAGAGAGGGGCTGAAACCGAGTGGCTGAAACAGAAGGTCTGAAACAGAGGGGCTGAAACAGAGGGGCTGAAACAGAGGGGCTGAAACAGAGGGCAAGAAATAGAGGGGCTGAAAAAGAGGGCGAGAAACAGAGGGGCTGAAACAGAGGGTGAGAAACAGAGGGGCTGAATCAGAGGGGCTGAAACAAATGCCGAGAAACAGAGGGGCTGAAACAGAGGGCGAGAAACAGAGGGGCTGAAACAGAGGGGCTGAAACAGAGGGTGAGAAACAGAGGGGCTGAAACAGAGGGCGAGAAACAGAGGGGCTGAAACAGAGGGGCAGAAACAGAGGGGCTGAATCAGAGGGGCTGAAACAAATGCCGAGAAACAGAGGGGCTGAAACAGAGGGCGAGAAACAGAGGGGCTGAAACAGAGGGGCTGAAACAGAGGGTGAGAAACAGAGGGGCTGAAACAGAGGGCGAGAAACAGAGAGGCTGAAACACAGGGCGAGAAACAGAGGGGCTGAAACAGAGGGCGAGAAACAGAGGGGCTGAAATAGAGGGACTGAAACAGAGGGGCTGAAACAGAGGGGCTGAAACAGAGGGCGAGAAACAGAGTGGCTGAAACAGAGAGCGAGAAACAGAGTGGCTGAAACAGAGGGCAAGAAACAGAGGGGCTGAAACAGAGGGCGAGAAACAGAGGGGCTGAAACAGAGGGGCTGAAACAGAGGTGCGGAAACAGAGGGGCTGAAACAGAGAGCGAGAAACAGAGGGGCTGAAACAGAGGGGCTGAAACAGAGGGCGAGAAACAGAGGGGCTGAAACAGAGGGCGAGAAACAGAGGGGCTGAAACAGAGGGCGAGAAACAGAGGGCGAGAAACAGAGGGACTGAAACAGAGGGTCTGAAACAGAGGGACTGAAACAGAGTGCGAGAAACAGAGTGGCTGAAACAGAGGGCGAGAAACAGAGTGGCTGAAGCAGAGGGCAAGAAACAGAGGGGCTGAAACAGATGGCGGGAAACAGAGGGGCTGAAACAGAGGGGCTGAAACAGAGGGGCGGAAACAGAGGGGCTGAAACAGAGAGCGAGAAACAGAGGGGCTGAATCAGAGGGGCTGAAACAGAGGGGCTGAAACAGAGGGGCTGAATCAGAGGGGCTGAAACAAAGGGGCTGAAACAGTGGGGCTAAAATAGAGGGGCTGAAACAGAGGGCGAGAAATAGAGGGGCTGAAACAGAGGGCGAGAAACCGGGAGGCTGAAACAGAGGGCGAGAAACAGAGGGGCTGAAACAGAGGGCGAGAAACAGAGGGGCTATAACAGAGGTGCTTAAACAGAGGGGCTGAAACAGAGGGCGAGAAACAGAGGGGTTGAAACAGAGGGCGAGAAACAGAGGGGCTGAAACAGAGGGCGAGAAACAGAGGGGCTGAAACAGAGGGGCTGAAACAGAGGGGCTGAAACAGAGGGCGAGAAACAGAGGGGCTGAAACAGAGGGCGAGAAACAGAGGGGCTGAATCAGAGGGGCTGAAACAGAGGGCGAGAAACAGAGGGGCTGAAACAGAGGGGCTGAAACAGAGGGGCTGAAACAGAGGGCGAGAAACAGAGGGGCTGAATCAGAGGGGCTGCACCAGAGGGGCTGAAACAGAGGGCCTGAATCAGAGGGGCTGAAACAGAAGGCGAGAAACAGAGGGGCTGAAAGAGAGGGCCTGAATCAGAGGGGCTGAAACAGAAGGCGAGAAACAGAGGGGCTGAAACACAGGGCGAGAAACAGAGGGGCAGAAACAGAGGGCGAGAAACAGTGGGGCTGAAAATGAGGGGCTGAAACAGAGGGCAAGAAACAGAGGGGCTGAAACAGAGGGCTAGAAACAGAGGGGCTGAAACAGAGGCGCTGAAGCTGAGGGGCTGAAACAGAGGGCGAGAAACAGAGGGGCTGAAACAAAGGGCGAGAAACAGAGGGGCTGAAACAGAGGGGCAGAATCAGAGGGGCTGAAACAGAGGGGCTGAATCGGAGGGGCTGAAACAGAGGGGCTGAAACAGAGGGGCTGAAACAGAGGGCGAGAAACAGAGGGGCTGAAACAGAGGGCGAGAAACAGAGGGCGAGAAACAGAGGGACTGAAACAGAGGGTCTGAAACAGAGGGACTGAAACAGAGTGCGAGAAACAGAGTGGCTGAAACAGAGGGCGAGAAACAGAGTGGCTGAAGCAGAGGGCAAGAAACAGAGGGGCTGAAACAGATGGCGGGAAACAGAGGGGCTGAAACAGAGGGGCTGAAACAGAGGGGCGGAAACAGAGGGGCTGAAACAGAGAGCGAGAAACAGAGGGGCTGAATCAGAGGGGCTGAAACAGAGGGGCTGAAACAGAGGGGCTGAATCAGAGGGGCTGAAACAAAGGGGCTGAAACAGTGGGGCTAAAATAGAGGGGCTGAAACAGAGGGCGAGAAATAGAGGGGCTGAAACAGAGGGCGAGAAACCGGGAGGCTGAAACAGAGGGCGAGAAACAGAGGGGCTGAAACAGAGGGCGAGAAACAGAGGGGCTATAACAGAGGTGCTTAAACAGAGGGGCTGAAACAGAGGGCGAGAAACAGAGGGGTTGAAACAGAGGGCGAGAAACAGAGGGGCTGAAACAGAGGGCGAGAAACAGAGGGGCTGAAACAGAGGGGCTGAAACAGAGGGGCTGAAACAGAGGGCGAGAAACAGAGGGGCTGAAACAGAGGGCGAGAAACAGAGGGGCTGAATCAGAGGGGCTGAAACAGAGGGCGAGAAACAGAGGGGCTGAAACAGAGGGGCTGAAACAGAGGGGCTGAAACAGAGGGCGAGAAACAGAGGGGCTGAATCAGAGGGGCTGCACCAGAGGGGCTGAAACAGAGGGCCTGAATCAGAGGGGCTGAAACAGAAGGCGAGAAACAGAGGGGCTGAAAGAGAGGGCCTGAATCAGAGGGGCTGAAACAGAAGGCGAGAAACAGAGGGGCTGAAACACAGGGCGAGAAACAGAGGGGCAGAAACAGAGGGCGAGAAACAGTGGGGCTGAAACTGAGGGGCTGAAACAGAGGGCAAGAAACAGAGGGGCTGAAACAGAGGGCTAGAAACAGAGGGGCTGAAACAGAGGCGCTGAAGCTGAGGGGCTGAAACAGAGGGCGAGAAACAGAGGGGCTGAAACAAAGGGCGAGAAACAGAGGGGCTGAAACAGAGGGGCAGAATCAGAGGGGCTGAAACAGAGGGGCTGAATCGGAGGGGCTGAAACAGAGGGGCTGAAACAGAGGGGCTGAAACAGAGAGTGCGAAACAGAGGGGCTGAAACAGAGGGCGAGAAACAGAGGGGCTAAAACAGAGGGCGATAAACAGAGGGGCTGAAGCAGAGGGCAAGAAAGAGAGGGGCTGAAACCGAGTTGCTGAAACAGAAGGGCTGAAACAGAGGGGCTGAAACAGAGGGCGAGAAACAGAGGGGCTGAATCAGAGGGGCTGAAACAGAGGGGCTGAAACAGAAGGCGAGAAACAGACGGGCTGAAACAGAGGGCGAGAAACAGAGGGGCAGAAACAGAGGGCGAGAAACAGAGGGGCTGAAACAGAGGGGCTGAAACAGAGGGCAAGAAACAGAGGGGCTGAATCAGAGGGGCTGAATCAGAGGGGCTGAAACAGAGGGGCTGAAACAGAGGGCGAGAAACAGAGGGGCTGAATCAGAGGGGCTGAATCAGAGGGGCTGAAACAGAGGGGCTGAAACAGAGGGCGAGAAACAGAGGGGCTGAAACAGAGGGCGAGAAACAGAGGGGCTGAAACAGAGGGCGAGAAACAGAGGGGCTGAAACAGAGGGCGAGAAACAGAGGGGCTGAAACAGAGGGGCTGAAACAGAGGGGCTGAAACAGAGGGCGAGAAACAGAGGGGCTGAAACAGAGGGCGAGAAACAGAGGGGCTGAATCAGAGGGGCTGAAACAGAGGGCGAGAAACAGAGGGGCTGAAACAGAGGGGCTGAAACAGAGGGGCTGAAACAGAGGGGCTGAAACAGAGGGCGAGAAACAGAGGGGCTGAATCAGAGGGGCTGAATCAGAGGGGCTGAAACAGAGGGCCTGAATCAGAGGGGCTGAAACAGAGGGCGAGAAACAGAGGGGCTGAAAGAGAGGGCCTGAATCAGAGCGGCTGAAACAGAAGGCGAGAAACAGAGGGGCTGAAACAGAGGGCGAAAAACAGAGGGGCAGAAACAGAGAGCGCGAAACAGAGGGACTGAAACAGAGGGGCTGAAACAGAGAGCGAGAAACAGAGGGGCTGAAACAGAGGGGCTGAAACAGAGGGCGAGAAACAGAGGGGCTGAAACAGAGGGCGAGAAACAGAGGGGCTGAAACAGAGGGCGAGAAACAGAGGGCGAGAAACAGAGGGACTGAAACAGAGGGTCTGAAACAGAGGGACTGAAACAGAGTGCGAGAAACAGAGTGGCTGAAACAGAGGGCGAGAAACAGAGTGGCTGAAGCAGAGGGCAAGAAACAGAGGGGCTGAAACAGATGGCGGGAAACAGAGGGGCTGAAACAGAGGGGCTGAAACAGAGGGGCGGAAACAGAGGGGCTGAAACAGAGAGCGAGAAACAGAGGGGCTGAATCAGAGGGGCTGAAACAGAGGGGCTGAAACTGAGGGGCTGAATCAGAGGGGCTGAAACAAAGGGGCTGAAACAGTGGGGCTAAAATAGAGGGGCTGAAACAGAGGGCGAGAAATAGAGGGGCTGAAACAGAGGGCGAGAAACCGGGAGGCTGAAACAGAGGGCGAGAAACAGAGGGGCTGAAACAGAGGGCGAGAAACAGAGGGGCTATAACAGAGGTGCTTAAACAGAGGGGCTGAAACAGAGGGCGAGAATCAGAGGGGCTGAAACAGAGGGCGAGAAACAGAGGGGCTGAAACAGAGGGCGAGAAACAGAGGGGCTGAAACAGAGGGGCTGAAACAGAGGGGCTGAAACAGAGGGCGAGAAACAGAGGGGCTGAAACAGAGGGCGAGAAACAGAGGGGCTGAATCAGAGGGGCTGAAACAGAGGGCGAGAAACAGAGGGGCTGAAACAGAGGGGCTGAAACAGAGGGGCTGAAACAGAGGGCGAGAAACAGAGGGGCTGAATCAGAGGGGCTGCACCAGAGGGGCTGAAACAGAGGGCCTGAATCAGAGGGGCTGAAACAGAAGGCGAGAAACAGAGGGGCTGAAAGAGAGGGCCTGAATCAGAGGGGCTGAAACAGAAGGCGAGAAACAGAGGGGCTGAAACACAGGGCGAGAAACAGAGGGGCAGAAACAGAGGGCGAGAAACAGTGGGGCTGAAACTGAGGGGCTGAAACAGAGGGCAAGAAACAGAGGGGCTGAAACAGAGGGCTAGAAACAGAGGGGCTGAAACAGAGGGGCTGAAGCTGAGGGGCTGAAACAGAGGGCGAGAAACAGAGGGGCTGCAACAGAGGGGCTGAAACAGAGGGCAAGAAATAGAGGGGCTGAAAAAGAGGGCGAGAAACAGAGGGGCTGAAACAGAGGGTGAGAAACAGAGGGGCTGAATCAGAGGGGCTGAAACAAATGCCGAGAAACAGAGGGGCTGAAACAGAGGGCGAGAAACAGAGGGGCTGAAACAGAGGGGCTGAAACAGAGGGTGAGAAACAGAGGGGCTGAAACAGAGGGCGAGAAACAGAGGGGCTGAAACAGAGGGGCAGAAACAGAGGGGCTGAATCAGAGGGGCTGAAACAAATGCCGAGAAACAGAGGGGCTGAAACAGAGGGCGAGAAACAGAGGGGCTGAAACAGAGGGGCTGAAACAGAGGGTGAGAAACAGAGGGGCTGAAACAGAGGGCGAGAAACAGAGAGGCTGAAACACAGGGCGAGAAACAGAGGGGCTGAAACAGAGGGCGAGAAACAGAGGGGCTGAAATAGAGGGACTGAAACAGAGGGGCTGAAACAGAGGGGCTGAAACAGAGGGCGAGAAACAGAGTGGCTGAAACAGAGAGCGAGAAACAGAGTGGCTGAAACAGAGGGCAAGAAACAGAGGGGCTGAAACAGAGGGCGAGAAACAGAGGGGCTGAAACAGAGGGGCTGAAACAGAGGTGCGGAAACAGAGGGGCTGAAACAGAGAGCGAGAAACAGAGGGGCTGAAACAGAGGGGCTGAAACAGAGGGCGAGAAACAGAGGGGCTGAAACAGAGGGCGAGAAACAGAGGGGCTGAAACAGAGGGCGAGAAACAGAGGGCGAGAAACAGAGGGACTGAAACAGAGGGTCTGAAACAGAGGGACTGAAACAGAGTGCGAGAAACAGAGTGGCTGAAACAGAGGGCGAGAAACAGAGTGGCTGAAGCAGAGGGCAAGAAACAGAGGGGCTGAAACAGATGGCGGGAAACAGAGGGGCTGAAACAGAGGGGCTGAAACAGAGGGGCGGAAACAGAGGGGCTGAAACAGAGAGCGAGAAACAGAGGGGCTGAATCAGAGGGGCTGAAACAGAGGGGCTGAAACAGAGGGGCTGAATCAGAGGGGCTGAAACAAAGGGGCTGAAACAGTGGGGCTAAAATAGAGGGGCTGAAACAGAGGGCGAGAAATAGAGGGGCTGAAACAGAGGGCGAGAAACCGGGAGGCTGAAACAGAGGGCGAGAAACAGAGGGGCTGAAACAGAGGGCGAGAAACAGAGGGGCTATAACAGAGGTGCTTAAACAGAGGGGCTGAAACAGAGGGCGAGAAACAGAGGGGCTGAAACAGAGGGCGAGAAACAGAGGGGCTGAAACAGAGGGGCTGAAACAGAGGGGCTGAAACAGAGGGCGAGAAACAGAGGGGCTGAAACAGAGGGCGAGAAACAGAGGGGCTGAATCAGAGGGGCTGAAACAGAGGGGCTGAAACAGAGGGGCTGAAACAGAGGGCGAGAAACAGAGGGGCTGAATCAGAGGGGCTGCACCAGAGGGGCTGAAACAGAGGGCCTGAATCAGAGGGGCTGAAACAGAAGGCGAGAAACAGAGGGGCTGAAAGAGAGGGCCTGAATCAGAGGGGCTGAAACAGAAGGCGAGAAACAGAGGGGCTGAAACACAGGGCGAGAAACAGAGGGGCAGAAACAGAGGGCGAGAAACAGTGGGGCTGAAACTGAGGGGCTGAAACAGAGGGCAAGAAACAGAGGGGCTGAAACAGAGGGCTAGAAACAGAGGGGCTGAAACAGAGGCGCTGAAGCTGAGGGGCTGAAACAGAGGGCGAGAAACAGAGGGGCTGAAACAAAGGGCGAGAAACAGAGGGGCTGAAACAGAGGGGCAGAATCAGAGGGGCTGAAACAGAGGGGCTGAATCGGAGGGGCTGAAACAGAGGGGCTGAAACAGAGGGGCTGAAACAGAGAGTGCGAAACAGAGGGGCTGAAACAGAGGGCGAGAAACAGAGGGGCTAAAACAGAGGGCGATAAACAGAGGGGCTGAAGCAGAGGGCAAGAAAGAGAGGGGCTGAAACCGAGTTGCTGAAACAGAAGGGCTGAAACAGAGGGGCTGAAACAGAGGGCGAGAAACAGAGGGGCTGAATCAGAGGGGCTGAAACAGAGGGGCTGAAACAGAAGGCGAGAAACAGACGGGCTGAAACAGAGGGCGAGAAACAGAGGGGCAGAAACAGAGGGCGAGAAACAGAGGGGCTGAAACAGAGGGGCTGAAACAGAGGGCAAGAAACAGAGGGGCTGAATCAGAGGGGCTGAATCAGAGGGGCTGAAACAGAGGGGCTGAAACAGAGGGCGAGAAACAGAGGGGCTGAATCAGAGGGGCTGAATCAGAGGGGCTGAAACAGAGGGGCTGAAACAGAGGGCGAGAAACAGAGGGGCTGAAACAGAGGGCGAGAAACAGAGGGGCTGAAACAGAGGGCGAGAAACAGAGGGGCTGAAACAGAGGGCGAGAAACAGAGGGGCTGAAACAGAGGGGCTGAAACAGAGGGGCTGAAACAGAGGGCGAGAAACAGAGGGGCTGAAACAGAGGGCGAGAAACAGAGGGGCTGAATCAGAGGGGCTGAAACAGAGGGCGAGAAACAGAGGGGCTGAAACAGAGGGGCTGAAACAGAGGGGCTGAAACAGAGGGGCTGAAACAGAGGGCGAGAAACAGAGGGGCTGAATCAGAGGGGCTGAATCAGAGGGGCTGAAACAGAGGGCCTGAATCAGAGGGGCTGAAACAGAGGGCGAGAAACAGAGGGGCTGAAAGAGAGGGCCTGAATCAGAGCGGCTGAAACAGAAGGCGAGAAACAGAGGGGCTGAAACAGAGGGCGAAAAACAGAGGGGCAGAAACAGAGAGCGCGAAACAGAGGGACTGAAACAGAGGGGCTGAAACAGAGAGCGAGAAACAGAGGGGCTGAAACAGAGGGGCTGAAACAGAGGGCGAGAAAGAGAGGGGCTGAAACAGAGGGCGAGAAACAGAGGGGCTGAAACAGAGGGCGAGAAACAGAGGGCGAGAAACAGAGGGACTGAAACAGAGGGTCTGAAACAGAGGGACTGAAACAGAGTGCGAGAAACAGAGTGGCTGAAACAGAGGGCGAGAAACAGAGTGGCTGAAGCAGAGGGCAAGAAACAGAGGGGCTGAAACAGATGGCGGGAAACAGAGGGGCTGAAACAGAGGGGCTGAAACAGAGGGGCGGAAACAGAGGGGCTGAAACAGAGAGCGAGAAACAGAGGGGCTGAATCAGAGGGGCTGAAACAGAGGGGCTGAAACAGAGGGGCTGAATCAGAGGGGCTGAAACAAAGGGGCTGAAACAGTGGGGCTAAAATAGAGGGGCTGAAACAGAGGGCGAGAAATAGAGGGGCTGAAACAGAGGGCGAGAAACCGGGAGGCTGAAACAGAGGGCGAGAAACAGAGGGGCTGAAACAGAGGGCGAGAAACAGAGGGGCTATAACAGAGGTGCTTAAACAGAGGGGCTGAAACAGAGGGCGAGAAACAGAGGGGCTGAAACAGAGGGCGAGAAACAGAGGGGCTGAAACAGAGGGCGAGAAACAGAGGGGCTGAAACAGAGGGGCTGAAACAGAGGGGCTGAAACAGAGGGCGAGAAACAGAGGGGCTGAAACAGAGGGCGAGAAACAGAGGGGCTGAATCAGAGGGGCTGAAACAGAGGGCGAGAAACAGAGGGGCTGAAACAGAGGGGCTGAAACAGAGGGGCTGAAACAGAGGGCGAGAAACAGAGGGGCTGAATCAGAGGGGCTGCACCAGAGGGGCTGAAACAGAGGGCCTGAATCAGAGGGGCTGAAACAGAAGGCGAGAAACAGAGGGGCTGAAAGAGAGGGCCTGAATCAGAGGGGCTGAAACAGAAGGCGAGAAACAGAGGGGCTGAAACACAGGGCGAGAAACAGAGGGGCAGAAACAGAGGGCGAGAAACAGTGGGGCTGAAACTGAGGGGCTGAAACAGAGGGCAAGAAACAGAGGGGCTGAAACAGAGGGCTAGAAACAGAGGGGCTGAAACAGAGGGGCTGAAGCTGAGGGGCTGAAACAGAGGGCGAGAAACAGAGGGGCTGAAACAAAGGGCGAGAAACAGAGGGGCTGAAACAGAGGGGCAGAATCAGAGGGGCTGAAACAGAGGGGCTGAATCGGAGGGGCTGAAACAGAGGGGCTGAAACAGAGGGGCTGAAACAGAGAGTGCGAAACAGAGGGGCTGAAACAGAGGGCGAGAAACAGAGGGGCTAAAACAGAGGGCGATAAACAGAGGGGCTGAAGCAGAGGGCAAGAAAGAGAGGGGCTGAAACCGAGTTGCTGAAACAGAAGGGCTGAAACAGAGGGGCTGAAACAGAGGGCGAGAAACAGAGGGGCTGAATCAGAGGGGCTGAAACAGAGGGGCTGAAACAGAAGGCGAGAAACAGACGGGCTGAAACAGAGGGCGAGAAACAGAGGGGCAGAAACAGAGGGCGAGAAACAGAGGGGCTGAAACAGAGGGGCTGAAACAGAGGGCAAGAAACAGAGGGGCTGAATCAGAGGGGCTGAATCAGAGGGGCTGAAACAGAGGGGCTGAAACAGAGGGCGAGAAACAGAGGGGCTGAATCAGAGGGGCTGAATCAGAGGGGCTGAAACAGAGGGGCTGAAACAGAGGGCGAGAAACAGAGGGGCTGAAACAGAGGGCGAGAAACAGAGGGGCTGAAACAGAGGGCGAGAAACAGAGGGGCTGAAACAGAGGGCGAGAAACAGAGGGGCTGAAACAGAGGGGCTGAAACAGAGGGGCTGAAACAGAGGGCGAGAAACAGAGGGGCTGAAACAGAGGGCGAGAAACAGAGGGGCTGAATCAGAGGGGCTGAAACAGAGGGCGAGAAACAGAGGGGCTGAAACAGAGGGGCTGAAACAGAGGGGCTGAAACAGAGGGGCTGAAACAGAGGGCGAGAAACAGAGGGGCTGAATCAGAGGGGCTGAATCAGAGGGGCTGAAACAGAGGGCCTGAATCAGAGGGGCTGAAACAGAGGGCGAGAAACAGAGGGGCTGAAAGAGAGGGCCTGAATCAGAGCGGCTGAAACAGAAGGCGAGAAACAGAGGGGCTGAAACAGAGGGCGAAAAACAGAGGGGCAGAAACAGAGAGCGCGAAACAGAGGGACTGAAACAGAGGGGCTGAAACAGAGGGCGAGAAACGGAGGGGCTGAAACAGAGGGCGAGAAACAGAGGGGCTGAAACAGAGGGCAAGAAACAGAGGGGCTGAAACAGAGTGGCTGAAACTGAGGGCGAGAAACAGAGGGGCTGAATCAGACAGGCTGAATCAGATGGGCTGAAACAGAGGGGCTGAAACAGAGGGCGAGAAACAGAGGGCGAGAAACAGAGGGGCTGAAAAAGTGGGGCTGAAACAAAGGGGCTGAAACAAAGCGCCTGATACAGAGGGCGAGAAACAGAGGGGCTGAAACAGAGGGCGAGGAACAGAGGGGCTGAAACAGAGGGGCTGAAACAGTGGGGCTGAAACAGAGGGCGAGAAACAGAGAGGCTGAAACACAGGGCGAGAAACAGAGGGGCTGAAACAGAGGGCGAGAAACAGAGGGGCTGAAACAGAGGGACTGAAACAGAGGGGCTGAAACAGAGGGGCTGAAACAGAGGGCGAGAAACAGAGTGGCTGAAACAGAGAGCGAGAAACAGAGTGGCTGAAACAGAGGGCAAGAAACAGAGGGGCTGAAACAGAGGGCGAGAAACAGAGGGGCTGAAACAGAGGGGCTGAAACAGAGGGGCGGAAACAGAGGGGCTGAAACAGAGAGCGAGAAACAGAGGGGCTGAAACAGAGGGGCTGAAACAGAGGGCGAGAAACAGAGGGGCTGAAACAGAGGGCGAGAAACAGAGGGGCTGAAACAGAGGGCGAGAAACAGAGGGCGAGAAACAGAGGGACTGAAACAGAGGGTCTGAAACAGAGGGGCTGAAACAGAGGGCGAGAAACAGAGTGGCTGAAACAGAGGGCGAGAAACAGAGTGGCTTGAAACAGAGGGCAAGAAACAGAGGGGCTGAAACAGAGGGCGAGAAACAGAGGGGCTGAAACAGAGGGGCTGAAACAAAGGGGCGGAAACAGAGTGGCTGAAACAGAGAGCGAGAAACAGAGGGGCTGAAACAGAGGGGCGGAAACAGAGGGGCTGAAACAGAGGGTGAGAAACATAGTGGCTGAAACAAAGGGGCTGAAACAGTGGGGCTAAAATAGAGGGGCTGAAACAGAGGGTGAGAAACAGAGGGGCTGAAACAGAGGGCGAGAAACAGAGGGGCTGAAACAGAGGGGCTGAAACAGAGGGGCTGAAACAGAGGGCGAGAAACAGAGGGGCTGAAACAGAGGGCGAGAAACAGAGGGGCTGAATCAGAGGGGCTGAAACAGAGGGCGAGAAACAGAGGGGCTGAAACAGAGGGGCTGAAACAGAGGGGTTGAAACAGAGGGCGAGAAACAGAGGGGCTGAATCAGAGGGGCTGAATCAGTGGGGCTGAAACAGAGGGCCTGAATCAGAGGGGCTGAAACAGAAGGTGAGAAACAGAGGGGCTGAAAGAGAGGGCCTGAATCAGAGGGGCTGAAACAGAAGGCGAGAAACAGAGGGGCTGAAACACAGGGCGAGAAACAGAGGGGCAGAAACAGAGGGCGAGAAACAGTGGGGCTGAAACTGAGGGGCTGAAACAGAGGGCAAGAAACAGAGGTGCTGAAACAGAGGGCGAGAAACAGAGGGGCTGAAACAGAGGGGCTGAAGCTGAGGGGCTGAAACAGAGGGCGAGAAACAGAGGGGCTGAAACAAAGGGCTAGAAACAGAGGGGCTGAAACAGAGGGGCAGAAACAGAGGGGCTGAAACAGAGGGGCTGAATCGGAGGGGCTGAAACAGAGGGGCTGAAACAGAGGGGCTGAAACAGAGGGGAAAAAACAGAGGGGCTGAAACAGAGGGGCTGAATCGGAGGGGCTGAAACAGAGGGGCTGAAACAGAGGGGCTGAAACAGAGAGTGCGAAACAGAGGGGCTGAAACAGAGGGCGAGAAACAGAGGGGCTAAAACAGAGGGCGATAAACAGAGGGGCTGAAACAGAGGGCAAGAAAGAGAGGGGCTGAAACCGAGTGGCTGAAACAGAAGGGCTGAAACAGAGGGGCTGAAACAGAGGACGAGAAACAGAGGGGCTGAATCAGAGGGGCTGAAACAGAGGGGCTGAAACAGAGGGCGAGAAACAGAGGGGCTGAAACAGACGGGCTGAAGCTGAGGGGCTGAAACAGAGGGCGAGAAACAGAGGGGCTGAAACAAAGGGCGAGAAACAGAGGGGCTGAAACAGAGGGGCAGAAACAGAGGGGCTGAAACAGAGGGGCTGAATCGGAGGGGCTGAAACAGAGGGGCTGAAACAGAGGGGCTGAAACAGAGGGCGAGAAACAGAGGGGCTAAAACAGAGGGCGATAAACAGAGGGGCTGAAACAGAGGGCAAGAAAGAGAGGGGCTGAAACCGAGTGGCTGAAACAGAAGGGCTGAAACAGAGGGGCTGAAACAGAGGGCGAGAAACAGAGGGGCTGAATCAGAGGGGCTGAAACAGAGGGGCTGAAACAGAAGGCGAGAAACAGACGGGCTGAAACAGAGGGCGAGAAACAGAGGGGCAGAAACAGAGGGCGAGAAACAGAGGGGCTGAAACAGAGGGGCTGAAACAGAGGGCAAGAAACAGAGGGGCTGAATCAGAGGGGCTGAATCAGAGGGGCTGAAACAGAGGGGCTGAAACAGAGGGCGAGAAACAGAGGGGCTGAATCAGAGGGGCTGAATCAGAGGGGCTGAAACAGAGGGGCTGAAACAGAGGGCGAGAAACAGAGGGGCTGAAACAGAGGGCGAGAAACAGAGGGGCTGAAACAGAGGGCGAGAAACAGAGGGGCTGAAACAGAGGGCGAGAAACAGAGGGGCTGAAACAGAGGGGCTGAAACAGAGGGGCTGAAACAGAGGGCGAGAAACAGAGGGGCTGAATCCGAGGGGCTGAAACAGAGGGCGAGAAACAGAGGGGCTGAAACAGAGGGGCTGAAACAGAGGGGCTGAAACAGAGGGGCTGAAACAGAGGGCGAGAAACAGAGGGGCTGAAACAGAGGGCGAGAAACAGAGGGGCTGAAACAGAAGGCGAGAAACAGAGGGGCTGAAACACAGGGCGAGAAACAGAGGGGCAGAAACAGAGGGCGAGAAACAGTGGGGCTGAAACTGAGGGGCTGAAACAGAGGGCAAGAAACAGAGGGGCTGAAACAGAGGGCTAGAAACAGAGGGGCTGAAACAGAGGGGCTGAAGCTGAGGGGCTGAAACAGAGGGCGAGAAACAGAGGGGCTGAATCAGAGGGGCTGAAACAGAGGGGCTGAAACAGAGGGGCTGAAACAGAGAGTGCGAAACAGAGGGGCTGAAACAGAGGGCGAGAAACAGAGGGGCTAAAACAGAGGGCGATAAACAGAGGGGCTGAAGCAGAGGGCAAGAAAGAGAGGGGCTGAAACCGAGTTGCTGAAACAGAAGGTCTGAAACAGAGGGGCTGAAACAGAGGGCGAGAAACAGAGGGGCTGAATCAGAGGGGCTGAAACAGAGGGGCTGAAACAGAAGGCGAGAAACAGACGGGCTGAAACAGAGGGCGAGAAACAGAGGGGCAGAAACAGTGGGCGAGAAACAGAGGGGCTGAAACAGAGGGGCTGAAACAGAGGGCAAGAAACAGAGGGGCTGAATCAGAGGGGCTGAATCAGAGGGGCTGAAACAGAGGGGCTGAAACAGAGGGCGAGAAACAGAGGGGCTGAATCAGAGGGGCTGAATCAGAGGGGCTGAAACAGAGGGGCTGAAACAGAGGGCGAGAAACAGAGGGGCTGAAACAGAGGGCGAGAAACAGAGGGGCTGAAACAGAGGGCGAGAAACAGAGGGGCTGAAACAGAGGGCGAGAAACAGAGGGGCTGAAACAGAGGGGCTGAAACAGAGGGGCTGAAACAGAGGGCGAGAAACAGAGGGGCTGAAACAGAGGGCGAGAAACAGAGGGGCTGAATCAGAGGGGCTGAAACAGAGGGCGAGAAACAGAGGGGCTGAAACAGAGGGGCTGAAACAGAGGGGCTGAAACAGAGGGGCTGAAACAGAGGGCGAGAAACAGAGGGGCTGAATCAGAGGGGCTGAATCAGAGGGGCTGAAACAGAGGGCCTGAATCAGAGGGGCTGAAACAGAGGGCGAGAAACAGAGGGGCTGAAAGAGAGGGCCTGAATCAGAGCGGCTGAAACAGAAGGCGAGAAACAGAGGGGCTGAAACAGAGGGCGAAAAACAGAGGGGCAGAAACAGAGAGCGCAAAACAGAGGGACTGAAACAGAGGGGCTGAAACAGAGGGCGAGAAACAGAGGGGCTGAAACAGAGGGCGAGAAACAGAGGGGCTGAAACAGAGGGCAAGAAACAGAGGGGCTGAAACAGAGTGGCTGAAACAGAGGGCGAGAAACAGAGGGGCTGAATCAGACAGGCTGAATCAGATGGGCTGAAACAGAGGGGCTGAAACAGAGGGCGAGAAACAGAGGGCGAGAAACAGAGGGGCTGAAAAAGTGGGGCTGAAACAAAGGGGCTGAAACAAAGCGCCTGATACAGAGGGCGAGAAACAGAGGGGCTGAAACAGAGGGGCTGAAACAGTGGGGCTGAAACAGAGGGCGAGAAACAGAGAGGCTGAAACACAGGGCGAGAAACAGAGGGGCTGAAACAGAGGGGCTGAAACAGTGGGGCTGAAACAGAGGGCGAGAAACAGAGAGGCTGAAACACAGGGCGAGAAACAGAGGGGCTGAAACAGAGGGCGAGAAACAGAGGGGCTGAAACAGAGGGACTGAAACAGAGGGGCTGAAACAGAGGGGCTGAAACAGAGGGCGAGAAACAGAGTGGCTGAAACAGAGAGCGAGAAACAGAGTGGCTGAAACAGAGGGCAAGAAACAGAGGGGCTGAAACAGAGGGCGAGAAACAGAGGGGCTGAAACAGAGGGGCTGAAACAGAGGGGCGGAAACAGAGGGGCTGAAACAGAGAGCGAGAAACAGAGGGGCTGAAACAGAGGGGCTGAAACAGAGGGCGAGAAACAGAGGGGCTGAAACAGAGGGCGAGAAACAGAGGGGCTGAAACAGAGGGCGAGAAACAGAGGGCGAGAAACAGAGGGACTGAAACAGAGGGTCTGAAACAGAGGGGCTGAAACAGAGGGCGAGAAACAGAGTGGCTGAAACAGAGGGCGAGAAACAGAGTGGCTTGAAACAGAGGGCAAGAAACAGAGGGGCTGAAACAGAGGGCGAGAAACAGAGGGGCTGAAACAGAGGGGCTGAAACAAAGGGGCGGAAACAGAGTGGCTGAAACAGAGAGCGAGAAACAGAGGGGCTGAAACAGAGGGGCGGAAACAGAGGGGCTGAAACAGAGGGTGAGAAACATAGTGGCTGAAACAAAGGGGCTGAAACAGTGGGGCTAAAATAGAGGGGCTGAAACAGAGGGCGAGAAACAGAGGGGCTGAAACAGAGGGCGAGAAACAGAGGGGCTGAAACAGAGGGGCTGAAACAGAGGGGCTGAAACTGAGGGCGAGAAACAGAGGGGCTGAAACAGAGGGCGAGAAACAGAGGGGCTGAATCAGAGGGGCTGAAACAGAGGGCGAGAAACAGAGGGGCTGAAACAGAGGGGCTGAAACAGAGGGGCTGAAACAGAGGGCGAGAAACAGAGGGGCTGAATCAGAGGGGCTGAATCAGTGGGGCTGAAACAGAGGGCCTGAATCAGAGGGGCTGAAACAGAAGGCGAGAAACAGAGGGGCTGAAAGAGAGGGCCTGAATCAGAGGGGCTGAAACAGAAGGCGAGAAACAGAGTGGCTGAAACACAGGGCGAGAAACAGAGGGGCAGAAACAGAGGGCGAGAAACAGTGGGGCTGAAAATGAGGGGCTGAAACAGAGGGCAAGAAACAGAGGTGCTGAAACAGAGGGCGAGAAACAGAGGGGCTGAAACAGAGGGGCTGAAGCTGAGGGGCTGAAACAGAGGGCGAGAAACAGAGGGGCTGAAACAAAGGGCGAGAAACAGAGGGGCTGAAACAGAGGGGCAGAAACAGAGGGGCTGAAACAGAGGGGCTGAATCGGAGGGGCTGAAACAGAGGGGCTGAAACAGAGGGGCTGAAACAGAGGGGCAGAAACAGAGGGGCTGAAACAGAGGGGCTGAATCGGAGGGGCTGAAACAGAGGGGCTGAAACAGAGGGGCTGAAACAGAGAGTGCGAAACAGAGGGGCTGAAAGAGAGGGCGAGAAACAGAGGGGCTAAAACAGAGGGCGATAAACAGAGGGGCTGAAACAGAGGGCAAGAAAGAGAGGGGCTGAAACCGAGTGGCTGAAACAGAAGGGCTGAAACAGAGGGGCTGAAACAGAGGACGAGAAACAGAGGGGCTGAATCAGAGGGGCTGAAACAGAGGGGCTGAAACAGAGGGCGAGAAACAGAGGGGCTGAAACAGAGGGGCAGAAACAGAGGGGCTGAAACAGAGGGGCTGAATCGGAGGGGCTGAAACAGAGGGGCTGAAACAGAGGGGCTGAAACAGAGGGCGAGAAACAGAGGGGCTAAAACAGAGGGCGATAAACAGAGGGGCTGAAACAGAGGGCAAGAAAGAGAGGGGCTGAAACCGAGTGGCTGAAACAGAAGGGCTGAAACAGAGGGGCTGAAACAGAGGGCGAGAAACAGAGGGGCTGAATCAGAGGGGCTGAAACAGAGGGGCTGAAACAGAAGGCGAGAAACAGACGGGCTGAAACAGAGGGCGAGAAACAGAGGGGCAGAAACAGAGGGCGAGAAACAGAGGGGCTGAAACAGAGGGGCTGAAACAGAGGGCAAGAAACAGAGGGGCTGAATCAGAGGGGCTGAATCAGAGGGGCTGAAACAGAGGGGCTGAAACAGAGGGCGAGAAACAGAGGGGCTGAATCAGAGGGGCTGAATCAGAGGGGCTGAAACAGAGGGGCTGAAACAGAGGGCGAGAAACAGAGGGGCTGAAACAGAGGGCGAGAAACAGAGGGGCTGAAACAGAGGGCGAGAAACAGAGGGGCTGAAACAGAGGGCGAGAAACAGAGGGGCTGAAACAGAGGGGCTGAAACAGAGGGGCTGAAACAGAGGGGCTGAAACAGAGGGCGAGAAACAGAGGGGCTGAATCAGAGGGGCTGAAACAGAGGGCGAGAAACAGAGGGGCTGAAACAGAGGGGCTGAAACAGAGGGGCTGAAACAGAGGGGCTGAAACAGAGGGCGAGAAACAGAGGGGCTGAAACAGAGGGCGAGAAACAGAGGGGCTGAAACAGAGGGGCTGAAACAGAGGGGCTGAAACAGAGGGCGAGAAAAAGAGGGGCTGAAACAGATGGCGAGAAACAGAGGGGCTGAAACAGAGGGCGAGAAACAGAGGGGCTGAATCAGAGGTGCTGAAACAGAGGGGCTGAAACAGAGGGCGAGAAACAGAGGGGCTGAAACAGAGGGCGAGAAACAGAGGGGCTGAAACAGAGGGCGAGAAACAGAGGGGCTGAAACAGAGGGCGAGAAACAGAGGGGCTGAAACAGAGGGGCTGAAACAGAGGGGCTGAAACAGAGGGCGAGAAACAGTGGGGCTGAAACAGAGGGGCTGAAACAGAGGGCAAGAAACAGAGGGGCTGAAACAGAGGGCGAGAAACAGAGGGGCTGAAACAGAGGGGCTGAAGCTCAGGGGCTGAAACAGAGGGCGAGAAACAGAGGGGCTGAAACAAAGGGCGAGAAACAGAGGGGCTGAAACAGAGGGGCAGAAACAGAGGGGCTGAAACAGAGGGGCTGAAACAGAGGGGCTGAATCGGAGGGGCTGAAACAGAGGGGCTGAAACAGAGGGGCTGAAACAGAGAGTGCGAAACAGAGGGGCTGAAACAGAGGGCGAGAAACAGAGGGGCTAAAACAGAGGGCGAGAAACAGAGGGGCTGAAACCGAGTGGCTGAAACAGAAGGTCTGAAACAGAGGGGCTGAAACAGAGGGGCTGAAACAGAGGGGCTGAAACAGAGGGCAAGAAATAGAGGGGCTGAAAAAGAGGGCGAGAAACAGAGGGGCTGAAACAGAGGGTGAGAAACAGAGGGGCTGAATCAGAGGGGCTGAAACAAATGCCGAGAAACAGAGGGGCTGAAACAGAGGGCGAGAAACAGAGGGGCTGAAACAGAGGGGCTGAAACAGAGGGTGAGAAACAGAGGGGCTGAAACAGAGGGCGAGAAACAGAGGGGCTGAAACAGAGGGGCAGAAACAGAGGGGCTGAATCAGAGTGGCTGATTCAGAGGGTCTGAAACAGAGGGGCTGAATCAGAGGGGCGGAAACAGAGGGCGAGAAACAGAGGGGCAGAAACAGAGGGCAAGAAACAGAGGGGCTGAAACAGAGGGCGAGAAACAGACGGGCAGAAACAGAGAGCGAGAAACAGAGGGACTGAAACAGAGGGGCTGAAACAGAGAGCGCGAAACAGAGGGACTGAAACAGAGGGGCTGAAACAGAGGGCGAGAAACAGAGGGATGAAACAGAGGGCGAGAAACAGAGGGGCTGAAACAGAGGGCAAGAAACAGAGGGGCTGAAACAGAGTGGCTGAAACAGAGGGCGAGAAACAGAGGGGCTGAATCAGACAGGCTGAATCAGATGGGCTGAAACAGAGGGGCTGAAACAGAGGGCGAGAAACAGAGGGTGAGAAACAGAGGGGCTGAAAAAGTGGGGCTGAAACAAAGGGGCTGAAACAAAGCGCCTGATACAGAGGGCGAGAAACAGAGGGGCTGAAACAGAGGGCGAGGAACAGAGGGGCTGAAACAGTGGGGCTGAAACAGAGGGCGAGAAACAGAGAGGCTGAAACACAGGGCGAGAAACAGAGGGGCTGAAACAGAGGGCGAGAAACAGAGGGGCTGAAACAGAGGGACTGAAACAGAGGGGCTGAAACAGAGGGGCTGAAACAGAGGGCGAGAAACAGAGTGGCTGAAACAGAGAGCGAGAAACAGAGTGGCTGAAACAGAGGGCAAGAAACAGAGGGGCTGAAACAGAGGGCGAGAGACAGAGGGGCTGAAACAGAGGGGCTGAAACAGAGGGGCGGACACAGAGGGGCTGAAACAGAGAGCGAGAAACAGAGGGGCTGAAACAGAGGGGCTGAAACAGAGGGCGAGAAACAGATGGGCTGAAACAGAGGGCGAGAAACAGAGGGGCTGAAACAGAGGGCGAGAAACAGAGGGCGAGAAACAGAGGGACTGAAACAGAGGGTCTGAAACAGAGGGGCTGAAACAGAGTGCGAGAAACAGAGTGGCTGAAACAGAGGGCAAGAAACAGAGGGGCTGAAACAGAGGGCGAGAAACAGAGGGGCTGAAACAGAGGGGCTGAAGCTCAGGGGCTGAAACAGAGGGCGAGAAACAGAGGGGCTGAAACAAAGGGCGAGAAACAGAGGGGCTGAAACAGAGGGGCAGAAACAGAGGGGCTGAAACAGAGGGGCTGAAACAGAGGGGCTGAATCGGAGGGGCTGAAACAGAGGGGCTGAAACAGAGGGGCTGAAACAGAGAGTGCGAAACAGAGGGGCTGAAACAGAGGGCGAGAAACAGAGGGGCTAAAACAGAGGGCGAGAAACAGAGGGGCTGAAACAGAGGGCAAGAAAGAGAGGGGCTGAAACCGAGTGGCTGAAACAGAAGGTCTGAAACAGAGGGGCTGAAACAGAGGGGCTGAAACAGAGGGGCTGAAACAGAGGGCAAGAAATAGAGGGGCTGAAAAAGAGGGCGAGAAACAGAGGGGCTGAAACAGAGGGTGAGAAACAGAGGGGCTGAATCAGAGGGGCTGAAACAAATGCCGAGAAACAGAGGGGCTGAAACAGAGGGCGAGAAACAGAGGGGCTGAAACAGAGGGGCTGAAACAGAGGGTGAGAAACAGAGGGGCTGAAACAGAGGGCGAGAAACAGAGGGGCTGAAACAGAGGGGCAGAAACAGAGGGGCTGAATCAGAGTGGCTGAATCAGATGGTCTGAAACAGAGGGGCTGAATCAGAGGGGCGGAAACAGAGGGCGAGAAACAGAGGGGCAGAAACAGAGGGCAAGAAACAGAGGGGCTGAAACAGAGGGCGAGAAACAGACGGGCAGAAACAGAGAGCGAGAAACAGAGGGACTGAAACAGAGGGGCTGAAACAGAGAGCGCGAAACAGAGGGACTGAAACAGAGGGGCTGAAACAGAGGGCGAGAAACAGAGGGATGAAACAGAGGGCGAGAAACAGAGGGGCTGAAACAGAGGGCAAGAAACAGAGGGGCTGAAACAGAGTGGCTGAAACAGAGGGCGAGAAACAGAGGGGCTGAATCAGACAGGCTGAATCAGATGGGCTGAAACAGAGGGGCTGAAACAGAGGGCGAGAAACAGAGGGTGAGAAACAGAGGGGCTGAAAAAGTGGGGCTGAAACAAAGGGGCTGAAACAAAGCGCCTGATACAGAGGGCGAGAAACAGAGGGGCTGAAACAGAGGGCGAGGAACAGAGGGGCTGAAACAGTGGGGCTGAAACAGAGGGCGAGAAACAGAGAGGCTGAAACACAGGGCGAGAAACAGAGGGGCTGAAACAGAGGGCGAGAAACAGAGGGGCTGAAACAGAGGGGCTGAAACAGAGGGGCTGAAACAGAGGGGCTGAAACATAGGGCGAGAAACAGAGGGGCTGAATCAGAGGGGCTGAAACAGAGGGCGAGAAACAGAGGGGCTGAAACAGAGGGGCTGAAACAGAGGGGCTGAAACAGAGGGCGAGAAACAGAGGGGCTGAAACAGATGGCGAGAAACAGAGGGGCTGAAACAGAGGGCGAGAAACAGAGGGGCTGAATCAGAGGTGCTGAAACAGAGGGGCTGAAACAGAGGGCGAGAAACAGAGGGGCTGAAACAGAGGGCGAGAAACAGAGGGGCTGAAACAGAGGGCGAGAAACAGAGGGGCTGAAACAGAGGGCGAGAAACAGAGGGGCTGAAACAGAGGGGCTGAAACAGAGGGGCTGAAACAGAGGGCGAGAAACAGTGGGGCTGAAACAGAGGGGCTGAAACAGAGGGCAAGAAACAGAGGGGCTGAAACAGAGGGCGAGAAACAGAGGGGCTGAAACAGAGGGGCTGAAGCTCAGGGGCTGAAACAGAGGGCGAGAAACAGAGGGGCTGAAACAAAGGGCGAGAAACAGAGGGGCTGAAACAGAGGGGCAGAAACAGAGGGGCTGAAACAGAGGGGCTGAAACAGAGGGGCTGAATCGGAGGGGCTGAAACAGAGGGGCTGAAACAGAGGGGCTGAAACAGAGAGTGCGAAACAGAGGGGCTGAAACAGAGGGCGAGAAACAGAGGGGCTAAAACAGAGGGCGAGAAACAGAGGGGCTGAAACCGAGTGGCTGAAACAGAAGGTCTGAAACAGAGGGGCTGAAACAGAGGGGCTGAAACAGAGGGGCTGAAACAGAGGGCAAGAAATAGAGGGGCTGAAAAAGAGGGCGAGAAACAGAGGGGCTGAAACAGAGGGTGAGAAACAGAGGGGCTGAATCAGAGGGGCTGAAACAAATGCCGAGAAACAGAGGGGCTGAAACAGAGGGCGAGAAACAGAGGGGCTGAAACAGAGGGGCTGAAACAGAGGGTGAGAAACAGAGGGGCTGAAACAGAGGGCGAGAAACAGAGGGGCTGAAACAGAGGGGCAGAAACAGAGGGGCTGAATCAGAGTGGCTGATTCAGAGGGTCTGAAACAGAGGGGCTGAATCAGAGGGGCGGAAACAGAGGGCGAGAAACAGAGGGGCAGAAACAGAGGGCAAGAAACAGAGGGGCTGAAACAGAGGGCGAGAAACAGACGGGCAGAAACAGAGAGCGAGAAACAGAGGGACTGAAACAGAGGGGCTGAAACAGAGAGCGCGAAACAGAGGGACTGAAACAGAGGGGCTGAAACAGAGGGCGAGAAACAGAGGGATGAAACAGAGGGCGAGAAACAGAGGGGCTGAAACAGAGGGCAAGAAACAGAGGGGCTGAAACAGAGTGGCTGAAACAGAGGGCGAGAAACAGAGGGGCTGAATCAGACAGGCTGAATCAGATGGGCTGAAACAGAGGGGCTGAAACAGAGGGCGAGAAACAGAGGGTGAGAAACAGAGGGGCTGAAAAAGTGGGGCTGAAACAAAGGGGCTGAAACAAAGCGCCTGATACAGAGGGCGAGAAACAGAGGGGCTGAAACAGAGGGCGAGGAACAGAGGGGCTGAAACAGTGGGGCTGAAACAGAGGGCGAGAAACAGAGAGGCTGAAACACAGGGCGAGAAACAGAGGGGCTGAAACAGAGGGCGAGAAACAGAGGGGCTGAAACAGAGGGACTGAAACAGAGGGGCTGAAACAGAGGGGCTGAAACAGAGGGCGAGAAACAGAGTGGCTGAAACAGAGAGCGAGAAACAGAGTGGCTGAAACAGAGGGCAAGAAACAGAGGGGCTGAAACAGAGGGCGAGAAACAGAGGGGCTGAAACAGAGGGGCTGAAACAGAGGGGCGGACACAGAGGGGCTGAAACAGAGAGCGAGAAACAGAGGGGCTGAAACAGAGGGGCTGAAACAGAGGGCGAGAAACAGATGGGCTGAAACAGAGGGCTAGAAACAGAGGGGCTGAAACAGAGGGCGAGAAACAGAGGGCGAGAAACAGAGGGACTGAAACAGAGGGTCTGAAACAGAGGGGCTGAAACAGAGTGCGAGAAACAGAGTGGCTGAAACAGAGGGCAAGAAACAGAGGGGCTGAAACAAAGGGCGAGAAACAGAGGGGCTGAAACAGAGGGGCTGAAGCTCAGGGGCTGAAACAGAGGGCGAGAAACAGAGGGGCTGAAACAAAGGGCGAGAAACAGAGGGGCTGAAACAGAGGGGCAGAAACAGAGGGGCTGAAACAGAGGGGCTGAAACAGAGGGGCTGAATCGGAGGG
Source organism: Chiloscyllium punctatum (assembly GCF_047496795.1). Classification (NCBI taxonomy): domain Eukaryota; kingdom Metazoa; phylum Chordata; class Chondrichthyes; order Orectolobiformes; family Hemiscylliidae; genus Chiloscyllium; species Chiloscyllium punctatum. The sequence continues at coordinate 638,278 of NW_027309837.1, read as the reverse complement.
GCTGAAACAGAGGGGCTGAAACAGAGGGGCTGAAACAGAGAGTGCGAAACAGAGGGGCTGAAACACAGGGCGAGAAACAGAGGGGCTAAAACAGAGGGCGAGAAACAGAGGGGCTGAAACAGAGGGCAAGAAAGAGAGGGGCTGAAACCGAGTGGCTGAAACAGAAGGTCTGAAACAGAGGGGCTGAAACAGAGGGGCTGAAACAGAGGGGCTGAAACAGAGGGCAAGAAATAGAGGGGCTGAAAAAGAGGGCGAGAAACAGAGGGGCTGAAACAGAGGGTGAGAAACAGAGGGGCTGAATCAGAGGGGCTGAAACAAATGCCGAGAAACAGAGGGGCTGAAACAGAGGGCGAGAAACAGAGGGGCTGAAACAGAGGGGCTGAAACAGAGGGTGAGAAACAGAGGGGCTGAAACAGAGGGCGAGAAACAGAGGGGCTGAAACAGAGGGGCAGAAACAGAGGGGCTGAATCAGAGTGGCTGAATCAGATGGTCTGAAACAGAGGGGCTGAATCAGAGGGGCGGAAACAGAGGGCGAGAAACAGAGGGGCAGAAACAGAGGGCAAGAAACAGAGGGGCTGAAACAGAGGGCGAGAAACAGACGGGCAGAAACAGAGAGCGAGAAACAGAGGGACTGAAACAGAGGGGCTGAAACAGAGAGCGCGAAACAGAGGGACTGAAACAGAGGGGCTGAAACAGAGGGCGAGAAACAGAGGGATGAAACAGAGGGCGAGAAACAGAGGGGCTGAAACAGAGGGCAAGAAACAGAGGGGCTGAAACAGAGTGGCTGAAACAGAGGGCGAGAAACAGAGGGGCTGAATCAGACAGGCTGAATCAGATGGGCTGAAACAGAGGGGCTGAAACAGAGGGCGAGAAACAGAGGGTGAGAAACAGAGGGGCTGAAAAAGTGGGGCTGAAACAAAGGGGCTGAAACAAAGCGCCTGATACAGAGGGCGAGAAACAGAGGGGCTGAAACAGAGGGCGAGGAACAGAGGGGCTGAAACAGTGGGGCTGAAACAGAGGGCGAGAAACAGAGAGGCTGAAACACAGGGCGAGAAACAGAGGGGCTGAAACAGAGGGCGAGAAAGAGAGGGGCTGAAACAGAGGGGCTGAAACAGAGGGGCTGAAACAGAGGGGCTGAAACATAGGGCGAGAAACAGAGGGGCTGAATCAGAGGGGCTGAAACAGAGGGCGAGAAACAGAGGGGCTGAAACAGAGGGGCTGAAACAGAGGGGCTGAAACAGAGGGCGAGAAACAGAGGGGCTGAAACAGATGGCGAGAAACAGAGGGGCTGAAACAGAGGGCGAGAAACAGAGGGGCTGAATCAGAGGTGCTGAAACAGAGGGGCTGAAACAGAGGGCGAGAAACAGAGGGGCTGAAACAGAGGGCGAGAAACAGAGGGGCTGAAACAGAGGGCGAGAAACAGAGGGGCTGAAACAGAGGGCGAGAAACAGAGGGGCTGAAACAGAGGGGCTGAAACAGAGGGGCTGAAACAGAGGGCGAGAAACAGTTAGGCTGAAACAGAGGGGCTGAAACAGAGGGCAAGAAACAGAGGAGCTGAAACAGAGGGCGAGAAACAGAGGGGCTGAAACAGAGGGGCTGAAGCTCAGGGGCTGAAACAGAGGGCGAGAAACAGAGGGGCTGAAACAAAGGGCGAGAAACAGAGGGGCTGAAACAGAGGGGCAGAAACAGAGGGGCTGAAACAGAGGGGCTGAAACAGAGGGGCTGAATCGGAGGGGCTGAAACAGAGGGGCTGAAACAGAGGGGCTGAAACAGAGAGTGCGAAACAGAGGGGCTGAAACAGAGGGCGAGAAACAGAGGGGCTAAAACAGAGGGCGAGAAACAGAGGGGCTGAAACAGAGGGCAAGAAAGAGAGGGGCTGAAACCGAGTGGCTGAAACAGAAGGTCTGAAACAGAGGGGCTGAAACAGAGGGGCTGAAACAGAGGGGCTGAAACAGAGGGCAAGAAATAGAGGGGCTGAAAAAGAGGGCGAGAAACAGAGGGGCTGAAACAGAGGGTGAGAAACAGAGGGGCTGAATCAGAGGGGCTGAAACAAATGCCGAGAAACAGAGGGGCTGAAACAGAGGGCGAGAAACAGAGGGGCTGAAACAGAGGGGCTGAAACAGAGGGTGAGAAACAGAGGGGCTGAAACAGAGGGCGAGAAACAGAGGGGCTGAAACAGAGGGGCAGAAACAGAGGGGCTGAATCAGAGTGGCTGATTCAGAGGGTCTGAAACAGAGGGGCTGAATCAGAGGGGCGGAAACAGAGGGCGAGAAACAGAGGGGCAGAAACAGAGGGCAAGAAACAGAGGGGCTGAAACAGAGGGCGAGAAACAGACGGGCAGAAACAGAGAGCGAGAAACAGAGGGACTGAAACAGAGGGGCTGAAACAGAGAGCGCGAAACAGAGGGACTGAAACAGAGGGGCTGAAACAGAGGGCGAGAAACAGAGGGCGAGAAACAGAGGGGCTGAAACAGAGGGCAAGAAACAGAGGGGCTGAAACAGAGTGGCTGAAACAGAGGGCGAGAAACAGAGGGGCTAAATCAGACAGGCTGAATCAGATGGGCTGAAACAGAGGGGCTGAAACAGAGGGCGAGAAACAGAGGGTGAGAAACAGAGGGGCTGAAAAAGTGGGGCTGAAACAAAGGGGCTGAAACAAAGCGCCTGATACAGAGGGCGAGAAACAGAGGGGCTGAAACAGAGGGCGAGGAACAGAGGGGCTGAAACAGTGTGGCTGAAACAGAGGGCGAGAAACAGAGAGGCTGAAACACAGGGCGAGAAACAGAGGGGCTGAAACAGAGGGCGAGAAACAGAGGGGCTGAAACAGAGGGACTGAAACAGAGGGGCTGAAACAGAGGGGCTGAAACAGAGGGCGAGAAACAGAGTGGCTGAAACAGAGAGCGAGAAACAGAGTGGCTGAAACAGAGGGCAAGAAACAGAGGGGCTGAAACAGAGGGCGAGAAACAGAGGGGCTGAAACAGAGGGGCTGAAACAGAGGGGCGGACACAGAGGGGCTGAAACAGAGAGCGAGAAACAGAGGGGCTGAAACAGAGGGGCTGAAACAGAGGGCGAGAAACAGATGGGCTGAAACAGAGGGCGAGAAACAGAGGGGCTGAAACAGAGGGCGAGAAACAGAGGGCGAGAAACAGAGGGACTGAAACAGAGGGTCTGAAACAGAGGGGCTGAAACAGAGTGCGAGAAACAGAGTGGCTGAAACAGAGGGCAAGAAACAGAGGGGCTGAAACAGAGGGCGAGAAACAGAGGGGCTGAAACAGAGGGGCTGAAGCTCAGGGGCTGAAACAGAGGGCGAGAAACAGAGGGGCTGAAACAAAGGGCGAGAAACAGAGGGGCTGAAACAGAGGGGCAGAAACAGAGGGGCTGAAACAGAGGGGCTGAAACAGAGGGGCTGAATCGGACGGGCTGAAACAGAGGGGCTGAAACAGAGGGGCTGAAACAGAGAGTGCGAAACAGAGGGGCTGAAACAGAGGGCGAGAAACAGAGGGGCTAAAACAGAGGGCGAGAAACAGAGGGGCTGAAACAGAGGGCAAGAAAGAGAGGGGCTGAAACCGAGTGGCTGAAACAGAAGGTCTGAAACAGAGGGGCTGAAACAGAGGGGCTGAAACAGAGGGGCTGAAACAGAGGGCAAGAAATAGAGGGGCTGAAAAAGAGGGCGAGAAACAGAGGGGCTGAAACAGAGGGTGAGAAACAGAGGGGCTGAATCAGAGGGGCTGAAACAAATGCCGAGAAACAGAGGGGCTGAAACAGAGGGCGAGAAACAGAGGGGCTGAAACAGAGGGGCTGAAACAGAGGGTGAGAAACAGAGGGGCTGAAACAGAGGGCGAGAAACAGAGGGGCTGAAACAGAGGGGCAGAAACAGAGGGGCTGAATCAGAGTGGCTGATTCAGAGGGTCTGAAACAGAGGGGCTGAATCAGAGGGGCGGAAACAGAGGGCGAGAAACAGAGGGGCAGAAACAGAGGGCAAGAAACAGAGGGGCTGAAACAGAGGGCGAGAAACAGACGGGCAGAAACAGAGAGCGAGAAACAGAGGGACTGAAACAGAGGGGCTGAAACAGAGAGCGCGAAACAGAGGGACTGAAACAGAGGGGCTGAAACAGAGGGCGAGAAACAGAGGGATGAAACAGAGGGCGAGAAACAGAGGGGCTGAAACAGAGGGCAAGAAACAGAGGGGCTGAAACAGAGTGGCTGAAACAGAGGGCGAGAAACAGAGGGGCTGAATCAGACAGGCTGAATCAGATGGGCTGAAACAGAGGGGCTGAAACAGAGGGCGAGAAACAGAGGGTGAGAAACAGAGGGGCTGAAAAAGTGGGGCTGAAACAAAGGGGCTGAAACAAAGCGCCTGATACAGAGGGCGAGAAACAGAGGGGCTGAAACAGAGGGCGAGGAACAGAGGGGCTGAAACAGTGGGGCTGAAACAGAGGGCGAGAAACAGAGAGGCTGAAACACAGGGCGAGAAACAGAGGGGCTGAAACAGAGGGCGAGAAACAGAGGGGCTGAAACAGAGGGACTGAAACAGAGGGGCTGAAACAGAGGGGCTGAAACAGAGGGCGAGAAACAGAGTGGCTGAAACAGAGAGCGAGAAACAGAGTGGCTGAAACAGTGGGCAAGAAACAGAGGGGCTGAAACAGAGGGCGAGAAACAGAGGGGCTGAAACAGAGGGGCTGAAACAGAGGGGCGGACACAGAGGGGCTGAAACAGAGAGCGAGAAACAGAGGGGCTGAAACAGAGGGGCTGAAACAGAGGGCGAGAAACAGATGGGCTGAAACAGAGGGCGAGAAACAGAGGGGCTGAAACAGAGGGCGAGAAACAGAGGGCGAGAAACAGAGGGACTGAAACAGAGGGTCTGAAACAGAGGGGCTGAAACAGAGTGCGAGAAACAGAGTGGCTGAAACAGAGGGCAAGAAACAGAGGGGCTGAAACAGAGGGCGAGAAACAGAGGGGCTGAAACAGAGGGGCTGAAGCTCAGGGGCTGAAACAGAGGGCGAGAAACAGAGGGGCTGAAACAGAGGGCGGGAAACAGAGGGGCTGAAACAGAGGGGCTGAAACAGAGGGGCGGAAACAGAGGGGCTGAAACAGAGAGCGAGAAACAGAGGGGCTGAATCAGAGGGGCTGAAACAGAGGGGCTGAAACAGAGGGGCTGAATCAGAGGGGCTGAAACAAAGGGGCTGAAACAGTGGGGCTAAAATAGAGGGGCTGAAACAGAGGGCGAGAAATAGAGGGGCTGAAACAGAGGGCGAGAAACCGGGAGGCTGAAACAGAGGGCGAGAAACAGAGGGGCTGAAACAGAGGGCGAGAAACAGAGGGGCTGAAACAGAGGTGCTTAAACAGAGGGGCTGAAACAGAGGGCGAGAAACAGAGGGGCTGAAACAGAGGGCGAGAAACAGAGGGGCTGAAACAGAGGGGCTGAAACAGAGGGGCTGAAACAGAGGGCGAGAAACAGAGGGGCTGAAACAGAGGGCGAGAAACAGAGGGGCTGAATCAGAGGGGCTGAAACAGAGGGCGAGAAACAGAGGGGCTGAAACAGAGGGGCTGAAACAGAGGGGCTGAAACAGAGGGCGAGAAACAGAGGGGCTGAATCAGAGGGGCTGCATCAGAGGGGCTGAAACAGAGGGCCTGAATCAGAGGGGCTGAAACAGAAGGCGAGAAACAGAGGGGCTGAAAGAGAGGGCCTGAATCAGAGGGGCTGAAACAGAAGGCGAGAAACAGAGGGGCTGAAACACAGGGCGAGAAACAGAGGGGCAGAAACAGAGGGCGAGAAACAGTGGGGCTGAAACTGAGGGGCTGAAACAGAGGGCAAGAAACAGAGGGGCTGAAACAGAGGGCGAGAAACAGAGGGGCTGAAACAGAGGGGCTGAAGCTGAGGGGCTGAAACAGAGGGCGTGAAACAGAGGGGCTGAAACAAAGGGCGAGAAACAGAGGGGCTGAAACAGAGGGGCAGAAACAGAGGGGCTGAAACAGAGGGGCTGAATCGGAGGGGCTGAAACAGAGGGGCTGAAACAGAGGGGCTGAAACAGAGAGTGCGAAACAGAGGGGCTGAAACAGAGGGCGAGAAACAGAGGGGCTAAAACAGAGGGCGATAAACAGAGGGGCTGAAGCAGAGGGCAAGAAACAGAGGGGCTGAAACAGAGGGCGAGAAACAGAGGGGCTGAAACAGAGGGGCTGAAGCTGAGGGGCTGAAACAGAGGGCGTGAAACAGAGGGGCTGAAACAAAGGGCGAGAAACAGAGGGGCTGAAACAGAGGGGCAGAAACAGAGGGGCTGAAACAGAGGGGCTGAATCGGAGGGGCTGAAACAGAGGGGCTGAAACAGAGGGGCTGAAACAGAGAGTGCGAAACAGAGGGGCTGAAACAGAGGGCGAGAAACAGAGGGGCTAAAACAGAGGGCGATAAACAGAGGGGCTGAAGCAGAGGGCAAGAAAGAGAGGGGCTGAAACCGAGTTGCTGAAACAGAAGGGCTGAAACAGAGGGGCTGAAACAGAGGGCGAGAAACAGAGGGGCTGAATCAGAGGGGCTGAAACAGAGGGGCTGAAACAGAAGGCGAGAAACAGACGGGCTGAAACAGAGGGCGAGAAACAGAGGGGCAGAAACAGAGGGCGAGAAACAGAGGGGCTGAAACAGAGGGGCTGAAACAGAGGGCAAGAAACAGAGGGGCTGAATCAGAGGGGCTGAATCAGAGGGGCTGAAACAGAGGGGCTGAAACAGAGGGCGAGAAACAGAGGGGCTGAATCAGAGGGGCTGAATCAGAGGGGCTGAAACACAGGGGCTGAAACAGAGGGCGAGAAACAGAGGGGCTGAAACAGAGGGCGAGAAACAGAGGGGCTGAAACAGAGGGGCTGAAACAGAGGGTTGAAACAGAGGGCGAGAAACAGAGGGGCTGAAACAGAGGGCGAGAAACAGAGGGGCTGAATCAGAGGGGCTGAAACAGAGGGCGAGAAACAGAGGGGCTGAAACAGAGGGGCTGAAACAGAGGGGCTGAAACAGAGGGGCTGAAACAGAGGGCGAGAAACAGAGGGGCAGAAACAGAGGGCGAGAAACAGAGGGGCTGAAACAGAGGGGCTGAAACAGAGGGCAAGAAACAGAGGGGCTGAATCAGAGGGGCTGAATCAGAGGGGCTGAAACAGAGGGGCTGAAACAGAGGGCGAGAAACAGAGGGGCTGAATCAGAGGGGCTGAATCAGAGGGGCTGAAACACAGGGGCTGAAACAGAGGGCGAGAAACAGAGGGGCTGAAACAGAGGGCGAGAAACAGAGGGGCTGAAACAGAGGGGCTGAAACAGAGGGACTGAAACAGAGGGGGAGAAACAGAGGGGCTGAAACAGAGGGCGAGAAACAGAGGGGCTGAATCAGAGGGGCTGAAACAGAGGGCGAGAAACAGAGGGGCTGAAACAGAGGGGCTGAAACAGAGGGGCTGAAACAGAGGGGCTGAAACAGAGGGCGAGAAACAGAGGGGCTGAAACAGAGGGCGAGAAACAGAGGTGCTGAAACAGAGGGGCTGAAACAGAGGGGCTGAAACAGAGGGCGAGAAACAGAGGGGCTGAAACAGATGGCGAGAAACAGAGGGGCTGAAACAGAGGGCGAGAAACAGAGGGGCTGAATCAGAGGTGCTGAAACAGAGGGGCTGAAACAGAGGGCGAGAAACAGAGGGGCTGAAACAGAGGGCGAGAAACAGAGGGGCTGAAACAGAGGGCGAGAAACAGAGGGGCTGAAACAGAGGGTCTGAAACAGAGGGGCTGAAACAGAGGGCGAGAAACAGTGGGGCTGAAACAGAGGGGCTGAAACAGAGGGCAAGAAACAGAGGGGCTGAAACAGAGGGCGAGAAACAGAGGGGCTGAAACAGAGGGGCCGAAGCTGAGGGGCTGAAACAGAGGGCGAGAAACAGAGGGGCTGAAACAAAGGGCGAGAAACAGAGGGGCTGAAACAGAGGGGCAGAAACAGAGGGGCTGAAAAAGAGGGGCTGAATCGGAGGGGCTGAAACAGAGGGGCTGAAACAGAGGGGCTGAAACAGAGAATGCGAAACAGAGGGGCTGAAACAGAGGGCGAGAAACAGAGGGGCTAAAACAGAGGGCGATAAACAGAGGGGCTGAAACAGAGGGCAAGAAAGAGAGGGGCTGAAACTGAGTGGCTGAAACAGAAGGGCTGAAACAGAGGGGCTGAAACAGTGGGCGAGAAACAGAGGGGCTGAATCAGAGGGGCTGAAACAGAGGGGCTGAAACAGAAGGCGAGAAACAGACGGGCTGAAACAGAGGGCGAGAAACAGAGGGGCAGAAACAGAGGGCGAGAAACAGAGGGGCTGAAACAGAGGGGCTGAAACAGAGGGCAAGGAACAGAGGGGCTGAATCAGAGGGGCTGAATCAGAGGGGCTGAAACAGAGGGGCTGAAACAGAGGGCGAGAAACAGAGGGGCTGAATCAGAGGGGCTGAATCAGAGGGGCTGAAACAGAGGGGCTGAAACAGAGGGCGAGAAACAGAGGGGCTGAAACAGAGGGCGAGAAACAGAGGGGCTGAAACAGAGGGCGAGAAACAGAGGGGCTGAAACAGCGGGCGAGAAACAGAGGGGCTGAAACAGAGGGGCTGAAACAGAGGGGCTGAAACAGAGGGCGAGAAACAGAGGGGCTGAAACAGAGGGCGAGAAACAGAGGGGCTGAATCAGAGGGGCTGAAACAGAGGGCGAGAAACAGAGGGGCTGAAACAGAGGGGCTGAAACAGAGGGGCTGAAACAGAGGGGCTGAAACAGAGGGCGAGAAACAGAGGGGCTGAATCAGAGGGGCTGAATCAGAGGGGCTGAAACAGAGGGCCTGAATCAGAGGGGCTGAAACAGAAGGCGAGAAACAGAGGGGCTGAAAGAGAGGGCCTGAATCAGAGCGGCTGAAACAGAAGGCGAGAAACAGAGGGGCTGAAACAGAGGGCGAAAAACAGAGGGGCAGAAACAGAGGGCGAGAAACAGTGGGGCTGAAACAGAGGGGCTGAAACAGAGGGCAAGAAACAGAGGGGCTGAACCAGAGGGCGAGAAACAGAGGGGCTGAAACAGAGGGGCTGAAGCAGAGGGGCTGAAACAGAGGGCGAGAAACAGAGGGTCTGAAACAGAGGGCGAGAAACAGAGGGGCTGAAACAGAGGGGCTGAAACAGAGGGGCTGAAACAGAGGGCGAGAAACAGAGGGGTTGAAACAGATGGCGAGAAACAGAGGGGCTGAAACAGAGGGCGAGAAACAGAGGGGCTGAATCAGAGGTGCTGAAACAGAGGGGCTGAAACAGAGGGCGAGAAACAGAGGGGCTGAAACAGAGGGCGAGAAACAGAGGGGCTGAAACAGAGGGGGAGAAACAGAGGGGCTGAAACAGAGGGCGAGAAACAGAGGGGCTGAAACAGAGGGGCTGAAACTGAGGGGCTGAAACAGAGGGCGAGAAACAGAGGGGCTGAAACAAAGGGCGAGAAACAGAGGGGCTGAAACAGAGGGGCAGAAACAGAGGGGCTGAAAAAGAGGGGCTGAATCGGAGGGGCCGAAACAGAGGGGCTGAAACAGAGGGGCTGAAACAGAGAATGCAAAACAGAGGGGCTGAAACAGAGGGCGAGAAACAGAGGGGCTAAAACAGAGGGCGATAAACAGAGGGGCTGAAACAGAGGGCAAGAAAGAGAGGGGCTGAAACTGAGTGGCTGAAACAGAAGGGCTGAAACAGAGGGGCTGAAACAGTGGGCGAGAAACAGAGGGGCTGAATCAGAGGGGCTGAAACAGAGGGGCTGAAACAGAAGGCGAGAAACAGACGGGCTGAAACAGAGGGCGAGAAACAGAGGGGCAGAAACAGAGGGCGAGAAACAGAGGGGCTGAAACAGAGGGGCTGAAACAGAGGGCAAGGAACAGAGGGGCTGAATCAGAGGGGCTGAATCAGAGGGGCTGAAACAGAGGGGCTGAAACAGAGGGCGAGAAACAGAGGGGCTGAATCAGAGGGGCTGAATCAGAGGGGCTGAAACAGAGGGGCTGAAACAGAGGGCGAGAAACAGAGGGACTGAAACAGAGGGCGAGAAACAGAGGGGCTGAAACAGAGGGCGAGAAACAGAGGGGCTGAAACAGCGGGCGAGAAACAGAGGGGCTGAAACAGAGGGGCTGAAACAGAGGGGCTGAAACAGAGGGCGAGAAACAGAGGGGCTGAAACAGAGGGCGAGAAACAGAGGGGCTGAATCAGAGGGGCTGAAACAGAGGGCGAGAAACAGAGGGGCTGAAACAGAGGGGCTGAAACAGAGGGGCTGAAACAGAGGGGCTGAAACAGAGGGCGAGAAACAGAGGGGCTGAATCAGAGGGGCTGAATCAGAGGGGCTGAAACAGAGGGCCTGAATCAGAGGGGCTGAAACAGAAGGCGAGAAACAGAGGGGCTGAAAGAGAGGGCCTGAATCAGAGCGGCTGAAACAGAAGGCGAGAAACAGAGGGGCAGAAACAGAGGGCGAGAAACAGTGGGGCTGAAACAGAGGGGCTGAAACAGAGGGCAAGAAACAGAGGGGCTGAACCAGAGGGCGAGAAACAGAGGGGCTGAAACAGAGGGGCTGAAGCAGAGGGGCTGAAACAGAGGGCGAGAAACAGAGGGTCTGAAACAGAGGGCGAGAAACAGAGGGGCTGAAACAGAGGGGCTGAAACAGAGGGGCTGAAACAGAGGGCGAGAAACAGAGGGGTTGAAACAGATGGCGAGAAACAGAGGGGCTGAAACAGAGGGCGAGAAACAGAGGGGCTGAATCAGAGGTGCTGAAACAGAGGGGCTGAAACAGAGGGCGAGAAACAGAGGGGCTGAAACAGAGGGGGAGGAACAGAGGGGCTGAAACAGAGGGCGAGAAACAGAGGGGCTGAAACAGAGGGGCTGAAACTGAGGGGCTGAAACAGAGAGCGAGAAACAGAGGGGCTGAAACACAGGGCGAGAAACAGAGGGGCTGAATCAGAGGGGCTGAAACAGAGGGCGAGAAACAGAGGGGCTGAAACAGAGGGGCTGAAACAGAGGGGCTGAAACAGAGGGCGAGAAACAGAGGGGCTGAATCAGAGGGGCTGAATCAGAGGGGCTGAAACAGAGGGCCTGAATCAGAGGGGCTGAAACAGAAGGCGAGAAACAGAGGGGCTGAAAGAGAGGGCCTGAATCAGAGGGGCTGAAACAGAAGGCGAGAAACAGAGGGGCTGAAACACAGGGCGAGAAACAGAGGGGCAGAAACAGAGGGCGAGAAAGAGTGGGGCTGAAACAGAGGGGCTGAAACAGAGGGCGAGAAACAGAGGGTCTGAATCAGAGGTGCTGAAACAGAGGGGCTGAAACAGAGGGGCTGAAACAGAGGGCGAGAAACAGAGGGGCTGAATCAGAGGGCGAGAAACAGAGGGGCTGAAACAGAGGGCGAGAAACAGAGGGGCAGAAACAGAGGGCGAGAAACAGAGGGGCTGAAACAGAGGGGCTGAAACAGAGGGCAAGAAACAGAGGGGCTGAATCAGAGGGGCTGAATCAGAGGGGCTGAAACACAGGGGCTGAAACAGAGGGCGAGAAACAGAGGGGCTGAATCAGAGGGGCTGAATCAGAGGGGCTGAAACAGAGGCGCTGAAACAGAGGGTGAGAAGCAGAGGGGCTGAAACAGAGGGCGAGAAACAGAGGGGCTGAAACAGAGGGCGAGAAACAGAGGGGCTGAAACAGAGGGCGAGAAACAGAGGGGCTGAAACAGAGGGGCTGAAACAGAGGGGCTGAAACAGAGGGCGAGAAACAGAGGGGCTGAAACAGAGGGCGAGAAACAGAGGGGCTGAATCAGAGGGGCTGAAACAGAGGGCGAGAAACAGAGGGGCTGAAACAGAGGGGCTGAAACAGAGGGGCTGAAACAGAGGGGCTGAAACAGAGGGCGAGAAACAGAGGGGCTGAATCAGAGGGGCTGAATCAGAGGGGCTGAAACAGAGGGCCTGAATCAGAGGGGCTGAAACAGAAGGCGAGAAACAGAGGGGCTGAAAGAGAGGGCCTGAATCAGAGCGGCTGAAACAGAAGGCGAGAAACAGAGGGGCTGAAACAGAGGGCGAAAAACAGAGAGGCAGAAACAGAGGGCGAGAAACAGTGGGGCTGAAACAGAGGGGCTGAAACAGAGGGCAAGAAACAGAGGGGCTGAACCAGAGGGCGAGAAACAGAGGGGCTGAAACAGAGGGGCTGAAGCAGAGGGGCTGAAACAGAGGGCGAGAAACAGAGGGTCTGAAACAGAGGGCGAGAAACAGAGGGGCTGAAACAGAGGGGCTGAAACAGAGGGCTAGAAACAGAGGGGCTGAAACAGATGGCGAGAAACAGAGGGGCTGAAACAGAGGGCGAGAAACAGAGGGGCTGAATCAGAGGTGCTGAAACAGAGGGGCTGAAACAGAGGGCGAGAAACAGAGGGGCTGAAACAGAGGGCGAGAAACAGAGGGGCTGAAACAGAGGGGGAGAAACAGAGGGGCTGAAACAGAGGGCGAGAAACAGAGGGGCTGAAACAGAGGGGCTGAAACTGAGGGGCTGAAACAGAGGGCGAGAAACAGAGGGGCTGAAACAGAGGGCGAGAAACAGAGGGGCTGAATCAGAGGGGCTGAAACAGAGGGCGAGAAACAGAGGGGCTGAAACAGAGGGGCTGAAACAGAGGGGCTGAAACAGAGGGCGAGAAACAGAGGGGCTGAATCAGAGGGGCTGAATCAGAGGGGCTGAAACAGAGGGCCTGAATCAGAGGGGCTGAAACAGAAGGCGAGAAACAGAGGGGCTGAAAGAGAGGGCCTGAATCAGAGGGGCTGAAACAGAAGGCGAGAAACTGAGGGGCTGAAACACAGGGCGAGAAACAGAGGGGCAGAAACAGAGGGCGAGAAAGAGTGGGGCTGAAACAGAGGGGCTGAAACAGAGGGCAAGAAACAGAGGGGCTGAAACAGAGGGCGAGAAACAGAGGGGCTGAAACAGAGGGGCTGAAGCTGAGGGGCTGAAACAGAGGGCGAGAAACAGAGGGGCTGAAACAAAGGGCGAGAAACAGAGGGGCTGAAACAGAGGGGCAGAAACAGAGGGGCTGAAACAGAGGGGCTGAATCGGAGGGGCTGAAACAGAGGGGCTGAAACAGAGGGGCTGAAACAGAGAGTGCGAAACAGAGGGGCTGAAACAGAGGGCGAGAAACAGAGGGGCTAAAACAGAGGGCGATAAACAGAGGGGCTGAAACAGAGGGCAAGAAAGAGAGGGGCTGAAACCGAGTGGCTGAAACACAAGGGCTGAAACAGAGGGGCTGAAACAGAGGGCGAGAAACAGAGGGGCTGAATCAGAGGGGCTGAAACAGAGGGGCTGAAACAGAAGGCGAGAAACAGACGGGCTGAAACAGAGGGCGAGAAACAGAGTGGCAGAAACAGAGGGCGAGAAACAGAGGGGCTGAAACAGAGGGGCTGAAACAGAGGGCAAGAAACAGAGGGGCTGAAACAGAGGGGCCGAAACAGAGGGGCTGAAACAGAGGGCGAGAAACAGAGGGGCTGAAACAAAGGGCGAGAAACAGAGGGGCGGAAACAGAGGGGCAGAAACAGAGGGGCTGAAACAGAGGGGCTGAATCGGAGGGGCTGAAACAGAGGGGCTGAAACAGAGGGGCTGAAACAGAGGGCATGAAACAGAGGGGCTGAAACAGAGGGGCTGAAACAGAGGGGCAGAAACAGAGGGCGAGAAACAGAGGGGCTGAATCAGAGGGGCTGAATCAGAGGGGCTGAAACAGAGGGGCTGAAACAGAGGGCGAGAAACAGAGGGGCTGAATCAGAGGGGCTGAATCAGAGGGGCTGAAACAGAGGGGCTGAAACAGAGGGCGAGAAACAGAGGGGCTGAAACAGAGGGCGAGAAACAGAGGGGCTGAAACAGAGGGCGAGAAACAGAGGGGCTGAAACAGAGGGCGAGAAACAGAGGGGCTGAAACAGAGGGGCTGAAACAGAGGGGCTGAAACAGAGGGCGAGAAACAGAGGGGCTGAAACAGAGGGGCTGAAACAGAGGGCGAGAAACAGAGGGGCTGAAACAGAGGGCGAGAAACAGAGGGGCTGAAACAGAGGGCGAGAAACAGAGGGGCTGAAACAGAGGGCGAGAAACAGAGGGGCTGAAACAGAGGGGCTGAAACAGAGGGGCTGAAACAGAGGGCGAGAAACAGAGGGGCTGAAACAGAGGGCGAGAAACAGAGGGGCTGAATCAGAGGTGCTGAAACAGAGGGCGAGAAACAGAGGGGCTGAAACAGAGGGGCTGAAACAGAGGGGCTGAAACAGAGGGGCTGAAACAGAGGGCGAGAAACAGAGGGGCTGAATCAGAGGGGCTGAATCAGAGGGGCTGAAACAGAGGGCCTGAATCAGAGGGGCTGAAACAGAAGGCGAGAAACAGAGGGGCTGAAAGAGAGGGCCTGAATCAGAGGGGCTGAAACAGAAGGCAAGAAACAGAGGGGCTGAAACAGAGGGCGAGAAACAGAGGGGCAGAAACAGAGGGCGAGAAAAAGTGGGGCTGAAACAGAGGGGCTGAAACAGAGGGCAAGAAACAGAGGGGCTGAACCAGAGGGCGAGAAACAGAGGGGCTGAAACAGAGGGGCTGAAGCAGAGGGGCTGAAACAGAGGGCGAGAAACAGAGGGGCTGAAACAGAGGGCGAGAAACAGAGGGGCTGAAACAGAGGGGCTGAAACAGAGGGGCTGAAACAGAGGGCGAGAAACAGAGGGGCTGAAACAGATGGCGAGAAACAGAGGGGCTGAAACAGAGGGCGAGAAACAGAGGGGCTGAATCAGAGGTGCTGAAACAGAGGGGCTGAAACAGAGGGCGAGAAACAGAGGGGCTGAAACAGAGGGCGAGAAACAGAGGGGCAGAAACAGAGGGCGAGAAACAGAGGGGCTGAATCAGAGGTGCTGAAACAGAGGGGCTGAAACAGAGGGGCTGAAACAGAGGGCGAGAAACAGAGGGGCTGAATCAGAGGTGCTGAAACAGAGGGGCTGAAACAGAGGGGCTGAAGCAGAGGGGCTGAAACAGAGGGGCTGAAATAGAGGGGCTGATACAGAGGGCGAGAAACAGAGGGGCTGAAACAGAGGGGCTGAAACAGAGGGGCTGAAACAGAGGGCGAGAAACAGAGGGGCTGAAACAGATGGCGAGAAACAGAGGGGCTGAAACAGAGGGCGAGAAACAGAGGGGCT
This sequence comes from Chiloscyllium punctatum, assembly GCF_047496795.1. Lineage (NCBI taxonomy): Eukaryota > Metazoa > Chordata > Chondrichthyes > Orectolobiformes > Hemiscylliidae > Chiloscyllium > Chiloscyllium punctatum. Next base: position 623,144 of record NW_027309837.1, on the reverse strand, counting down.
GAATCAGAGGTGCTGAAACAGAGGGGCTGAAACAGAGGGCGAGAAACAGAGGGGCTGAAACAGAGGGCGAGAAACAGAGGGGCTGAAACAGAGGGCGAGAAACAGAGGGGCTGAATCAGAGGTGCTGAAACAGAGGGGCTGAAACAGAGGGCAAGAAACAGAGGGGCTGAAACAGAGGGCGAGAAACAGAGGGGCTGAAACAGAGGGGCTGAAGCTGAGGGGCTGAAACAGAGGGCGAGAAACAGAGGGGCTGAAACGAAGGGCGAGAAACAGAGGGGCTGAAACAGAGGGGCAGAAACAGAGGGGCTGAAACAGAGGGGCTGAATCGGAGGGGCTGAAACAGAGGGGCTGAAACAGAGGGGCTGAAACAGAGAGTGCGAAACAGAGGGGCTGAAACAGAGGGCGAGAAACAGAGGGGCTAAAACAGAGGGGCTGAAACAGAGGGGCTGAAACCGAGTGGCTGAAACAGAAGGGCTGAAACAGAGGGGCTGAAACAGAGGTCGAGAAACAGAGGGGCTGAATCAGAGGGGCTGAAACAGAGGGGCTGAAACAGAAGGCGAGAAACAGACGGGCTGAAACAGAGGGCGAGAAACAGAGGGGCAGAAACAGAGGGCGAGAAACAGAGGGGCTGAAACAGAGGGGCTGAAACAGAGGGCAAGAAACAGAGGGGCTGAAACAGAGGGCGAGAAACAGAGGGGCTGAAACAGAGGGGCTGAAACAGAGGGCGAGAAACAGAGGGGCTGAAACAAAGGGCGAGAAACAGAGGGGCGGAAACAGAGGGGCAGAAACAGAGGGGCTGAAACAGAGGGGCTGAATCGGAGGGGCGGAAACAGAGGGGCTGAAACAGAGGGGCTGAAACAGAGGGCAAGAAACAGAGGGGCTGAAACAGAGGGGCTGAAACAGAGGGGCAGAAACAGAGGGCGAGAAACAGAGGGGCTGAATCAGAGGGGCTGAATCAGAGGGGCTGAAACAGAGGGGCTGAAACAGAGGGCGAGAAACAGAGGGGCTGAATCAGAGGGGCTGAATCAGAGGGGCTGAAACAGAGGGGCTGAAACAGAGGGCGAGAAACAGAGGGGCTGAAACAGAGGGCGAGAAACAGAGGGGCTGAAACAGAGGGCGAGAAACAGAGGGGCTGAAACAGAGGGGCTGAAACAGAGGGGCTGAAACAGAGGGCGAGAAACAGAGGGGCTGAAACAGAGGGCGAGAAACAGAGGGGCTGAATCAGAGGGGCTGAAACAGAAGGCGAGAAACAGAGGGGCTGAAAGAGAGGGCCTGAATCAGAGGGGCTGAAACAGAAGGCAAGAAACAGAGGGGCTGAAACAGAGGGCGAGAAACAGAGGGGCAGAAACAGAGGGCGAGAAACAGTGGGGCTGAAACAGAGGGGCTGAAACAGAGGGCAAGAAACAGAGGGGCTGAAACAGAGGGCGAGAAACAGAGGGGCTGAAACAGAGGGGCTGAAGCAGAGGGGCTGAAACAGAGGGCGAGAAACAGAGGGGCTGAAACAGAGGGCGAGAAACAGAGGGGCTGAATCAGAGGTGCTGAAACAGAGGGGCTGAAACAGAGGGCAAGAAACAGAGGGGCTGAAACAGAGGGCCTGAATCAGAGGGGCTGAAACAGAAGGCGAGAAACAGAGGGGCTGAAACAGAGGGCCTGAATCAGAGGGGCTGAAACAGAAGGCGAGAAACAGAGGGGCTGAAAGAGAGGGCCTGAATCAGAGGGGCTGAAACAGAAGGCAAGAAACAGAGGGGCTGAAACAGAGGGCGAGAAACAGAGGGGCAGAAACAGAGGGCGAGAAACAGTGGGGCTGAAACAGAGGGGCTGAAACAGAGGGCAAGAAACAGAGGGGCTGAAACAGAGGGCGAGAAACAGAGGGGCTGAAACAGAGGGGCTGAAGCAGAGGGGCTGAAACAGAGGGCGAGAAACAGAGGGGCTGAAACAGAGGGCGAGAAACAGAGGGGCTGAAACAGAGGGGCTGAAACAGAGGGGCTGAAACAGAGGGCGAGAAACAGAGGGGCTGAAACAGATGGCGAGAAACAGAGGGGCTGAAACAGAGGGCGAGAAACAGAGGGGCTGAATCAGAGGTGCTGAAACAGAGGGGCTGAAACAGAGGGCGAGAAACAGAGGGGCTGAAACAGAGGGCGAGAAACAGAGGGGCAGAAACAGAGGGCGAGAAACAGAGGGGCTGAATCAGAGGTGCTGAAACAGAGGGGCTGAAACAGAGGGGCTGAAACAGAGGGCGAGAAACAGAGGGGCTGAATCAGAGGTGCTGAAACAGAGGGGCTGAAACAGAGGGGCTGAAGCAGAGGGGCTGAAACAGAGGGGCTGAAATAGAGGGGCTGAAACAGAGGGCGAGAAACAGAGGGGCTGAAACAGAGGGGCTGAAACAGAGGGGCTGAAACAGAGGGCGAGAAACAGAGGGGCTGAAACAGATGGCGAGAAACAGAGGGGCTGAAACAGAGGGCGAGAAACAGAGGGGCTGAATCAGAGGTGCTGAAACAGAGGGGCTGAAACAGAGGGCGAGAAACAGAGGGGCTGAAACAGAGGGCGAGAAACAGAGGGGCTGAAACAGAGGGCGAGAAACAGAGGGGCTGAATCAGAGGTGCTGAAACAGAGGGGCTGAAACAGAGGGCAAGAAACAGAGGGGCTGAAACAGAGGGCGAGAAACAGAGGGGCTGAAACAGAGGGGCTGAAGCTGAGGGGCTGAAACAGAGGGCGAGAAACAGAGGGGCTGAAACGAAGGGCGAGAAACAGAGGGGCTGAAACAGAGGGGCAGAAACAGAGGGGCTGAAACAGAGGGGCTGAATCGGAGGGGCTGAAACAGAGGGGCTGAAACAGAGGGGCTGAAACAGAGAGTGCGAAACAGAGGGGCTGAAACAGAGGGCGAGAAACAGAGGGGCTAAAACAGAGGGGCTGAAACAGAGGGGCTGAAACCGAGTGGCTGAAACAGAAGGGCTGAAACAGAGGGGCTGAAACAGAGGTCGAGAAACAGAGGGGCTGAATCAGAGGGGCTGAAACAGAGGGGCTGAAACAGAAGGCGAGAAACAGACGGGCTGAAACAGAGGGCGAGAAACAGAGGGGCAGAAACAGAGGGCGAGAAACAGAGGGGCTGAAACAGAGGGGCTGAAACAGAGGGCAAGAAACAGAGGGGCTGAAACAGAGGGCGAGAAACAGAGGGGCTGAAACAGAGGGGCTGAAACAGAGGGCGAGAAACAGAGGGGCTGAAACAAAGGGCGAGAAACAGAGGGGCGGAAACAGAGGGGCAGAAACAGAGGGGCTGAAACAGAGGGGCTGAATCGGAGGGGCGGAAACAGAGGGGCTGAAACAGAGGGGCTGAAACAGAGGGCAAGAAACAGAGGGGCTGAAACAGAGGGGCTGAAACAGAGGGGCAGAAACAGAGGGCGAGAAACAGAGGGGCTGAATCAGAGGGGCTGAATCAGAGGGGCTGAAACAGAGGGGCTGAAACAGAGGGCGAGAAACAGAGGGGCTGAATCAGAGGGGCTGAATCAGAGGGGCTGAAACAGAGGGGCTGAAACAGAGGGCGAGAAACAGAGGGGCTGAAACAGAGGGCGAGAAACAGAGGGGCTGAAACAGAGGGCGAGAAACAGAGGGGCTGAAACAGAGGGGCTGAAACAGAGGGGCTGAAACAGAGGGCGAGAAACAGAGGGGCTGAAACAGAGGGCGAGAAACAGAGGGGCTGAATCAGAGGGGCTGAAACAGAGGGCGAGAAACAGAGGGGCTGAAACAGAGGGGCTGAAACAGAGGGTCTGAAACAGAGGGGCTGAAACAGAGGGCGAGAAACAGAGGGGCTGAATCAGAGGGGCTGAATCAGAGGGGCTGAAACAGAGGGCCTGAATCAGAGGGGCTGAAACAGAAGGCGAGAAACAGAGGGGCTGAAAGAGAGGGCCTGAATCAGAGGGGCTGAAACAGAAGGCGAGAAACAGAGGGGCTGAAACAGAGGGCGAGAAACAGAGGGGCAGAAACAGAGGGCGAGAAACAGTGGGGCTGAAACAGAGGGGCTGAAACAGAGGGCAAGAAACAGAGGGGCTGAAACAGAGGGCGAGAAACAGAGGGGCTGAAACAGAGGGCGAGAAACAGAGGGGCTGAAACAGAGGGGCTGAAACAGAGGGGCTGAAACAGAGGGCGAGAAACAGAGGGGCAGAAACAGAGGGGCTGAAACAGAGGGGCTGAAACAGAGGGCGAGAAACAGAGGGGCTGAAACAGATGGCGAGAAACAGAGGGGCTGAAACAGAGGGCGAGAAACAGAGGGGCTGAATCAGAGGGGCTGAAACAGAGGGCGAGAAACAGAGGGGCTGAAACAGAGGGCGAGAAACAGAGGGGCTGAAACAGAGGGGCTGAAACAGAGGGTGAGAAACAGAGGGGCTGAAACAGAGGGCGAGAAACAGAGGGGCTGAAACAGAGGGGCTGAAACAGAGGGGCTGATTCAGAGGGGCTGAAAAAGAGGGGCTGAATCAGAGGGGCTGAAACAGAGGGCGAGAAACAGAGGGGCTGAAACAGAGGGCGAGAAACAGAGGAGCAGAAACAGAGGGCGAGAAACAGAGGGGCTGAAACAGAGGGGCTGAAACAGAGAGTGCGAAACAGAGGGGCTGAAACAGAGGGCGAGAAACAGAGGGGCTGAAACAGAGGGCGAGAAACAGAGGGGCTGAAACAGAGGGAAAGAAACAGAGGGGCTGAAACCGAGTGGCTGAAACAGAAGGGCTGAAACAGAGGGGCTGAAAGAGAGGGCGAGAAACAGAGGGGCTGAATCAGAGGGGCTGAATCAGAGGGGCTGAAACAGAGAGGCTGAATCAGAGGGGCTGAAACAGAAGGCGAGAAACAGAGGGGCTGAAACAGAGGGCGAGAAACAGAGGGGCAGAAACAGAGGGCGAGAAACAGAGGGGCTGAAACAGAGGGGCTGAAACAGAGCGGCTGAAACAGAGGGCGAGAAACAGAGGGGCTGAAACAAAGGGCGAGAAACAGAGGGGCTGAAACAGAGGGGCAGAAACAGAGGGGCTGAAACAGAGGGCGAGAAACAGAGGGGCTGAAACAGAGGGGCTGAAACAGAGGGGCTGAAACAGAGGGCAAGAAACAGAAGGGCTGAAACAGAGGGGCTGAAACAGAGGGGCAGAAACAGAGGGCGAGAAACACAGGGGCTGAAACAGAGGGGCTGAAACAGAGGGCGAGAAACAGAGGGGCTGAATCAGAGGGGCTGAATCAGAGGGGCTGAAACAGAGGGGCTGAAACAGAGGGCGAGAAACTAAGGGACTGAATCAGAGGGGCTGAAACAGAGGGGCTGAAACAGACGGGCTGAAACAGAGAGCCTGAAACAGAGGGGCTGAAACAGAGGGGCTGAAATAGAGGGGCTGAAAAAGAGGGGCTGAATCAGAGGGGCTGAAACAGAGGGCGAGAAAAAGAGGGGCTGAAACAGAGGGGCTGAATCAGAGGGGCTGAAACAGAGGGGCTGAAACAGAGGGCGAGAAACAGAGAGGCTGAAACAGAGGGCGAGAAACAGAGGGGCTGAAACAGAGCGCGAGAAACAGAGGGGCTGAAACAGAGGGGCTGAAACAGAGGGGCTGAAAGAGAGGGCGAGAAACAGAGGGGCTGAAACAGAGGGCGAGAAACAGAGGGGCTGAAACAGAGGGCGAGAAACAGAGGGGCTGAAACAGAGGGCGAGAAACAGAGGGGCTGAAACAGAGGGCGAGAAACAGAGGGCGAGAAACAGAGGGTCTGAAACAGAGGGTTTGAAACAGAGGGACTGAAACAGAGGGCGAGAAACAGAGGGGCTGAAACGGAGGGCGAGAAACAGAGGGTCTGAAACAGAGGGCGAGAAACAGAGGGGCTGAAACAGAGGGGCTGAAACAGAGGGTGAGAAATAAAGGGGCTGAAACAGAGGGCGAGAAACAGAGGGGCTGAAACAGAGGGCGAGAAACAGAAGGGCTGAAACAGAGGGGCTGAAACAGAGGGGCTGAATCAGAGGGCAATAAATAGAGGGGCTGAAAAAGAGGGCAAGAAACAGAGGGGCTGAAAGAGAGGGTGAGAAACAGAGGGGCTGAATCAGAGGGGCTGAAACAAATGCCGAGAAACAGAGGGGCTGAAACAGAGGGCGAGAAACAGAGGGGCTGAAACAGAGGGGCTGAAACAGAGGGGCTGAAACAGAGGGCGAGAAACAGAGGGGCTGAATCAGAGGGGCTGAAACAGAGGGCGAGAAACAGAGGGGCTGAAACAGAGGGCGAGAAACAGAGGGGCTGAAACAGAGGGGCTGAAACAGAGGGTGAGAAACAGAGGGGCTGAAACAGAGGGCGAGAAACAGAGGGGCTGAAACAGAGGGGCTGAAACAGAGGGGCTGATTCAGAGGGGCTGAAAAAGAGGGGCTGAATCAGAGGGGCTGAAACAGAGGGCGAGAAACAGAGGGGCTGAAACAGAGGGCGAGAAACAGAGGAGCAGAAACAGAGGGCGAGAAACAGAGGGGCTGAAACAGAGGGGCTGAAACAGAGAGTGCGAAACAGAGGGGCTGAAACAGAGGGCGAGAAACAGAGGGGCTGAAACAGAGGGCGAGAAACAGAGGGGCTGAAACAGAGGGAAAGAAACAGAGGGGCTGAAACCGAGTGGCTGAAACAGAAGGGCTGAAACAGAGGGGCTGAAAGAGAGGGCGAGAAACAGAGGGGCTGAATCAGAGGGGCTGAATCAGAGGGGCTGAAACAGAGGGGCTGAATCAGAGGGGCTGAAACAGAAGGCGAGAAACAGAGGGGCTGAAACAGAGGGCGAGAAACAGAGGGGCAGAAACAGAGGGCGAGAAACAGAGGGGCTGAAACAGAGGGGCTGAAACAGAGCGGCTGAAACAGAGGGCGAGAAACAGAGGGGCTGAAACAAAGGGCGAGAAACAGAGGGGCTGAAACAGAGGGGCAGAAACAGAGGGGCTGAAACAGAGGGCGAGAAACAGAGGGGCTGAAACAGAGGGGCTGAAACAGAGGGGCTGAAACAGAGGGCAAGAAACAGAAGGGCTGAAACAGAGGGGCTGAAACAGAGGGGCAGAAACAGAGGGCGAGAAACACAGGGGCTGAAACAGAGGGGCTGAAACAGAGGGCGAGAAACAGAGGGGCTGAATCAGAGGGGCTGAATCAGAGGGGAAGAAACAGAGGGGCTGAAACAGAGGGCGAGAAACAGACGGGCAGAAACAGAGAGCGAGAAACAGAGGGACTGAAACAGAGGGGCTGAAACAGAGAGCGCGAAACAGAGGGACTGAAACAGAGGGCGAGAAACAGAGGGGCTGAAACAGAGGGCGAGAAACAGAGGGGCAGAAACAGAGGGCGAGAAACAGAGGTGCAGAAACAGAGGGCGAGAAACAGAGGGACTGAAACAAAGGGTCTGAAACAGAGAGCGCGAAACAGAGGGCGAGAAACAGAGGGGCTGAAACAGCGGGCAAGAAACAGAGGAGCTGAAACAGAGGGCGAGAAAAAGAGGGGCTGAAACAGAGGGCAAGAAACAGAGGGGCTGAAACAGAGTGTCTGAAACAGAGGGCGAGAAACAGAGGGGCTGAATCAGACAGGCTGAATCAGATGGGCTGAAACAGAGGGGCTGAAACAGAGGGCGAGAAACAGAGTGGCTGAAACAGAGGGCGAGAAACAGAGGGCGAGAAACAGAGGGGCTGAAAAAGTGGGGCTGAAACAAAGGGGCTGAAACAAAGCGCCTGATACAGAGGGCGAGAAACAGAGGGGCTGAAACAGAGGGCGAGAAACAGAGGGGCTGAAACAGAGGGGCTGAAACAGAGGGCGAGAAACAGAGGGCGAGAAACAGAGGGGCTGAAACAGAGGGGCTGAAACAGAAGGGCTGAAACAGAGGGCGAGAAACAGAGGGGCTGAAACAGAGGGGCTGAAACAGAGGGCAAGAAACAGAGGGGCTGAAACCGAGTGGCTGAAACAGAAGGGCTGAAACAGAGGGGCTGAAACAGAGTGCGAGAAACAGAGGGGCTGAATCAGAGGGGCTGAATCAGAGGGGCTGAAACAGAGGGGCTGAATCAGAGGGGCTGAAACAGAAGGAGAGAAACAGAGGGGCTGAAACAGAGGGCGAGAAACAGAGGGGCAGAAACAGAGGGCGAGAAACAGAGGGGCTGAAACAGAGGGCAAGAAACAGAGGGTCTGAAACAGAGGGTGAGAAACAGAGGGGCTGAAACAGAGGGGCTGAAACAGAGGGGCTGAAACAGAGGGGCTGAAACAAAGGGCGAGAAACAGAGGGGCTGAAACAGAGGGGCAGAAACAGAGGGGCTGAAACAGAGGGGCTGAATCGGAGGGGCTGAAACAGAGGGGCTGAAACAGAGGGGCTGAAACAGAGGGCAAGAAACAGAGGGGCAGAAACAGAGGGGCTGAAACAGAGGGGCAGAAACAGAGGGCGAGAAACAGAGGGGCTGAAACAGAGGGGCTGAAACAGAGGGCGAGAAACAGAGGGGCTGAATCAGATGGGCTGAATCAGAGGGGCTGAAACAGAGGGGCTGAAACAGAGGGCGAGAAACTAAGGGACTGAATCAGAGGGGCTGAAACAGAGGGGCTGAAACAGACGGGCTGAAACAGAGAGCCTGAAACAGAGGGGCTGAAACAGAGGGGCTGAAATAGAGGGGCTGAAACAGAGGGGCTGAATCAGAGGGGCTGAAACAGAGGGGCTGAATCAAAGGGGCTGAAACAGAGGGCGAGAAACAGAGGGGCTGAAACAGTGGGGCTGAATCAGAGGGGCTGAAACAGAGGGGCTGAAACAGAGGGCGAGAAACAGAGAGGCTGAAACAGAGGGCAAGAAACAGAGGGGCTGAAACAGAGGGCAAGAAACAGAGGGGCTGAAACAGAGGGCGAGAAACAGAGGGGCTGAAACAGAGGGGCTGAAACAGAGGGTGAGAAACAGAGGGGCTGAAACAGAGGGCGAGAAACAGAGGGGCTGAAACAGAGGGGCTGAAACAGAGGGGCTGATTCAGAGGGGCTGAAAAAGAGGGGCTGAATCAGAGGGGCTGAAACAGAGGGCGAGAAACAGAGGGGCTGAAACAGAGGGCGAGAAACAGAGGAGCAGAAACAGAGGGCGAGAAACAGAGGGGCTGAAACAGAGGGGCTGAAACAGAGAGTGCGAAACAGAGGGGCTGAAACAGAGGGCGAGAAACAGAGGGGCTGAAACAGAGGGCGAGAAACAGAGGGGCTGAAACAGAGGGAAAGAAACAGAGGGGCTGAAACCGAGTGGCTGAAACAGAAGGGCTGAAACAGAGGGGCTGAAACAGAGGGCGAGAAACAGAGGGGCTGAATCAGAGGGGCTGAATCAGAGGGGCTGAAACAGAGGGGCTGAATCAGAGGGGCTGAAACAGAAGGCAAGAAACAGAGGGGCTGAAACAGAGGGCGAGAAACAGAGGGGCAGAAACAGAGGGCGAGAAACAGAGGGGCTGAAACAGAGGGGCTGAAACAGAGGGGCTGAAACCGAGTGGCTGAAACAGAAGGGCTGAAACAGAGGGGCTGAAACAGAGGGCGAGAAACAGAGGGGCTGAATCAGAGGGGCTGAAACAGAGGGGCTGAAACAGAAGGCGAGAAACAGACGGGCTGAAACAGAGGGCGAGAAACAGAGGGGCAGAAACAGAGGGCGAGAAACAGAGGGGCTGAAACAGAGGGGCTGAAACAGAGGGCCAGAAACAGAGGGACTGAAACAGAGGGCGAGAAACAGAGGGGCTGAAACAGAGGGGCTGAAACAGAGGGGCTGAAACAGAGGGCGAGAAACAGAGGGGCTGAAACAAAGGGCGAGAAACAGAGGGGCGGAAACAGAGGGGCAGAACCAAAGGGGCTGAAACAGAGGGGCTGAATCGGAGGGGCTGAAACAGAGGGGCTGAAACAGAGGGGCTGAAACAGAGGGCAAGAAACAGAGGGGCTGAAACAGAGGGGCTGAAACAGAGGGGCTGAAACAGAGGGCGAGAAACAGAGGGGCTGAAACAAAGGGCGAGAAACAGAGGGGCTGAAACAGAGGGCGAGAAACAGAGGGGCTGAAACAGAGGGCGAGAAACAGAGGGGCTGAAACAGAGGGGCTGAAACAGCGGGGCTGAAACAGAGGGCGAGAAACAGAGGGGCTGAAACAGAGGGCGAGAAACAGAGGGGCTGAATCAGAGGGGCTGAAACAGAGGGCGAGAAACAGAGGGGCTGAAACAGAGGGGCTGAAACAGAGGGGCTGAAACAGAGGGCGAGAAACAGAGGGGCTGAATCAAAGGGGCTGAATCAGAGGGGCTGAAACAGAGGGCCTGAATCAGAGGGGCTGAAACAGAAGGCGAGAAACAGAAGGGCTGAAAGAGAGGGCCTGAATCAGAGGGGCTGAAACAGAAGGCGAGAAACAGAGGGGCTGAAACAGAGCGCGAGAAACAGAGGGGCAGAAACAGAGGGCGAGAAACAGTGGGGCTGAAACAGAGGGGCTGAAACAGAGGGCAAGAAACAGAGGGGCTGAAACAGAGGGCGAGAAACAGAGGGGCTGAAACAGAGGGGCTGAAGCAGAGGGGCTGAAACAGAGGACGAGAAACAGAGGGGCTGACACAGAGGGCGAGAAACAGAGGGGCTGAAACAGAGGGGCTGAAACAGAGGGGCTGAAACAGAGGGCGAGAAACAGAGGGGCTGAAACAGATGGCGAGAAACAGAGGGGCTGAAACAGAGGGCGAGAAACAGAGGGGCTGAATCAGAGGGGCTGAAACAGAGGGCGAGAAACAGAGGGGCTGAAACAGAGGGCGAGAAACAGAGGGGCTGAAACAGAGGTGCTGAAACAGAGGGTGAGAAACAGAGGGGCTGAAACAGAGGGCGAGAAACAGAGGGGCTGAAACAGAGGGGCTGAAACAGAGGGGCTGATTCAGAGGGGCTGAAAAAGAGGGGCTGAATCAGAGGGGCTGAAACAGAGGGCGAGAAACAGAGGGGCTGAAACAGAGGGCGAGAAACAGAGGAGCAGAAACAGAGGGCGAGAAACAGAGGGGCTGAAACAGAGGGGCTGAAACAGATAGTGCGAAACAGAGGGGCTGAAACAGAGGGCGAGAAACAGAGGGGCTGAAACAGAGGGCGAGAAACAGAGGGGCTGAAACAGAGGGAAAGAAACAGAGGGGCTGAAACCGAGTGGCTGAAACAGAAGGGCTGAAACAGAGGGGCTGAAACAGAGGGCGAGAAACAGAGGGGCTGAATCGGAGGGGCTGAATCAGAGGGGCTGAAACAGAGGGGCTGAATCAGAGGGGCTGAAACAGAAGGCGAGAAACAGAAGGGCTGAAACAGAGGGGCTGAAACAGAGGGCGAGAAACAGAGGGCGAGAAACAGAGGGGCTGAATCAGAGGAGCTGAAACAGAGGGGCGGAAACAGAGGGTCTGAATCACAGGGGCTGAAACAGAAGGCGAGAAACAGAGGGGCTGAAAGAGAGGGCCTGAGTCAGAGGGGCTGAAACAGAAGGCGAGAAACAGAGGGGCAGAAACAGAGGGCGAGAAGCAGTGGGGCTGAAACAGAGGGGCTGAAACAGAGGGCAAGAAACAGAGGGGCTGAAACAGAGGGCGAGAAACAGAGGGGCTGAAACAGAGGCCCTGAATCAGAGGGGCTGAAACAGAAGGCGAGAAACAGAGGGGCTGAAAGAGAGGGCCTGAATCAGAGGGGCTGAAACAGAAGGCGAGAAACAGAGGGGCAGAAACAGAGGGCGAGAAGCAGTGGGGCTGAAACAGAGGGGCTGAAACAGAGGGCAAGAAACAGAGGGGCTGAAACAGAGGGCGAGAAACAGAGGGGCTGAAACAGAGGGGCTGATGCAGAGGATCTGAAACAGAGGGCGAGAAACAGAGGGGCTGAAATAAAGGGCGAGAAACAGAGGGGCTGAAACAGAGGGGCAGAAACAGAGGGGCTGAAACAGAGGGGCTGAATCGGAGGGGCTGAAACAGAGGGGCTGAAACAGAGGGGCTGAAACAGAGAGTGCGAAACAGAGGGGCTGAAACAGAGGGTGAGAAACAGAGGGGCTAAAACAGAGGGCGATAAACAGAGGGACTGAAACAGAGGGCAAGAAACAGAGGGGCTGAAACCGAGTGGCTGAAACAGAAGGGCTGAAACAGAGGGGCTGAAACAGAGGGCGAGAAACAGAGGAGCTGAATCAGAGGGGCTGAAACAGAAGGCGAGAAACAGACGGGCTGAAACAGAGGGCGAGAAACAGAGGGGCAGAAACAGAGGGCGAGAAACAGTGGGGCTGAAACAGAGGGGCTGAAACAGAGGGCAAGAAACAGAGGGGCTGAAACAGAGGGCGAGAAACAGAGGGGCTGAAACAGAGGGGCTGAAACAGAGGGGCTGAAACAGAGGGCGAGAAACAGAGGGGCTGAAACAAAGGGCGAGAAACAGAGGGGCGGAAACGGAGGGGCAGAAACAGAGGGGCTGAAACAGAGGGGCTGAATCGGAGGGGCTGAAACAGAGGGGCTGAAACAGAGGGGCTGAAACAGAGGGCAAGAAACAGAGGGGCTGAAACAGAGGGGCTGAAACAGAGGGGCAGAAACACAGGGCGAGAAACTAAGGGACTGAATCAGAGGGGCTGAAACAGAGGGGCTGAATCAGAGGGGCTGAAACAGAGGGGCTGAATCAGAGGGGCTGAAACAGAGGGGCTGAAACAGAGGGCGAGAAACAGAGAGGCTGAAACAGAGGGCGAGAAACAGAGGGGCTGAAACAGATGGCGAGAAACAGAGGGGCTGAAACAGAGGGCGAGAAACAGAGGGGCTGAATCAGAGGGGCTGAAACAGAGGGGCTGAAACAGAGGGCGAGAAACAGAGGGGCTGAAACAGAGGGCGAGAAACAGAGGGGCTGAATCAGAGGGGCTGAAACAGAGGGCGAGAAACAGAGGGGCTGAAACAGAGGGGCTGAAACAGAGGGGCTGAAACAGAGGGCAAGAAACAGAGGGGCTGAAACAGAGGGCGAGAAACAGAGGGGCTGAAACAGAGGGGCTGAAACAGAGGGGCTGAAACAGAGGGGCTGAAACAGAGAGCGAGAAACAGAGGGGCTGAAACAGAGGGTCAGAAACAGAGGGGCTGAAACCGAGTGGCTGAAACAGAAGGGCTGAAACAGAGGGGCTGAAACAGAGGGCGAGAAACAGAGGGGCTGAATCAGAGGGGCTGAAGCAGAGGATCTGAAAGAGGGCGAGAAACAGAGGGGCTGAAACAAAGGGCGAGAAACAGAGGGGCTGAAACAGTGAGGCAGAAACAGAGGGGCTGAAACAGAGGGGCTGAATCGGAGGGGCTGAAACAGAGGGGCTGAAACAGAGGGGCTGAAACAGAGAGTGCGAAACAGAGGGGCTGAAACAGAGGGCGAGAAACAGAGGGGCTAAAACAGAGGGCGATAAACAGAGGGACTGAAACAGAGGGCAAGAAACAGAGGGGCTGAAACCGAGTGGCTGAAACAGAAGGGCTGAAACAGAGGGGCTGAAACAGAGGGCGAGAAACAGAGGAGCTGAATCAGAGGGGCTGAAACAGAGGGGCTGAAACAGAGGGGCTGAATCAGAGGGGCTGAAACAGAAGGCGAGAAACAGACGGGCTGAAACAGAGGGCGAGAAACAGAGGGGCAGAAACAGAGGGCGAGAAACAGTGGGGCTGAAACAGAGGGGCTGAAACAGAGGGCAAGAAACAGAGGGGCTGAAACAGAGGGCGAGAAACAGAGGGGCTGAAACAGAGGGGCTGAAACAGAGGGGCTGAAACAGAGGGCGAGAAACAGAGGGGCTGAAACAAAGGGCGAGAAACAGAGGGGCGGAAACAGAGGGGCAGAAACAGAGGGGCTGAAACAGAGGGGCTTAATCGGAGGGGCTGAAACAGAGGGGCTGAAACAGAGGGGCTGAAACAGAGGGCGAGAAACAGAGGGCGAGGAACAGAGGGGCTGAAACAGAGGGGCTGAAACAGAGGGGCTGAAACAAAGCGGCTGAAACAGAGGGCGAGAAACAGAGGGGCTGAAACAGAGGGCGAGAAACAGAGGGGCTGAATCAGAGGGGCTGAAACAGAGGGCGAGAAACAGAGGGGCTGAAACAGAGGGGCTAAAACAGAGGGGCTGAAACAGAGGGCAAGAAACAGAGGGGCTGAAACAGAGGGCGAGAAACAGAGGGGCTGAAACAGAGGGGCTGAAACAGAGGGGCTGAAACAGAGAGCGAGAAACAGAGGGGCTGAAACAGAGGGCCAGAAACAGAGGGGCTGAAACCGAGTGGCTGAAACAGAAGGGCTGAAACAGAGGGGCTGAAACAGAGGGCGAGAAACAGAGGGGCTGAATCAGAGGGGCTGAATCAGAGGGGCTGAAACAGAGGGCCTGAATCAAAGGGTCTGAAACAGAAGGCGAGAAACAGAGGGGCTGAAAGAGAGGGCCTGAATCAGAGGGGCTGAAACAGAAGGCGAGAAACAGAGGGGCAGAAACAGAGGGCGAGAAGCAGTGGGGCTGAAACAGAGGGGCTGAAACAGAGGGCAAGAAACAGAGGGGCTGAAACAGAGGGCGAGAAACAGAGGGGCTGAAACAGAGGGGCTGAAGCAGAGGATCTGAAACAGAGGGCGAGAAAAAGAGGGGCTGAAACAAAGGGCGAGAAACAGAGGGGCTGAAACAGAGGGGCAGAAACAGAGGGGCTGAAACAGAGGGGCTGAATCGGAGGGGCTGAAACAGAGGGGCTGAAACAGAGGGGCTGAAACAGAGAGTGCGAAACAGAGGGGCTGAAACAGAGGGCGAGAAACAGAGGGGCTAAAACAGAGGGCGATAAACAGAGGGACTGAAACAGAGGGCGAGAAACAGTGGGGCTGAAACAGAGGGGCTGAAACAGAAGGGCTGAAACAGAGGGGCTGAAACAGAGGGCGAGAAACAGAGGAGCTGAATCAGAGGGGCTGAAACAGAAGGCGAGAAACAGAGGGGCTGAAACAGAGGGCGAGAAACAGAGGGGCAGAAACAGAGGGCGAGAAACAGTGGGGCTTAAACAGAGGGGCTGAAACAGAGGGCAAGAAACAGAGGGGCTGAAACAGAGGGCGAGAACCAGGGGGGCTGAAACAGAGGGGCTGAAACAGAGGGGCTGAAACAAAGGGCGAGAAACAGAGGGGCGGAAACAGAGGGGCAGAAACAGAGGGGCTGAAACAGAGGGGCTGAAACAGAGGGGCTGAAACAGAGGGGCTGAAACAGAGGGCAAGAAACAGAGGGGCTGAAACAGAGGGGCTGAAACAGAGGGGCAGAAACAGAGGGCGAGAAACAGAGGGGCTGAATCAGAGGGGCTGAATCAGAGGGGCTGAAACAGAGGGGCTGAAACAGAGGGCGAGAAACAGAGGGGCTGAATCAGAGGGGCTGAATCAGAGGGGCTGAAACAGAGGGGCTAAAACAGAGGGCGAGAAACTAAGGGACTGAATCAGAGGGGCTGAAACAGTGGGGCTGAAACAGACGGGCTGAAACAGAGAGCCTGAAACAGAGGGGCTGAAACAGAGGGGCTGAAATAGAGGGGCTGAAACAGAGGGGCTGAAACAGAGGGCGAGAAACTAAGGTACTGAATCAGAGGGGCTGAAACAGAGGGGCTGAATCAGAGGGGCTGAAACAGAGGGGCTGAATCAGAGGGGCTGAAATAGAGGGGCTGAAACAGATGGCGAGAAACAGAGAGGCTGAAACAGAGGGCGAGAAACAGAGGGGCTGAAACAGATGGCGAGAAACAGAGGGGCTGAAACAGAGGGCGAGAAACAGAGGGGCTGAATCAGAGGGGCTGAAACAGAGGGGCTGAAACAGAGGGCGAGAAACAGAGGGGCTGAAACAGAGGGCGAGAAACAGAGGGGCTGAATCAGAGGGGCTGAAACAGAGGGCGAGAAACAGAGGGGCTGAAACAGAGGGGCTGAAACAGAGGGGCTGAAACAGAGGGCAAGAAACAGAGGGGCTGAAACAGAGGGCGAGAAACAGAGGGGCTGAAACAGAGGGGCTGAAACAGAGGGGCTGAAACAGAGAGCGAGAAACAGAGGGGCTGAAACAGAGGGCCAGAAACAGAGGGCCTGAAACCGAGTGGCTGAAACAGAAGGGCTGAAACAGAGGGGCTGAAACAGAGGGCAAGAAACAGAGGGGCTGAATCAGAGGGGCTGAATCAGAGGGGCTGAAACAGAGGGCCTGAATCAGAGGGGCTGAAACAGAAGGCGAGAAACAGAGGGGCTGAAAGAGAGGGCCTGAATCAGAGGGGCTGAAACAGAAGGCGAGAAACAGAGGGGCAGAAACAGAGGGCGAGAAACAGTGGGGCTGAAACAGAGGGGCTGAAACAGAGGGCAAGAAACAGATGGGCTGAAACAGAGGGCGAGAAACAGAGGGGCTGAAACAGAGGGGCTGAAGCAGAGGATCTGAAACAGAGGGCGAGAAACAGAGGGGCTGAAACAAAGGGCGAGAAACAGAGGGGCTGAAACAGAGGGGCTGAAACAGAGGGGCTGAATCGGAGGGGCTGAAACAGAGGGGCTGAAACAGAGGGGCTGAAACAGAGAGTGCGAAACAGAGGGGCTGAAACAGAGGGCGAGAAACAGAGGGGCTAAAACAGAGGGCGATAAACAGAGGGGCTGAAACAGAGGGCAAGAAACAGAGGGGCTGAAACCGAGTGGCTGAAACAGAAGGGCTGAAACAGAGGGGCTGAAACAGAGGGCGAGAAACAGAGGAGCTGAATCAGAGGGGCTGAAACAGAGGGGCTGAAACAGAGGGGCTGTATCAGAGGGGCTGAAACAGAAGGCGAGAAACAGAGGGGCTGAAACAGAGGGCGAGAAACAGAGGGGCTGAAACAGAGGGCAAGAAACAGAGGGGCTGAAACAGAGGGCGAGAAACAGAGGGGGCTGAAACAGAGGGGCTGAAACAGAGGGGCTGAAACAGAGGGCGAGAAACAGAGGGGCTGAAACAAAGGGCGAGAAACAGAGGGGCTGAAACAGAGGGGCAGAAACAGAGGGGCTGAAACAGAGGGGCTGAATCGGAGGGGCTGAAACAGAGGGGCTGAAACAGAGGGGCTGAAACAGAGGGCAAGAAACAGAGGGGCTGAAACAGAGGGGCTGAAACAGAGGGGCAGAAACAGAGGGCGAGAAACAGAGGGGCTGAATCAGAGGGGCTGAATCAGAGGGGCTGAAACAGAGGGGCTGAAACAGAGGGCGAGAAACAGAGGGGCTGAATCAGAGGGGCTGAATCAGAGGGGCTGAATCAGAGGGGCTGAAACAGAGGGGCTGAAACAGAGGGCAAGAAACAGAGGGGCTGAAACAGAGGGGCTGAAACAGAGGGGCAGAAACAGAGGGCGAGAAACAGAGGGGCTGAATCAGAGGGGCTGAATCAGAGGGGCTGAAACAGAGGGGCTGAAACAGAGGGCGAGAAACAGAGGGGCTGAAACAGAGGGGCTGAAACAGAGGGGCAGAAACAGAGGGCGAGAAACAGAGGGGCTGAATCAGAGGGGCTGAATCAGAGGGGCTGAATCAGAGGGGCTGAATCAGAGGGGCTGAAACAGAGGGGCTGAAACAGAGGGCGAGAAACAGAGGGGCTGAAACAGAGGGCGAGAAACAGAGGGGCTGAAACAGAGGGCGAGAAACAGAGGGGCTGAAACAGAGGGGCTGAAACAGAGGGGCTGAAACAGAGGGCGAGAAACAGAGGGACTGAAAAAGAGGGCGAGAAACAGAGGGGCTGAATCAGAGGGGCTGAAACAGAGGGCGAGAAACAGAGGGGCTGAAACAGAGGGGCTGAAACAGAGGGGCTGAAACAGAGGGGCTGAAACAGAGGGCGAGAAACAGAGGGGCTGAATCAGAGGGACTGAATCAGAGGGGCTGAAACAGAGGGCCTGAATCAGAGGGGCTGAAACAGAAGGCGAGAAACAGAGGGGCTGAAAGAGAGGGCCTGAATCAGAGGGGCTGAAACAGAAGGCGAGAAACAGAGGGGCTGAAACAGAGGGCGAGAAACAGAGGGGCAGAAACAGAGGGCGAGAAACAGTGGGGCTGAAACAGAGGGGCTGAAACAGAGGGCAAGAAACAGAGGGGCTGAAACAGAGGGCGAGAAACAGAGGGGCTGAAACAGAGGGCGAGAAACAGAGGGGCTGAAACAGAGGGGCTGAAACAGAATGGCTGAAACAGAGGGCGAGAAACAGAGGGGCAGAAACAGAGGGGCTGAAACAGAGGGGCTGAAACAGAGGGCGAGAAACAGAGGGGCTGAAACAGATGGCGAGAAACAGAGGGGCTGAAACAGAGGGCGAGAAACAGAGGGGCTGAATCAGAGGGGCTGAAACAGAGGGCGAGAATCAGAGGGGCTGAAACAGAGGGCGAGAAACAGAGGGGCTGAAACAGAGGTGCTGAAACAGAGGGTGAGAAACAGAGGGGCAGAAACAGAGGGCGAGAAACAGAGGGGCTGAAACAGAGGGGCTGAAACAGAGGGGCTGATTCAGAGGGGCTGAAAAAGAGGGGCTGAATCAGAGGGGCTGAAACAGAGGGCGAGAAACAGAGGGGCTGAAACAGAGGGCGAGAAACAGAGGAGCAGAAACAGAGGGCGAGAAACAGAGGGGCTGAAACAGAGGGGCTGAAACAGAGAGTGCGAAACAAAGGGGCTGAAACAGAGGGCGAGAAACAGAGGGGCTGAAACAGAGGGCGAGAAACAGAGGGGCTGAAACAGAGGGAAAGAAACAGAGGGGCTGAAACCGAGTGGCTGAAACAGAAGGGCTGAAACAGAGGGGCTGAAACAGAGGGCGAGAAACAGAGGGGCTGAATCAGAGGGGCTGAATCAGAGGGGCTGAAACAGAGGGGCTGAATCAGAGGGGCTGAAACAGAAGGCGAGAAACAGAGGGGCTGAAACAGAGGGCGAGAAACAGAGGGGCAGAAACAGAGGGCGAGAAACAGAGGGGCTGAAACAGAGGGGCTGAAACAGAGCGGCTGAAACAGAGGGCGAGAAACAGAGGGGCGGAAACAGAGGGGCAGAAACAGAGGGGCTGAAACAGAGGGGCTGAATCGGAGGGGCTGAAACAGAGGGGCTGAAACAGAGGGGCTGAAACAGAGGGCAAGAAACAGAGGGGCTGAAACAGAGGGGCTGAAACAGAGGGGCAGAAACAGAGGGCGAGAAACAGAGGGGCTGAATCAGAGGGGCTGAATCAGAGGGGCTGAAACAGAGGGGCTGAAACAGAGGGCGAGAAACAGAGGGGCTGAATCAGTGGGGCTGAATCAGAGGGGCTGAAACAGAGGGGCTAAAACAGAGGGCGAGAAACTAAGGGACTGAATCAGAGGGGCTGAAACAGTGGGGCTGAAACAGACGGGCTGAAACAGAGAGCCTGAAACAGAGGGGCTGAAACAGAGGGGCTGAAATAGAGGGGCTGAAACAGAGGGGCTGAAACAGAGGGCGAGAAACTAAGGTACTGAATCAGAGGGGCTGAAACAGAGGGGCTGAATCAGAGGGGCTGAAACAGAGGGGCTGAATCAGAGGGGCTGAAACAGAGGGGCTGAAACAGAGGGCGAGAAACAGAGGGGCTGAAACAGAGGGGCTGAAACAGAGGGGCAGAAACAGAGGGCGAGAAACAGAGGGGCTGAATCAGAGGGGCTGAATCAGAGGGGCTGAATCAGAGGGGCTGAATCAGAGGGGCTGAAACAGAGGGGCTGAAACAGAGGGCGAGAAACAGAGGGGCTGAAACAGAGGGCGAGAAACAGAGGGGCTGAAACAGAGGGCGAGAAACAGAGGGGCTGAAACAGAGGGGCTGAAACAGAGGGGCTGAAACAGAGGGCGAGAAACAGAGGGACTGAAAAAGAGGGCGAGAAACAGAGGGGCTGAATCAGAGGGGCTGAAACAGAGGGCGAGAAACAGAGGGGCTGAAACAGAGGGGCTGAAACAGAGGGGCTGAAACAGAGGGGCTGAAACAGAGGGCGAGAAACAGAGGGGCTGAATCAGAGGGACTGAATCAGAGGGGCTGAAACAGAGGGCCTGAATCAGAGGGGCTGAAACAGAAGGCGAGAAACAGAGGGGCTGAAAGAGAGGGCCTGAATCAGAGGGGCTGAAACAGAAGGCGAGAAACAGAGGGGCTGAAACAGAGGGCGAGAAACAGAGGGGCAGAAACAGAGGGCGAGAAACAGTGGGGCTGAAACAGAGGGGCTGAAACAGAGGGCAAGAAACAGAGGGGCTGAAACAGAGGGCGAGAAACAGAGGGGCTGAAACAGAGGGCGAGAAACAGAGGGGCTGAAACAGAGGGGCTGAAACAGAATGGCTGAAACAGAGGGCGAGAAACAGAGGGGCAGAAACAGAGGGGCTGAAACAGAGGGGCTGAAACAGAGGGCGAGAAACAGAGGGGCTGAAACAGATGGCGAGAAACAGAGGGGCTGAAACAGAGGGCGAGAAACAGAGGGGCTGAATCAGAGGGGCTGAAACAGAGGGCGAGAATCAGAGGGGCTGAAACAGAGGGCGAGAAACAGAGGGGCTGAAACAGAGGTGCTGAAACAGAGGGTGAGAAACAGAGGGGCAGAAACAGAGGGCGAGAAACAGAGGGGCTGAAACAGAGGGGCTGAAACAGAGGGGCTGATTCAGAGGGGCTGAAAAAGAGGGGCTGAATCAGAGGGGCTGAAACAGAGGGCGAGAAACAGAGGGGCTGAAACAGAGGGCGAGAAACAGAGGAGCAGAAACAGAGGGCGAGAAACAGAGGGGCTGAAACAGAGGGGCTGAAACAGAGAGTGCGAAACAAAGGGGCTGAAACAGAGGGCGAGAAACAGAGGGGCTGAAACAGAGGGCGAGAAACAGAGGGGCTGAAACAGAGGGAAAGAAACAGAGGGGCTGAAACCGAGTGGCTGAAACAGAAGGGCTGAAACAGAGGGGCTGAAACAGAGGGCGAGAAACAGAGGGGCTGAATCAGAGGGGCTGAATCAGAGGGGCTGAAACAGAGGGGCTGAATCAGAGGGGCTGAAACAGAAGGCGAGAAACAGAGGGGCTGAAACAGAGGGCGAGAAACAGAGGGGCAGAAACAGAGGGCGAGAAACAGAGGGGCTGAAACAGAGGGGCTGAAACAGAGCGGCTGAAACAGAGGGCGAGAAACAGAGGGGCGGAAACAGAGGGGCAGAAACAGAGGGGCTGAAACAGAGGGGCTGAATCGGAGGGGCTGAAACAGAGGGGCTGAAACAGAGGGGCTGAAACAGAGGGCAAGAAACAGAGGGGCTGAAACAGAGGGGCTGAAACAGAGGGGCAGAAACAGAGGGCGAGAAACAGAGGGGCTGAATCAGAGGGGCTGAATCAGAGGGGCTGAAACAGAGGGGCTGAAACAGAGGGCGAGAAACAGAGGGGCTGAATCAGTGGGGCTGAATCAGAGGGGCTGAAACAGAGGGGCTAAAACAGAGGGCGAGAAACTAAGGGACTGAATCAGAGGGGCTGAAACAGTGGGGCTGAAACAGACGGGCTGAAACAGAGAGCCTGAAACAGAGGGGCTGAAACAGAGGGGCTGAAATAGAGGGGCTGAAACAGAGGGGCTGAAACAGAGGGCGAGAAACTAAGGTACTGAATCAGAGGGGCTGAAACAGAGGGGCTGAATCAGAGGGGCTGAAACAGAGGGGCTGAATCAGAGGGGCTGAAACAGAGGGGCTGAAACAGAGGGCGAGAAACAGAGAGGCTGAAACAGAGGGCGAGAAACAGAGGGGCTGAAACAGATGGCGAGAAACAGAGGGGCTGAAACAGAGGGCGAGAAACAGAGGGGCTGAATCAGAGGGGCTGAAACAGAGGGCGAGAAACAGAGGGGCTGAAACAGAGGGGCTGAAACAGAGGGGCTGAAACAGAGGGCGAGAAACAGAGGGGCTGAAACAGAGGGCGAGAAACAGAGGGGCTGAATCAGAGGGGCTGAAACAGAGGGCGAGAAACAGAGGGGCTGAAACAGAGGGGCTGAAACAGAGGGGCTGAAACAGAGGGCAAGAAACAGAGGGGCTGAAACAGAGGGCGAGAAACAGAGGGGCTGAAACAGAGGGGCTGAAACAGAGGGGCTGAAACAGAGAGCGAGAAACAGAGGGGCTGAAACAGAGGGCCAGAAACAGAGGGGCTGAAACCGAGTGGCTGAAACAGAAGGGCTGAAACAGAGGGGCTGAAACAGAGGGCAAGAAACAGAGGGGCTGAATCAGAGGGGCTGAATCAGAGGGGCTGAAACAGAGGGCCTGAATCAGAGGGGCTGAAACAGAAGGCGAGAAACAGAGGGGCTGAAAGAGAGGGCCTGAATCAGAGGGGCTGAAACAGAAGGCGAGAAACAGAGGGGCAGAAACAGAGGGCGAGAAACAGTGGGGCTGAAACAGAGGGGCTGAAACAGAGGGCAAGAAACAGAGGGGCTGAAACAGAGGGCGAGAAACAGAGGGGCTGAAACAGAGGGGCTGAAGCAGAGGATCTGAAACAGAGGGCGAGAAACAGAGGGGCTGAAACAAAGGGCGAGAAACAGAGGGGATGAAACAGAGGGGCAGAAACAGAGGGGCTGAAACAGAGGGGCTGAATCGGAGGGGCTGAAACAGAGGGGCTGAAACAGAGGGGCTGAAACAGAGAGTGCGAAACAGAGGGGCTGAAACAGAGGGCGAGAAACAGAGGGGCTAAAACAGAGGGCGATAAACAGAGGGGCTGAAACAGAGGGCAAGAAACAGAGGGGCTGAAACCGAGTGGCTGAAACAGAAGGGCTGAAACAGAGGGGCTGAAACAGAGGGCGAGAAACAGAGGAGCTGAATCAGAGGGGCTGAAACAGAGGGGCTGAAACAGAGGGGCTGTATCAGAGGGGCTGAAACAGAAGGCGAGAAACAGAGGGGCTGAAACAGAGGGCGAGAAACAGAGGGGCAGAAACAGAGGGCGAGAAACAGTGGGGCTGAAACAGAGGGGCTGAAACAGAGGGCAAGAAACAGAGGGGCTGAAACAGAGGGCGAGAAACAGAGGGGCTTAAACAGAGGGGCTGAAACAGAGGGGCTGAAACAGAGGGCGAGAAACAGAGGGGCTGAAACAAAGGGCGAGAAACAGAGGGGCTGAAACAGAGGGGCAGAAACAGAGGGGCTGAAACAGAGGGGCCCAATCGGAGGGGCTGAAACAGAGGGGCTGAAACAGAGGGGCTGAAACAGAGGGCAAGAAACAGAGGGGCTGAAACAGAGGGGCTGAAACAGAGGGGCAGAAACAGAGGGCGAGAAACAGAGGGGCTGAATCAGAGGGGCTGAATCAGAGGGGCTGAAACAGAGGGGCTGAAACAGAGGGCGAGAAACAGAGGGGCTGAATCAGAGGGGCTGAATCAGAGGGGCTGAATCAGAGGGGCTGAAACAGAGGGGCTGAAACAGAGGGCAAGAAACAGAGGGGCTGAAACAGAGGGGCTGAAACAGAGGGGCAGACACAGAGGGCGAGAAACAGAGGGGCTGAATCAGAGGGGCTGAATCAGAGGGGCTGAAACAGAGGGGCTGAAACAGAGGGCGAGAAACAGAGGGGCTGAATCAGAGGGGCTGAATCAGAGGGGCTGAAACAGAGGGGCTGAAACAGAGGGGCTGAAACAGAGGGCGAGAAACAGAGGGGCTGAAACAGAGGGGCTGAAACAGAGGGGCTGAAACAGAGGGCGAGAAACAGAGGGGCTGAAAAAGAGGGCGAGAAACAGAGGGGCTGAATCAGAGGGGCTGAAACAGAGGGCGAGAAACAGAGGGGCTGAAACAGAGGGGCTGAAACAGAGGGGCTGAAACAGAGGGGCTGAAACAGAGGGCGAGAAACAGAGGGGCTGAATCAGAGGGACTGAATCAGAGGGGCTGAAACAGAGGGCCTGAATCAGAGGGGCTGAAACAGAAGGCGAGAAACAGAGGGGCTGAAAGAGAGGGCCTGAATCAGAGGGGCTGAAACAGAAGGCGAGAAACAGAGGGGCTGAAACAGAGGGCGAGAAACAGAGGGGCAGAAACAGAGGGCGAGAAACAGTGGGGCTGAAACAGAGGGGCTGAAACAGAGGGCAAGAAACAGAGGGGCTGAAACAGATGGCGAGAAACAGAGGGGCTGAAACAGAGGGCGAGAAACAGAGGGGCTGAAACAGAGGGGCTGAAACAGAGGGGCTGAAACAGAGGGCTAGAAACAGAGGGGCAGAAACAGAGGGGCTGAAACAGAGGGGCTGAAACAGAGGGCGAGAAACAGAGGGGCTGAAACAGATGGCGAGAAACAGAGGGGCTGAAACAGAGGGCGAGAAACAGAGGGGCTGAATCAGAGGGGCTGAAACAGAGGGCGAGAAACAGAGGGGCTGAAACAGAGGGCGAGAAACAGAGGGGCTGAAACAGAGGTGCTGAAACAGAGGGTGAGAAACAGAGGGGCAGAAACAGAGGGCGAGAAACAGAGGGGCTGAAACAGAGGGGCTGAAACAGAGGGGCTGATTCAGAGGGGCTGAAAAAGAGGGGCTGAATCAGAGGGGCTGAAACAGAGGGCGAGAAACAGAGGGGCTGAAACAGAGGGGCTGAAACAGAGGGGCTGAAACAGAGAGCGAGAAACAGAGGGGCTGAAACAGAGGGCCAGAAACAGAGGGGCTGAAACCGAGTGGCTGAAACAGAAGGGCTGAAACAGAGGGGCTGAAACAGAGGGCAAGAAACAGAGGGGCTGAATCAGAGGGGCTGAATCAGAGGGGCTGAAACAGAGGGCCTGAATCAGAGGGGCTGAAACAGAAGGCGAGAAACAGAGGGGCTGAAAGAGAGGGCCTGAATCAGAGGGGCTGAAACAGAAGGCGAGAAACAGAGGGGCAGAAACAGAGGGCGAGAAACAGTGGGGCTGAAACAGAGGGGCTGAAACAGAGGGCAAGAAACAGAGGGGCTGAAACAGAGGGCGAGAAACAGAGGGGCTGAAACAGAGGGCGAGAAACAGAGGGGCTGAAACAGAGGTGCTGAAACAGAGGGTGAGAAACAGAGGGGCAGAAACAGAGGGCGAGAAACAGAGGGGCTGAAACAGAGGGGCTGAAACAGAGGGGCTGATTCAGAGGGGCTGAAAAAGAGGGGCTGAATCAGAGGGGCTGAAACAGAGGGCGAGAAACAGAGGGGCTGAAACAGAGGGGCTGAAACAGAGGGGCTGAAACAGAGAGCGAGAAACAGAGGGGCTGAAACAGAGGGCCAGAAACAGAGGGGCTGAAACCGAGTGGCTGAAACAGAAGGGCTGAAACAGAGGGGCTGAAACAGAGGGCAAGAAACAGAGGGGCTGAATCAGAGGGGCTGAATCAGAGGGGCTGAAACAGAGGGCCTGAATCAGAGGGGCTGAAACAGAAGGCGAGAAACAGAGGGGCTGAAAGAGAGGGCCTGAATCAGAGGGGCTGAAACAGAAGGCGAGAAACAGAGGGGCAGAAACAGAGGGCGAGAAACAGTGGGGCTGAAACAGAGGGGCTGAAACAGAGGGCAAGAAACAGAGGGGCTGAAACAGAGGGCGAGAAACAGAGGGGCTGAAACAGAGGGGCTGAAGCAGAGGATCTGAAACAGAGGGCGAGAAACAGAGGGGCTGAAACAAAGGGCGAGAAACAGAGGGGATGAAACAGAGGGGCAGAAACAGAGGGGCTGAAACAGAGGGGCTGAATCGGAGGGGCTGAAACAGAGGGGCTGAAACAGAGGGGCTGAAACAGAGAGTGCGAAACAGAGGGGCTGAAACAGAGGGCGAGAAACAGAGGGGCTAAAACAGAGGGCGATAAACAGAGGGGCTGAAACAGAGGGCAAGAAACAGAGGGGCTGAAACCGAGTGGCTGAAACAGAAGGGCTGAAACAGAGGGGCTGAAACAGAGGGCGAGAAACAGAGGAGCTGAATCAGAGGGGCTGAAACAGAGGGGCTGAAACAGAGGGGCTGTATCAGAGGGGCTGAAACAGAAGGCGAGAAACAGAGGGGCTGAAACAGAGGGCGAGAAACAGAGGGGCAGAAACAGAGGGCGAGAAACAGTGGGGCTGAAACAGAGGGGCTGAAACAGAGGGCAAGAAACAGAGGGGCTGAAACAGAGGGCGAGAAACAGAGGGGCTTAAACAGAGGGGCTGAAACAGAGGGGCTGAAACAGAGGGCGAGAAACAGAGGGGCTGAAACAAAGGGCGAGAAACAGAGGGGCTGAAACAGAGGGGCAGAAACAGAGGGGCTGAAACAGAGGGGCTGAATCGGAGGGGCTGAAACAGAGGGGCTGAAACAGAGGGGCTGTATCAGAGGGGCTGAAACAGAAGGCGAGAAACAGAGGGGCTGAAACAGAGGGCGAGAAACAGAGGGGCAGAAACAGAGGGCGAGAAACAGTGGGGCTGAAACAGAGGGGCTGAAACAGAGGGCAAGAAACAGAGGGGCTGAAACAGATGGCGAGAAACAGAGGGGCTGAAACAGAGGGCGAGAAACAGAGGGGCTGAAACAGAGGGGCTGAAACAGAGGGGCTGAAACAGAGGGCTAGAAACAGAGGGGCAGAAACAGAGGGGCTGAAACAGAGGGGCTGAAACAGAGGGCGAGAAACAGAGGGGCTGAAACAGATGGCGAGAAACAGAGGGGCTGAAACAGAGGGCGAGAAACAGAGGGGCTGAATCAGAGGGGCTGAAACAGAGGGCGAGAAACAGAGGGGCTGAAACAGAGGGCGAGAAACAGAGGGGCTGAAACAGAGGTGCTGAAACAGAGGGTGAGAAACAGAGGGGCAGAAACAGAGGGCGAGAAACAGAGGGGCTGAAACAGAGGGGCTGAAACAGAGGGGCTGATTCAGAGGGGCTGAAAAAGAGGGGCTGAATCAGAGGGGCTGAAACAGAGGGCGAGAAACAGAGGGGCTGAAACAGAGGGGCTGAAACAGAGGGGCTGAAACAGAGAGCGAGAAACAGAGGGGCTGAAACAGAGGGCCAGAAACAGAGGGGCTGAAACCGAGTGGCTGAAACAGAAGGGCTGAAACAGAGGGGCTGAAACAGAGGGCAAGAAACAGAGGGGCTGAATCAGAGGGGCTGAATCAGAGGGGCTGAAACAGAGGGCCTGAATCAGAGGGGCTGAAACAGAAGGCGAGAAACAGAGGGGCTGAAAGAGAGGGCCTGAATCAGAGGGGCTGAAACAGAAGGCGAGAAACAGAGGGGCAGAAACAGAGGGCGAGAAACAGTGGGGCTGAAACAGAGGGGCTGAAACAGAGGGCAAGAAACAGAGGGGCTGAAACAGAGGGCGAGAAACAGAGGGGCTGAAACAGAGGGGCTGAAGCAGAGGATCTGAAACAGAGGGCGAGAAACAGAGGGGCTGAAACAAAGGGCGAGAAACAGAGGGGATGAAACAGAGGGGCAGAAACAGAGGGGCTGAAACAGAGGGGCTGAATCGGAGGGGCTGAAACAGAGGGGCTGAAACAGAGGGGCTGAAACAGAGAGTGCGAAACAGAGGGGCTGAAACAGAGGGCGAGAAACAGAGGGGCTAAAACAGAGGGCGATAAACAGAGGGGCTGAAACAGAGGGCAAGAAACAGAGGGGCTGAAACCGAGTGGCTGAAACAGAAGGGCTGAAACAGAGGGGCTGAAACAGAGGGCGAGAAACAGAGGAGCTGAATCAGAGGGGCTGAAACAGAGGGGCTGAAACAGAGGGGCTGTATCAGAGGGGCTGAAACAGAAGGCGAGAAACAGAGGGGCTGAAACAGAGGGCGAGAAACAGAGGGGCAGAAACAGAGGGCGAGAAACAGTGGGGCTGAAACAGAGGGGCTGAAACAGAGGGCAAGAAACAGAGGGGCTGAAACAGAGGGCGAGAAACAGAGGGGCTTAAACAGAGGGGCTGAAACAGAGGGGCTGAAACAGAGGGCGAGAAACAGAGGGGCTGAAACAAAGGGCGAGAAACAGAGGGGCTGAAACAGAGGGGCAGAAACAGAGGGGCTGAAACAGAGGGGCTGAATCGGAGGGGCTGAAACAGAGGGGCTGAAACAGAGGGGCTGAAACAGAGGGCAAGAAACAGAGGGGCTGAAACAGAGGGGCTGAAACAGAGGGGCAGAAACAGAGGGCGAGAAACAGAGGGGCTGAATCAGAGGGGCTGAATCAGAGGGGCTGAAACAGAGGGGCTGAAACAGAGGGCGAGAAACAGAGGGGCTGAATCAGAGGGGCTGAATCAGAGGGGCTGAATCAGAGGGGCTGAAACAGAGGGGCTGAAACAGAGGGCAAGAAACAGAGGGGCTGAAACAGAGGGGCTGAAACAGAGGGGCAGACACAGAGGGCGAGAAACAGAGGGGCTGAATCAGAGGGGCTGAATCAGAGGGGCTGAAACAGAGGGGCTGAAACAGAGGGCGAGAAACAGAGGGGCTGAATCAGAGGGGCTGAATCAGAGGGGCTGAAACAGAGGGGCTGAAACAGAGGGGCTGAAACAGAGGGCGAGAAACAGAGGGGCTGAAACAGAGGGGCTGAAACAGAGGGGCTGAAACAGAGGGCGAGAAACAGAGGGGCTGAAAAAGAGGGCGAGAAACAGAGGGGCTGAATCAGAGGGGCTGAAACAGAGGGCGAGAAACAGAGGGGCTGAAACAGAGGGGCTGAAACAGAGGGGCTGAAACAGAGGGGCTGAAACAGAGGGCGAGAAACAGAGGGGCTGAATCAGAGGGACTGAATCAGAGGGGCTGAAACAGAGGGCCTGAATCAGAGGGGCTGAAACAGAAGGCGAGAAACAGAGGGGCTGAAAGAGAGGGCCTGAATCAGAGGGGCTGAAACAGAAGGCGAGAAACAGAGGGGCTGAAACAGAGGGCGAGAAACAGAGGGGCAGAAACAGAGGGCGAGAAACAGTGGGGCTGAAACAGAGGGGCTGAAACAGAGGGCAAGAAACAGAGGGGCTGAAACAGATGGCGAGAAACAGAGGGGCTGAAACAGAGGGCGAGAAACAGAGGGGCTGAAACAGAGGGGCTGAAACAGAGGGGCTGAAACAGAGGGCTAGAAACAGAGGGGCAGAAACAGAGGGGCTGAAACAGAGGGGCTGAAACAGAGGGCGAGAAACAGAGGGGCTGAAACAGATGGCGAGAAACAGAGGGGCTGAAACAGAGGGCGAGAAACAGAGGGGCTGAATCAGAGGGGCTGAAACAGAGGGCGAGAAACAGAGGGGCTGAAACAGAGGGCGAGAAACAGAGGGGCTGAAACAGAGGTGCTGAAACAGAGGGTGAGAAACAGAGGGGCAGAAACAGAGGGCGAGAAACAGAGGGGCTGAAACAGAGGGGCTGAAACAGAGGGGCTGATTCAGAGGGGCTGAAAAAGAGGGGCTGAATCAGAGGGGCTGAAACAGAGGGCGAGAAACAGAGGGGCTGAAACAGAGGGCGAGAAACAGAGGAGCAGAAACAGAGGGCGAGAAACAGAGGGGCTGAAACAGAGGGGCTGAAACAGAGAGTGCGAAACAGAGGGGCTGAAACAGAGGGCGAGAAACAGAGGGGCTGAAACAGAGGGCGAGAAACAGAGGGGCTGAAACAGAGGGAAAGAAACAGAGGGGCTGAAACCGAGTGGCTGAAACAGAAGGGCTGAAACAGAGGGGCTGAAACAGAGGGCGAGAAACAGAGGGGCTGAATCAGAGGGGCTGAATCAGAGGGGCTGAAACAGAGGGGCTGAATCAGAGGGGCTGAAACAGAAGGCGAGAAACAGAGGGGCTGAAACAGAGGGCGAGAAACAGAGGGGCAGAAACAGAGGGCGAGAAACAGAGGGGCTGAAACAGAGGGGCTGAAACAGAGCGGCTGAAACAGAGGGCGAGAAACAGAGGGGCTGAAACAAAGGGCGAGAAACAGAGGGGCTGAAACAGAGGGGCAGAAACAGAGGGCGAGAAACAGAGGGGCTGAAACAGAGGGGCTGAAACAGAGGGGCTGAAACAGAGGGCAAGAAACAGAAGGGCTGAAACAGAGGGGCTGAAACAGAGGGGCAGAAACAGAGGGCGAGAAACACAGGGGCTGAAACAGAGGGGCTGAAACAGAGGGCGAGAAACAGAGGGGCTGAATCAGAGGGGCTGAATCAGAGGGGCTGAAACAGAGGGGCTGAAACAGAGGGGCTGAAACAGACGGGCTGAAACAGAGAGCCTGAAACAGAGGGGCTGAAACAGAGGGGCTGAAATAGAGGGGCTGAAAAAGAGGGGCTGAATCAGAGGGGCTGAAACAGAGGGCGAGAAACAGAGGGGCTGAAACAGAGGGGCTGAATCAGAGGGGCTGAAACAGAGGGGCTGAAACAGAGGGCGAGAAACAGAGAGGCTGAAACAGAGGGCGAGAAACAGAGGGGCTGAAACAGAGCGCGAGAAACAGAGGGGCTGAAACAGAGGGGCTGAATCAGAGGGGCTGAAACAGAGGGGCTGAAACAGAGGGCGAGAAACAGAGAGGCTGAAACAGAGGGCGAGAAACAGAGGGGCTGAAACAGAGCGCGAGAAACAGAGGGGCTGAAACAGAGGGGCTGAAAGAGAGGGCGAGAAACAGAGGGGCTGAAACAGAGGGCGAGAAACAGAGGGGCTGATACAGAGGGCGAGAAACAGAGGGGCTGAAACAGAGGGCGAGAAACAGAGGGGCTGAAACAGAGGGCGAGAAACAGAGGGCGAGAAACAGAGGGACTGAAACAGAGGGTTTGAAACAGAGGGACTGAAACAGAGGGCGAGAAACAGAGGGGCTGAAACGGAGGGCGAGAAACAGAGGGTCTGAAACAGAGGGCGAGAAACAGAGGGGCTGAAACAGAGGGGCTGAAACAGAGGGTGAGAAATAAAGGGGCTGAAACAAAGGGCGAGAAACAGAGGGGCTGAAACAGAGGGCGAGAAACAGAGGGGCTGAAACAGAGGGGCTGAAACAGAGGGGCTGAATCAGAGGGCAATAAATAGAGGGGCTGAAAAAGAGGGCAAGAAACAGAGGGGCTGAAAGAGAGGGTGAGAAACAGAGGGGCTGAATCAGAGGGGCTGAAACAAATGCCGAGAAACAGAGGGGCTGAAACAGAGGGCGAGAAACAGAGGGGCTGAAACAGAGGGGCTGAAACAGAGGGTGAGAAACAGAGGGGCTGAAACAGAGGGCGAGAAATAGAGGGGCTGAAACAGAGGGGCAGAAACAGAGGGGCTGAATCAGAGGGGCGGAAACAGAGGGCGAGAAACAGAGGGGCAGATACAGAGGGCAAGAAACAGAGGGGCTGAAACAGAGGGCGAGAAACAGACGGGCAGAAACAGAGAGCGAGAAACAGAGGGACTGAAACAGAGGGGCTGAAACAGAGAGCGCGAAACAGAGGGACTGAAACAGAGGGCGAGAAACAGAGGGGCTGAAACAGAGGGCGAGAAACAGAGGGGCAGAAACAGAGGGCGAGAAACAGAGGTGCAGAAACAGAGGGAGAGAAACAGAGGGACTGAAACAGCGGGCAAGAAACAGAGGAGCTGAAACAGAGGGCGAGAAAAAGAGGGGCTGAAACAGAGGGCAAGAAACAGAGGGGCTGAAACAGAGTGTCTGAAACAGAGGGCGAGAAACAGAGGGGCTGAATCAGACAGGCTGAATCAGATGGGCTGAAACAGAGGGGCTGAAACAGAGGGCGAGAAACAGAGTGGCTGAAACAGAGGGCGAGAAACAGAGGGCGAGAAACAGAGGGGCTGAAAAAGTGGGGCTGAAACAAAGGGGCTGAAACAAAGCGCCTGATACAGAGGGCGAGAAACAGAGGGGCTGAAACAGAGGGCGAGAAACAGAGGGGCTGAAACAGAGGGGCTGAAACAGAGGGCGAGAAACAGAGGGCGAGAAACAGAGGGGCTGAAACAGAGGGGCTGAAACAGAAGGGCTGAAACAGAGGGCGAGAAACAGAGGGGCTGAAACAGAGGGGCTGAAACAGAGGGCAAGAAACAGAGGGGCTGAAACCGAGTGGCTGAAACAGAAGGGCTGAAACAGAGGGGCTGAAACAGAGTGCGAGAAACAGAGGGGCTGAATCAGAGGGGCTGAATCAGAGGGGCTGAAACAGAGGGGCTGAATCAGAGGGGCTGAAACAGAAGGAGAGAAACAGAGGGGCTGAAACAGAGGGCGAGAAACAGAGGGGCAGAAACAGAGGGCGAGAAACAGAGGGGCAAAAAAAGAGGGCAAGAAACAGAGGGTCTGAAACAGATGGTGAGAAACAGAGGGGCTGAAACAGAGGGGCTGAAACAGAGGGGCTGAAACAGAGGGGCTGAAACAAAGGGCGAGAAACAGAGGGGCTGAAACAGAAGGGCAGAAACAGAGGGGCTGAAACAGAGGGGCTGAATCGGAGGGGCTGAAACAGAGGGGCTGAAACAGAGGGGCTGAAACAGAGGGCAAGAAACAGAGGGGCAGAAACAGAGGGGCTGAAACAGAGGGGCAGAAACAGAGGGCGAGAAACAGAGGGGCTGAAACAGAGGGGCTGAAACAGAGGGCGAGAAACAGAGGGGCTGAATCAGAGGGGCTGAATCAGAGGGGCTGAAACAGAGGGGCTGAAACAGAGGGCGAGAAACTAAGGGACTGAATCAGAGGGGCTGAAACAGAGGGGCTGAAACAGACGGGCTGAAACAGAGAGCCTGAAACAGAGGGGCTGAAACAGAGGGGCTGAAATAGAGGGGCTGAAACAGAGGGGCTGAATCAGAGGGGCTGAAACAGAGGGGCTGAATCAGAGGGGCTGAAACAGAGGGCGAGAAACAGAGGGGCTGAAACAGTGGGGCTGAATCAGAGGGGCTGAAACAGAGGGGCTGAAACAGAGGGCGAGAAACAGAGAGGCTGAAACAGAGGGCGAGAAACAGAGGGGCTGAAACAGAGGGCAAGAAACAGAGGGGCTGAAACAGAGGGCGAGAAACAGAGGGGCTGAAACAGAGGGGCTGAAACAGAGGGTGAGAAACAGAGGGGCTGAAACAGAGGGCGAGAAACAGAGGGGCTGAAACAGAGGGGCTGAAACAGAGGGGCTGATTCAGAGGGGCTGAAAAAGAGGGGCTGAATCAGAGGGGCTGAAACAGAGGGCGAGAAACAGAGGGGCTGAAACAGAGGGCGAGAAACAGAGGAGCAGAAACAGAGGGCGAGAAACAGAGGGGCTGAAACAGAGGGGCTGAAACAGAGAGTGCGAAACAGAGGGGCTGAAACAGAGGGCGAGAAACAGAGGGGCTGAAACAGAGGGCGAGAAACAGAGGGGCTGAAACAGAGGGAAAGAAACAGAGGGGCTGAAACCGAGTGGCTGAAACAGAAGGGCTGAAACAGAGGGGCTGAAACAGAGGGCGAGAAACAGAGGGGCTGAATCAGAGGGGCTGAATCAGAGGGGCTGAAACAGAGGGGCTGAATCAGAGGGGCTGAAACAGAAGGCGAGAAACAGAGGGGCTGAAACAGAGGGCGAGAAACAGAGGGGCAGAAACAGAGGGCGAGAAACAGAGGGGCTGAAACAGAGGGGCTGAAACAGAGGGGCTGAAACCGAGTGGCTGAAACAGAAGGGCTGAAACAGAGGGGCTGAAACAGAGGGCGAGAAACAGAGGGGCTGAATCAGAGGGGCTGAAACAGAGGGGCTGAAACAGAAGGCGAGAAACAGACGGGCTGAAACA
This sequence comes from Chiloscyllium punctatum, assembly GCF_047496795.1. Lineage (NCBI taxonomy): Eukaryota > Metazoa > Chordata > Chondrichthyes > Orectolobiformes > Hemiscylliidae > Chiloscyllium > Chiloscyllium punctatum. Next base: position 589,819 of record NW_027309837.1, on the reverse strand, counting down.
GAGGGCGAGAAACAGAGGGGCAGAAACAGAGGGCGAGAAACAGAGGGGCTGAAACAGAGGGGCTGAAACAGAGGGCCAGAAACAGAGGGGCTGAAACAGAGGGCGAGAAACAGAGGGGCTGAAACAGAGGGGCTGAAACAGAGGGGCTGAAACAGAGGGCGAGAAACAGAGGGGCTGAAACAAAGGGCGAGAAACAGAGGGGCGGAAACAGAGGGGCAGAAACAGAGGGGCTGAAACAGAGGGGCTGAATCGGAGGGGCTGAAACAGAGGGGCTGAAACAGAGGGGCTGAAACAGAGGGCAAGAAACAGAGGGGCTGAAACAGAGGGGCTGAAACAGAGGGGCTGAAACAGAGGGCGAGAAACAGAGGGGCTGAAACAGAGGGCGAGAAACAGAGGGGCTGAAACAGAGGGCGAGAAACAGAGGGGCTGAAACAGAGGGGCTGAAACAGAGGGGCTGAAACAGAGGGCGAGAAACAGAGGGGCTGAAACAGAGGGCGAGAAACAGAGGGGCTGAATCAGAGGGGCTGAAACAGAGGGCGAGAAACAGAGGGGCTGAAACAGAGGGGCTGAAACAGAGGGGCTGAAACAGAGGGGCTGAAACAGAGGGCGAGAAACAGAGGGGCTGAATCAGAGGGGCTGAATCAGAGGGGCTGAAACAGAGGGCCTGAATCAGAGGGGCTGAAACAGAAGGCGAGAAACAGAGGGGCTGAAAGAGAGGACCTGAATCAGAGGGGCTGAAACAGAAGGCGAGAAACAGAGGGGCTGAAACAGAGGGCGAGAAACAGAGGGGCAGAAACAGAGGGCGAGAAACAGTGGGGCTGAAACAGAGGGGCTGAAACAGAGGGCAAGAAACAGAGGGGCTGAAACAGAGGGCGAGAAACAGAGGGGCTGAAACAGAGGGGCTGAAGCAGAGAGGCTGAAACAGAGGACGAGAAACAGAGGGGCTGAAACAGAGGGCGAGAAACAGAGGGGCTGAAACAGAGGTGCTGAAACAGAGGGTGAGAAACAGAGGGGCTGAAACAGAGGGCGAGAAACAGAGGGGCAGAAACAGAGGGCGAGAAACAGTGGGGCTGAAACAGAGGGGCTGAAACAGAGGGCAAGAAACAGAGGGGCTGAAACAGAGGGCGAGAAACAGAGGGGCTGAAACAGAGGGGCTGAAGCAGAGAGGCTGAAACAGAGGACGAGAAACAGAGGGGCTGAAACAGAGGGCGAGAAACAGAGGGGCTGAAACAGAGGGGCTGAAACAGAGGGGCTGAAACAGAGGGCGAGAAACAGAGGGGCTGAAACAGATGGCGAGAAACAGAGGGGCTGAAACAGAGGGCGAGAAACAGAGGGGCTGAATCAGAGGGGCTGAAACAGAGGGCGAGAAACAGAGGGGCTGAAACAGAGGGCGAGAAACAGAGGGGCTGAAACAGAGGTGCTGAAACAGAGGGTGAGAAACAGAGGGGCTGAAACAGAGGGCGAGAAACAGAGGGGCTGAAACAGAGGGGCTGAAACAGAGGGGCTGATTCAGAGGGGCTGAAAAAGAGGGGCTGAATCAGAGGGGCTGAAACAGAGGGCGAGAAACAGAGGGGCTGAAACAGAGCGCGAGAAACAGAGGAGCAGAAACAGAGGGCGAGAAACAGAGGGGCTGAAACAGAGGGGCTGAAACAGATAGTGCGAAACAGAGGGGCTGAAACAGAGGGCGAGAAACAGAGGGGCTGAAACAGAGGGCGAGAAACAGAGGGGCTGAAACAGAGGGAAAGAAACAGAGGGGCTGAAACCGAGTGGCTGAAACAGAAGGGCTGAAACAGAGGGGCTGAAACAGAGGGCGAGAAACAGAGGGGCTGAATCAGAGGGGCTGAATCAGAGGGGCTGAAACAGAGGGGCTGAATCAGAGGGGCTGAAACAGAGGGCGAGAAACAGAGGGGCTGAATCAGAGGGGCTGAAACAGAGGGCGAGAAACAGAGGGGCTGAAACAGAGGGCGAGAAACAGAGGGGCTGAAACAGAGGTGCTGAAACAGAGGGTGAGAAACAGAGGGGCTGAAACAGAGGGCGAGAAACAGAGGGGATGAATCAGAGGGGCAGAATCAGAGGGGCTGAAACAGAAGGCGAGAAACAGAGGGGCAGAAACAGAGGGCGAGAAGCAGTGGGGCTGAAACAGAGGGGCTGAAACAGAGGGCAAGAAACAGAGGGGCTGAAACAGAGGGCGAGAAACAGAGGGGCTGAAACAGAGGGCCTGAATCAGAGGGGCTGAAACAGAAGGCGAGAAACAGAGGGGCTAAAAGAGAGGGCCTGAATCAGAGGGGCTGAAACAGAAGGCGAGAAACAGAGGGGCAGAAACAGAGGGCGAGAAGCAGTGGGGCTGAAACAGAGGGGCTGAAACAGAGGGCAAGAAACAGAGGGGCTGAAACAGAGGGCGAGAAACAGAGGGGCTGAAACAGAGGGGCTGATGCAGAGGATCTGAAACAGAGGGCGAGAAACAGAGGGGCTGAAATAAAGGGCGAGAAACAGAGGGGCTGAAACAGAGGGGCAGAAACAGAGGGGCTGAAACAGAGGGGCTGAATCGGAGGGGCTGATACAGAGGGGCTGAAACAGAGGGGCTGAAACAGAGAGTGCGAAACAGAGGGGCTGAAACAGAGGGCGAGAAACAGAGGGGCTAAAACAGAGGGCGATAAACAGAGGGACTGAAACAGAGGGCAAGAAACAGAGGGGCTGAAACCGAGTGGCTGAAACAGAAGGGCTGAAACAGAGGGGCTGAAACAGAGGGCGAGAAACAGAGGAGCTGAATCAGAGGGGCTGAAACAGAAGGCGAGAAACAGACGGGCTGAAACAGAGGGCGAGAAACAGAGGGGCAGAAACAGAGGGCGAGAAACAGTGGGGCTGAAACAGAGGGGCTGAAACAGAGGGCAAGAAACAGAGGGGCTGAAACAGAGGGCGAGAAACAGAGGGGCTGAAACAGAGGGGCTGAAACAGAGGGGCTGAAACAGAGGGCGAGAAACAGAGGGTCTGAAACAAAGGGCGAGAAACAGAGGGGCGGAAACGGAGGGGCAGAAACAGAGGGGCTGAAACAGAGGGGCTGAATCGGAGGGGCTGAAACAGAGGGGCTGAAACAGAGGGGCTGAAACAGAGGGCAAGAAACAGAGGGGCTGAAACAGAGGGGCTGAAACAGAGGGGCAGAAACACAGGGCGAGAAACTAAGGGACTGAATCAGAGGGGCTGAAACAGAGGGGCTGAATCAGAGGGGCTGAAACAGAGGGGCTGAAACAGAGGGCGAGAAACAGAGGGGCTGAAACAGATGGCGAGAAACAGAGGGGCTGAAACAGAGGGCGAGAAACAGAGGGGCTGATGCAGAGGATCTGAAACAGAGGGCGAGAAACAGAGGGGCTGAAATAAAGGGCGAGAAACAGAGGGGCTGAAACAGAGGGGCAGAAACAGAGGGGCTGAAACAGAGGGGCTGAATCGGAGGGGCTGAAACAGAGGGGCTGAAACAGAGGGGCTGAAACAGAGAGTGCGAAACAGAGGGGCTGAAACAGAGGGCGAGAAACAGAGGGGCTAAAACAGAGGGCGATAAACAGAGGGACTGAAACAGAGGGCAAGAAACAGAGGGGCTGAAACCGAGTGGCTGAAACAGAAGGGCTGAAACAGAGGGGCTGAAACAGAGGGCGAGAAACAGAGGAGCTGAATCAGAGGGGCTGAAACAGAAGGCGAGAAACAGACGGGCTGAAACAGAGGGCGAGAAACAGAGGGGCAGAAACAGAGGGCGAGAAACAGTGGGGCTGAAACAGAGGGGCTGAAACAGAGGGCAAGAAACAGAGGGGCTGAAACAGAGGGCGAGAAACAGAGGGGCTGAAACAGAGGGGCTGAAACAGAGGGGCTGAAACAGAGGGCGAGAAACAGAGGGGCTGAAACAAAGGGCGAGAAACAGAGGGGCGGAAACGGAGGGGCAGAAACAGAGGGGCTGAAACAGAGGGGCTGAATCGGAGGGGCTGAAACAGAGGGGCTGAAACAGAGGGGCTGAAACAGAGGGCAAGAAACAGAGGGGCTGAAACAGAGGGGCTGAAACAGAGGGGCAGAAACAGAGGGCGAGAAACTATGGGACTGAATCAGAGGGGCTGAAACAGAGGGGCTGAATCAGAGGGGCTGAAACAGAGGGGCTGAATCAGAGGGGCTGAAACAGAGGGGCTGAAACAGAGGGCGAGAAACAGAGAGGCTGAAACAGAGGGCGAGAAACAGAGGGGCTGAAACAGATGGCGAGAAACAGAGGGGCTGAAACAGAGGGCGAGAAACAGAGGGGCTGAATCAGAGGGGCTGAAACAGAGGGGCTGAAACAGAGGGCGAGAAACAGAGGGGCTGAAACAGACGGCGAGAAACAGAGGGGCTGAATCAGAGGGGCTGAAACAGAGGGCGAGAAACAGAGGGGCTGAAACAGAGGGGCTGAAACAGAGGGGCTGAAACAGAGGGCAAGAAACAGAGGGGCTGAAACAGAGGGCGAGAAACAGAGGGGCTGAAACAGAGGGGCTGCAACAGAGGGGCTGAAACAGAGGGGCTGAAACAGAGAGCGAGAAACAGAGGGGCTGAAACAGAGGGCCAGAAACAGAGGGGCTGAAACCGAGTGGCTGAAACAGAAGGGCTGAAACAGAGGGGCTGAAACAGAGTCGAGAAACAGAGGGGCTGAATCAGAGGGGCTGAAGCAGAGGATCTGAAAGAGGGCGAGAAACAGAGGGGCTGAAACAAAGGGCGAGAAACAGAGGGGCTGAAACAGTGGGGCAGAAACAGAGGGGCTGAAACAGAGGGGCTGAATCGGAGGGGCTGAAACAGAGGGGCTGAAACAGAGGGGCTGAAACAGAGAGTGCGAAACAGAGGGGCTGAAACAGAGGGCGAGAAACAGAGGGGCTAAAACAGAGGGCGATAAACAGAGGGACTGAAACAGAGGGCAAAAAACAGAGGGGCTGAAACCGAGTGGCTGAAACAGAAGGGCTGAAACAGAGGGGCTGAAACAGAGGGCGAGAAACAGAGGAGCTGAATCAGAGGGGCTGAAACAGAGGGGCTGAAACAGAGGGGCTGAATCAGAGGGGCTGAAACAGAAGGCGAGAAACAGACGGGCTGAAACAGAAGGCGAGAAACAGAGGGGCAGAAACAGAGGGCGAGAAACAGTGGGGCTGAAACAGAGGGGCTGAAACAGAGGGCAAGAAACAGAGGGGCTGAAACAGAGGGCGAGAAACAGAGGGGCTGAAACAGAGGGGCTGAAACAGAGGGGCTGAAACAGAGGGCGAGAAACAGAGGGGCTGAAACAAAGGGCGAGAAACAGAGGGGCGGAAACAGAGGGGCAGAAACAGAGGGGCTGAAACAGAGGGGCTGAATCGGAGGGGCTGAAACAGAGGGGCTGAAACAGAGGGGCTGAAACAGAGGGCGAGAAACAGAGGGCGAGGAACAGAGGGGCTGAAACAGAGGGGCTGAAACAGAGGGGCTGAAACAAAGCGGCTGAAACAGAGGGCGAGAAACAGAGGGGCTGAAACAGAGGGCGAGAAACAGAGGGGCTGAATCAGAGGGGCTGAAACAGAGGGCGAGAAACAGAGGGGCTGAAACAGAGGGGCTAAAACAGAGGGGCTGAAACAGAGGGCAAGAAACAGAGGGGCTGAAACAGAGGGCGAGAAACAGAGGGGCTGAAACAGAGGGGCTGAAACAGAGGTGCTGAAACAGAGAGCGAGAAACAGAGGGGCTGAAACAGAGGGCCAGAAACAGAGGGGCTGAAACCGAGTGGCTGAAACAGAAGGGCTGAAACAGAGGGGCTGAAACAGAGGGCGAGAAACAGAGGGGCTGAATCAGAGGGGCTGAATCAGAGGGGCTGAAACAGAGGGCCTGAATCAGAGGGTCTGAAACAGAAGGCGAGAAACAGAGGGGCTGAAAGAGAGGGCCTGAATCAGAGGGGCTGAAACAGAAGGCGAGAAACAGAGGGGCAGAAACAGAGGGCGAGAAGCAGTGGGGCTGAAACAGAGGGGCTGAAACAGAGGGCAAGAAACAGAGGGGCTGAAACAGAGGGCGAGAAACAGAGGGGCTGAAACAGAGGGGCTGAAGCAGAGGATCTGAAACAGAGGGCGAGAAAAAGAGGGGCTGAAACAAAGGGCGAGAAACAGAGGGGCTGAAACAGAGGGGCAGAAACAGAGGGGCTGAAACAGAGGGGCTGAATCGGAGGGGCTGAAACAGAGGGGCTGAAACAGAGGGGCTGAAACAGAGAGTGCGAAACAGAGGGGCTGAAACAGAGGGCGAGAAACAGAGGGGCTAAAACAGAGGGCGATAAACAGAGGGACTGAAACAGAGGGCGAGAAACAGTGGGGCTGAAACAGAGGGGCTGAAACAGAAGGGCTGAAACAGAGGGGCTGAAACAGAGGGCGAGAAACAGAGGAGCTGAATCAGAGGGGCTGAAACAGAAGGCGAGAAACAGACGGGCTGAAACAGAGGGCGAGAAACAGAGGGGCAGAAACAGAGGGCGAGAAACAGTGGGGCTGAAACAGAGGGGCTGAAACAGAGGGCAAGAAACAGAGGGGCTGAAACAGAGGGCGAGAACCAGGGGGGCTGAAACAGAGGGGCTGAAACAGAGGGGCTGAAACAGAGGGCGAGAAACAGAGGGGCTGAAACAAAGGGCGAGAAACAGAGGGGCGGAAACAGAGGGGCAGAAACAGAGGGGCTGAAACAGAGGGGCTGAATCGGAGGGGCTGAAACAGAGGGGCTGAAACAGAGGGGCTGAAACAGAGGGCAAGAAACAGAGGGGCTGAAACAGAGGGGCTGAAACAGAGGGGCAGAAACAGAGGGCGAGAAACAGAGGGGCTGAATCAGAGGGGCTGAATCAGAGGGGCTGAAACAGAGGGGCTGAAACAGAGGGCGAGAAACAGAGGGGCTGAATCAGAGGGGCTGAATCAGAGGGGCTGAAACAGAGGGGCTAAAACAGAGGGCGAGAAACTAAGGGACTGAATCAGAGGGGCTGAAACAGTGGGGCTGAAACAGACGGGCTGAAACAGAGAGCCTGAAACAGAGGGGCTGAAACAGAGGGGCTGAAATAGAGGGGCTGAAACAGAGGGGCTGAAACAGAGGGCGAGAAACTAAGGTACTGAATCAGAGGGGCTGAAACAGAGGGGCTGAATCAGAGGGGCTGAAACAGAGGGGCTGAATCAGAGGGGCTGAAACAGAGGGGCTGAAACAGAGGGCGAGAAACAGAGAGGCTGAAACAGAGGGCGAGAAACAGAGGGGCTGAAACAGATGGCGAGAAACAGAGTGGCTGAAACAGAGGGCGAGAAACAGAGGGGCTGAATCAGAGGGGCTGAAACAGAGGGCGAGAAACAGAGGGGCTGAAACAGAGGGGCTGAAACAGAGGGGCTGAAACAGAGGGCGAGAAACAGAGGGGCTGAAACAGAGGGCGAGAAACAGAGGGGCTGAATCAGAGGGGCTGAATCAGAGGGCGAGAAACAGAGGGGCTGAAACAGAGGGGCTGAAACAGAGGGGCTGAAACAGAGGGCAAGAAACAGAGGGGCTGAAACAGAGGGCGAGAAACAGAGGGGCTGAAACAGAGGGGCTGAAACAGAGGGGCTGAAACAGAGAGCGAGAAACAGAGGGGCTGAAACAGAGGGCCAGAAACAGAGGGGCTGAAACCGAGTGGCTGAAACAGAAGGGCTGAAACAGAGGGGCTGAAACAGAGGGCAAGAAACAGAGGGGCTGAATCAGAGGGGCTGAATCAGAGGGGCTGAAACAGAGGGCCTGAATCAGAGGGGCTGAAACAGAAGGCGAGAAACAGAGGGGCTGAAAGAGAGGGCCTGAATCAGAGGGGCTGAAACAGAAGGCGAGAAACAGAGGGGCAGAAACAGAGGGCGAGAAACAGTGGGGCTGAAACAGAGGGGCTGAAACAGAGGGCAAGAAACAGAGGGGCTGAAACAGAGGGCGAGAAACAGAGGGGCTGAAACAGAGGGGCTGAAGCAGAGGATCTGAAACAGAGGGCGAGAAACAGAGGGGCTGAAACAAAGGGCGAGAAACAGAGGGGCTGAAACAGAGGGGCAGAAACAGAGGGGCTGAAACAGAGGGGCTGAATCGGAGGGGCTGAAACAGAGGGGCTGAAACAGAGGGGCTGAAACAGAGAGTGCGAAACAGAGGGGCAGAAACAGAGGGCGAGAAACAGAGGGGCTAAAACAGAGGGCGATAAACAGAGGGGCTGAAACAGAGGGCAAGAAACAGAGGGGCTGAAACCGAGTGGCTGAAACAGAAGGGCTGAAACAGAGGGGCTGAAACAGAGGGCGAGAAACAGAGGAGCTGAATCAGAGGGGCTGAAACAGAGGGGCTGAAACAGAGGGGCTGAATCAGAGGGGCTGAAACAGAAGGCGAGAAACAGAGGGGCTGAAACAGAGGGCGAGAAACAGAGGGGCAGAAACAGAGGGCGAGAAACAGTGGGGCTGAAACAGAGGGGCTGAAACAGAGGGCAAGAAACAGAGGGGCTGAAACAGAGGGCGAGAAACAGAGGGGCTGAAACAGAGGGGCTGAAACAGAGGGGCTGAAACAGAGGGCGAGAAACAGAGGGGCTGAAACAAAGGGCGAGAAACAGAGGGGCTGAAACAGAGGGGCAGAAACAGAGGGGCTGAAACAGAGGGGCTGAATCGGAGGGGCTGAAACAGAGGGGCTGAAACAGAGGGGCTGAAACAGAGGGCAAGAAACAGAGGGGCTGAAACAGAGGGGCTGAAACAGAGGGGCAGAAACAGAGGGCGAGAAACAGAGGGGCTGAATCAGAGGGGCTGAATCAGAGGGGCTGAAACAGAGGGGCTGAAACAGAGGGCGAGAAACAGAGGGGCTGAATCAGAGGGGCTGAATCAGAGGGGCTGAAACAGAGGAGCTAAAACAGAGAGCGAGAAACTAAGGGTCTGAATCAGAGGGGCTGAAACAGTGGGGCTGAAACAGACGGGCTGAAACAGAGAGCCTGAAACAGAGGGGCTGAAACAGAGGGGCTGAAATAGAGGGGCTGAAACAGAGGGGCTGAAACAGAGGGCGAGAAACTAAGGTACTGAATCAGAGGGGCTGAAACAGAGGGGCTGAATCAGAGGGGCTGAAACAGAGGGGCTGAATCAGAGGGGCTGAAACAGAGGGGCTGAAACAGAGGGCGAGAAACAGAGGGGCTGAAACAGAGGGCGAGAAACAGAGGGGCTGAAACAGAGGGGCTGAAACAGAGGGCGAGAAACAGAGGGGCTGAAACAGATGGCGAGAAACAGAGGGGCTGAAACAGAGGGCGAGAAACAGAGGGGCTGAATCAGAGGGCGAGAAACAGAGGGGCTGAATCAGAGGGGCTGAAACAGAGGGCGAGAAACAGAGGGGCTGAAACAGAGGGCGAGAAACAGAGTGGCTGAAACAGAGGTGCTGAAACAGAGGGTGAGAAACAGAGGGGCTGAAACAGAGGTGCTGAAACAGAGGGTGAGAAACAGAGGGGCTGAAACAGAGGGCGAGAAACAGAGGGGCTGAAACAGAGGGGCTGATTCAGAGGGGCTGAAACAGAGGGGCTGAATCAGAGGGGCTGAAACAGAGGGCGAGAAACAGAGGGGCTGAAACAGAGGGCGAGAAACAGAGGGGCTGAAACCGAGTGGCTGAAACAGAGGGGCTGAAACAGAGAGTGCGAAACAGAGGGGCTGAAACAGAGGGCGAGAAACAGAGGGGCTGAAACAGAGTGCGAGAAACAGAGGGGCTGAAACAGAGGGCAAGAAACAGAGGGGCTGAAACCGAGTGGCTGAAACAGAAGGGCTGAAACAGAGGGGCTGAAACAGAGGGCGAGAAACAGAGGGGCTGAATCAGAGGGGCTGAATCAGAGGTGCTGAAACAGAGGGGCTGAATCAGAGGGGCTGAAACAGAAGGCGAGAAACAGAGGGGCTGAAACAGAGGGCGAGAAACAGAGGGCGAGAAACAGAGAGGCTGAAACAGAGGGGCTGAAACAGAGGGGCTGAAACAGAGGGCGAGAAACAGAGGGGCTGAAACAGAGGGGCTGAAACAGAGGGGCTGAAACAGAGGGCAAGAAACAGAGGGGCTGAAACAGAGGGCGAGAAACAGAGGGGCTAAAACAGAGGGGCTGAAACAGAGGGCAAGAAACAGAGGGGCTGAAACAGAGGGCGAGAAACAGAGGGGCTGAAACAGAGGGGCTGAAACAGAGGGGCTGAAACAGAGAGCGAGAAACAGAGGGGCTGAAACAGAGGGCCAGAAACAGAGGGGCTGAAACCGAGTGGCTGAAACAGAAGGGCTGAAACAGAGGGGCTGAAACAGAGGGCGAGAAACAGAGGGGCTGAATCAGAGGGGCTGAATCAGAGGGGCTAAAACAGAGGGCCTGAATCAGAGGGTCTGAAACAGAAGGCGAGAAACAGAGGGGCTGAAAGAGAGGGCCTGAATCAGAGGGGCTGAAACAGAAGGCGAGAAACAGAGGGGCAGAAACAGAGGGCGAGAAGCAGTGGGGCTGAAACAGAGGGGCTGAAACAGAGGGCAAGAAACAGAGGGGCTGAAACAGAGGGCGAGAAACAGAGGGGCTGAAACAGAGGGGCTGAAGCAGAGGATCTGAAACAGAGGGCGAGAAAAAGAGGGGCTGAAACAGAGGGCGAGAAACAGAGGGGCTGAAACAGAGGGGCAGAAACAGAGGGGCTGAAACAGAGGGGCTGAATCGGAGGGGCTGAAACAGAGGGGCTGAAACAGAGGGGCTGAAACAGAGAGTGCGAAACAGAGGGGCTGAAACAGAGGGCGAGAAACAGAGGGGCTAAAACAGAGGGCGATAAACAGAGGGACTGAAACAGAGGGCGAGAAACAGTGGGGCTGAAACAGAGGGGCTGAAACAGAAGGGCTGAAACAGAGGGGCTGAAACAGAGGGCGAGAAACAGAGGAGCTGAATCAGAGGGGCTGAAACAGAAGGCGAGAAACAGACGGGCTGAAACAGAGGGCGAGAAACAGAGGGGCAGAAACAGAGGGCGAGAAACAGTGGGGCTGAAACAGAGGGGCTGAAACAGAGGGCAAGAAACAGAGGGGCTGAAACAGAGGGCGAGAACCAGGGGGGCTGAAACAGAGGGGCTGAAACAGAGGGGCTGAAACAGAGGGCGAGAAACAGAGGGGCTGAAACAAAGGGCGAGAAACAGAGGGGCGGAAACAGAGGGGCAGAAACAGAGGGGCTGAAACAGAGGGCAAGAAACAGAGGGGCTGAAACAGAGGGGCTGAAACAGAGGGGCTGAAACAGAGGGCGAGAAACAGAGGGGCTGAATCAGAGGGGCTGAATCAGAGGGGCTGAAACAGAGGGGCTGAAACAGAGGGCGAGAAACAGAGGGGCTGAATCAGAGGGGCTGAATCAGAGGGGCTGAAACAGAGGGGCTAAAACAGAGGGCGAGAAACTAAGGGACTGAATCAGAGGGGCTGAAACAGTGGGGCTGAAACAGACGGGCTGAAACAGAGAGCCTGAAACAGAGGGGCTGAAACAGAGGGGCTGAAATAGAGGGGCTGAAACAGAGGGGCTGAAACAGAGGGCGAGAAACTAAGGTACTGAATCAGAGGGGCTGAAACAGAGGGGCTGAATCAGAGGGGCTGAAACAGAGGGGCTGAATCAGAGGGGCTGAAACAGAGGGGCTGAAACAGAGGGCGAGAAACAGAGAGGCTGAAACAGAGGGCGAGAAACAGAGGGGCTGAAACAGATGGCGAGAAACAGAGTGGCTGAAACAGAGGGCGAGAAACAGAGGGGCTGAATCAGAGGGGCTGAAACAGAGGGCGAGAAACAGAGGGGCTGAAACAGAGGGGCTGAAACAGAGGGGCTGAAACAGAGGGCGAGAAACAGAGGGGCTGAAACAGAGGGCGAGAAACAGAGGGGCTGAATCAGAGGGACTGAAACAGAGGGCGAGAAACAGAGGGGCTGAAACAGAGGGGCTGAAACAGAGGGGCTGAAACAGAGGGCAAGAAACAGAGGGGCTGAAACAGAGGGCGAGAAACAGAGGGGCTGAAACAGAGGGGCTGAAACAGAGGGGCTGAAACAGAGAGCGAGAAACAGAGGGGCTGAAACAGAGGGCCAGAAACAGAGGGGCTGAAACCGAGTGGCTGAAACAGAAGGGCTGAAACAGAGGGGCTGAAACAGAGGGCAAGAAACAGAGGGGCTGAATCAGAGGGGCTGAATCAGAGGGGCTGAAACAGAGGGCCTGCATCAGAGGGGCTGAAACAGAAGGCGAGAAACAGAGGGGCTGAAAGAGAGGGCCTGAATCAGAGGGGCTGAAACAGAAGGCGAGAAACAGAGGGGCAGAAACAGAGGGCGAGAAACAGTGGGGCTGAAACAGAGGGGCTGAAACAGAGGGCAAGAAACAGAGGGGCTGAAACAGAGGGCGAGAAACAGAGGGGCTGAAACAGAGGGGCTGAAGCAGAGGATCTGAAACAGAGGGCGAGAAACAGAGGGGCTGAAACAAAGGGCGAGAAACAGAGGGGCTGAAACAGAGGGGCAGAAACAGAGGGGCTGAAACAGAGGGGCTGAATCGGAGGGGCTGAAACAGAGGGGCTGAAACAGAGGGGCTGAAACAGAGAGTGCGAAACAGAGGGGCTGAAACAGAGGGCGAGAAACAGAGGGGCTAAAACAGAGGGCGATAAACAGAGGGGCTGAAACAGAGGGCAAGAAACAGAGGGGCTGAAACCGAGTGGCTGAAACAGAAGGGCTGAAACAGAGGGGCTGAAACAGAGGGCGAGAAACAGAGGAGCTGAATCAGAGGGGCTGAAACAGAGGGGCTGAAACAGAGGGGCTGAATCAGAGGGGCTGAAACAGAAGGCGAGAAACAGAGGGGCTGAAACAGAGGGCGAGAAACAGAGGGGCAGAAACAGAGGGCGAGAAACAGTGGGGCTGAAACAGAGGGGCTGAAACAGAGGGCAAGAAACAGAGGGGCTGAAACAGAGGGCGAGAAACAGAGGGGCTGAAACAGAGGAGCTGAAACAGAGGGGCTGAAACAGAGGGCGAGAAACAGAGGGGCTGAAACAAAGGGCGAGAAACAGAGGGGCTGAAACAGAGGGGCAGAAACAGAGGGGCTGAAACAGAGGGGCTGAATCGGAGGGGCTGAAACAGAGGGGCTGAAACAGAGGGGCTGAAACAGAGGGCAAGAAACAGAGGGGCTGAAACAGAGGGGCTGAAACAGACGGGCAGAAACAGAGGGCGAGAAACAGAGGGGCTGAATCAGAGGGGCTGAATCAGAGGGGCTGAAACAGAGGGGCTGAAACAGAGGGCGAGAAACAGAGGGGCTGAATCAGAGGGGCTGAATCAGAGGGGCTGAAACAGAGGAGCTAAAACAGAGAGCGAGAAACTAAGGGTCTGAATCAGAGGGGCTGAAACAGTGGGGCTGAAACAGACGGGCTGAAACAGAGAGCCTGAAACAGAGGGGCTGAAACAGAGGGGCTGAAATAGAGGGGCTGAAACAGAGGGGCTGAAACAGAGGGCGAGAAACTAAGGTACTGAATCAGAGGGGCTGAAACAGAGGGGCTGAATCAGAGGGGCTGAAACAGAGGGGCTGAATCAGAGGGGCTGAAACAGAGGGGCTGAAACAGAGGGCGAGAAACAGAGGGGCTGAAACAGAGGGCGAGAAACAGAGGGGCTGAAACAGAGGGGCTGAAACAGAGGGCGAGAAACAGAGGGGCTGAAACAGATGGCGAGAAACAGAGGGGCTGAAACAGAGGGCGAGAAACAGAGGGGCTGAATCAGAGGGGCTGAAACAGAGGGCGAGAAACAGAGGGGCTGAAACAGAGGGCGAGAAACAGAGTGGCTGAAACAGAGGTGCTGAAACAGAGGGTGAGAAACAGAGGGGCTGAAACAGAGGGCGAGAAACAGAGGGGCTGAAACAGAGGGCGAGAAACAGAGGGGCTGAAACCGAGTGGCTGAAACAGAGGGGCTGAAACAGAGGGGCTGAAACAGAGAGTGCGAAACAGAGGGGCTGAAACAGAGGGCGAGAAACAGAGGGGCTGATACAGAGGGCGAGAAACAGAGGGGCTGAAACAGAGGGCAAGAAACAGAGGGGCTGAAACCGAGTGGCTGAAACAGAAGGGCTGAAACAGAGGGGCTGAAACAGAGGGCGAGAAACAGAGGGGCTGAATCAGAGGGGCTGAATCAGAGGGGCTGAAACAGAGGGGCTGAATCAGAGGGGCTGAAACAGAAGGCGAGAAACAGAGGGGCTGAAACAGAGGGCGAGAAACAGAGGGCGAGAAACAGAGAGGCTGAAACAGAGGGGCTGAAACAGAGGGGCTGAAACAGAGGGCGAGAAACAGAGGGGCTGAAACAGAGGGGCTGAAACAGAGGGGCTGAAACAGAGGGCAAGAAACAGAGGGGCTGAAACAGAGGGCGAGAAACAGAGGGGCTGAAACAGAGGGGCTGAAACAGAGGGGCTGAAACAGAGGGCGAGAAACAGAGGGGCTGAAACAAAGGGCGAGAAACAGAGGGGCTGAAACAGAGGGGCAGAAACAGAGGGGCTGAAACAGAGGGGCTGAATCGGAGGGGCTGAAACAGAGGGGCTGAAACAGAGCGGCTGAAACAGAGGGCAAGAAACAGAGGGGCAGAAACAGAGGGGCTGAAACAGAGGGGCAGAAACAGAGGGCGAGAAATAGAGGGGCTGAAACAGAGGGGCTGAAACAGAGGGCGAGAAACAGAGGGGCTGAATCAGAGGGGCTGAATCAGAGGGGCTGAAACAGAGGGGCTGAAACAGAGGGCGATAAACTAAGGGACTGAATCAGAGGGGCTGAAACAGAGGGGCTGAAACAGACGGGCTGAAACAGAGAGCCTGAAACAGAGGGGCTGAAACAGAGGGGCTGAAATAGAGGGGCTGAAACAGAGGGGCTGAATCAGCGGGGCTGAAACAGAGGGGCTGAATCAGAGGGGCTGAAACAGAGGGCGAGAAACAGAGGGGCTGAAACAGAGGGGCTGAATCAGAGGGGCTGAAACAGAGGGGCTGAAACAGAGGGCGAGAAACAGAGAGGCTGAAACAGAGGGCGAGAAACAGAGGGGCTGAAACAGAGGGCAAGAAACAATGGGGCTGAAACAGAGGGCGAGAAACAGAGGGGCTGAAACAGAGGGGCTGAAACAGAGGGGCTGAAACAGAGGGGCTGAAACAGAGGGCGAGAAACAGAGGGGCTGAAACAGAGGGCGAGAAACAGAGGGGCTGAAACAGAGGGCGAGAAACAGAGGGGCTGAAACAGAGGGGCAGAAACAGAGGGGCTGAAACAGAGGGGCTGAATCGGAGGGGCTGAAACAGAGGGGCTGAAACAGAGGGGCTGAAACAGAGGGCAAGAAACAGAGGGGCTGAAACAGAGGGGCTGAAACAGAGGGGCAGAAACAGAGGGCGAGAAACAGAGGGGCTGAATCAGAGGGGCTGAATCAGAGGGGCTGAAACAGAGGGGCTGAAACAGAGGGCGAGAAACAGAGGGGCTGAATCAGAGGGGCTGAATCAGAGGGGCTGAAACAGAGGAGCTAAAACAGAGAGCGAGAAACTAAGGGTCTGAATCAGAGGGGCTGAAACAGTGGGGCTGAAACAGACGGGCTGAAACAGAGAGCCTGAAACAGAGGGGCTGAAACAGAGAGGCTGAAATAGAGGGGCTGAAACAGAGGGGCTGAAACAGAGGGCGAGAAACTAAGGTACTGAATCAGAGGGGCTGAAACAGAGGGGCTGAATCAGAGGGGCTGAAACAGAGGGGCTGAATCAGAGGGGCTGAAACAGAGGGGCTGAAACAGAGGGCGAGAAACAGAGGGGCTGAAACAGAGGGCGAGAAACAGAGGGGCTGAAACAGAGGGGCTGAAACAGAGGGCGAGAAACAGAGGGGCTGAAACAGATGGCGAGAAACAGAGGGGCTGAAACAGAGGGCGAGAAACAGAGGGGCTGAATCAGAGGGGCTGAAACAGAGGGCGAGAAACAGAGGGGCTGAAACAGAGGGCGAGAAACAGAGTGGCTGAAACAGAGGTGCTGAAACAGAGGGTGAGAAACAGAGGGGCAGAAACAGAGGGCGAGAAGCAGTGGGGCTGAAACAGAGGGGCTGAAACAGAGGGCAAGAAACAGAGGGGCTGAAACAGAGGGCGAGAAACAGAGGGGCTGAAACAGAGGGGCTGAAGCAGAGGATCTGAAACAGAGGGCGAGAAAAAGAGGGGCTGAAACAGAGGGCGAGAAACAGAGGGGCTGAAACAGAGGGGCAGAAACAGAGGGGCTGAAACAGAGGGGCTGAATCGGAGGGGCTGAAACAGAGGGGCTGAAACAGAGGGGCTGAAACAGAGAGTGCGAAACAGAGGGGCTGAAACAGAGGGCGAGAAACAGAGGGGCTAAAACAGAGGGCGATAAACAGAGGGACTGAAACAGAGGGCGAGAAACAGTGGGGCTGAAACAGAGGGGCTGAAACAGAAGGGCTGAAACAGAGGGGCTGAAACAGAGGGCGAGAAACAGAGGAGCTGAATCAGAGGGGCTGAAACAGAAGGCGAGAAACAGACGGGCTGAAACAGAGGGCGAGAAACAGAGGGGCAGAAACAGAGGGCGAGAAACAGTGGGGCTGAAACAGAGGGGCTGAAACAGAGGGCAAGAAACAGAGGGGCTGAAACAGAGGGCGAGAACCAGGGGGGCTGAAACAGAGGGGCTGAAACAGAGGGGCTGAAACAGAGGGCGAGAAACAGAGGGGCTGAAACAAAGGGCGAGAAACAGAGGGGCGGAAACAGAGGGGCAGAAACAGAGGGGCTGAAACAGAGGGCAAGAAACAGAGGGGCTGAAACAGAGGGGCTGAAACAGAGGGGCTGAAACAGAGGGCGAGAAACAGAGGGGCTGAATCAGAGGGGCTGAATCAGAGGGGCTGAAACAGAGGGGCTGAAACAGAGGGCGAGAAACAGAGGGGCTGAATCAGAGGGGCTGAATCAGAGGGGCTGAAACAGAGGGGCTAAAACAGAGGGCGAGAAACTAAGGGACTGAATCAGAGGGGCTGAAACAGTGGGGCTGAAACAGACGGGCTGAAACAGAGAGCCTGAAACAGAGGGGCTGAAACAGAGGGGCTGAAATAGAGGGGCTGAAACAGAGGGGCTGAAACAGAGGGCGAGAAACTAAGGTACTGAATCAGAGGGGCTGAAACAGAGGGGCTGAATCAGAGGGGCTGAAACAGAGGGGCTGAATCAGAGGGGCTGAAACAGAGGGGCTGAAACAGAGGGCGAGAAACAGAGAGGCTGAAACAGAGGGCGAGAAACAGAGGGGCTGAAACAGATGGCGAGAAACAGAGTGGCTGAAACAGAGGGCGAGAAACAGAGGGGCTGAATCAGAGGGGCTGAAACAGAGGGCGAGAAACAGAGGGGCTGAAACAGAGGGGCTGAAACAGAGGGGCTGAAACAGAGGGCGAGAAACAGAGGGGCTGAAACAGAGGGCGAGAAACAGAGGGGCTGAATCAGAGGGACTGAAACAGAGGGCGAGAAACAGAGGGGCTGAAACAGAGGGGCTGAAACAGAGGGGCTGAAACAGAGGGCAAGAAACAGAGGGGCTGAAACAGAGGGCGAGAAACAGAGGGGCTGAAACAGAGGGGCTGAAACAGAGGGGCTGAAACAGAGAGCGAGAAACAGAGGGGCTGAAACAGAGGGCCAGAAACAGAGGGGCTGAAACCGAGTGGCTGAAACAGAAGGGCTGAAACAGAGGGGCTGAAACAGAGGGCAAGAAACAGAGGGGCTGAATCAGAGGGGCTGAATCAGAGGGGCTGAAACAGAGGGCCTGCATCAGAGGGGCTGAAACAGAAGGCGAGAAACAGAGGGGCTGAAAGAGAGGGCCTGAATCAGAGGGGCTGAAACAGAAGGCGAGAAACAGAGGGGCAGAAACAGAGGGCGAGAAACAGTGGGGCTGAAACAGAGGGGCTGAAACAGAGGGCAAGAAACAGAGGGGCTGAAACAGAGGGCGAGAAACAGAGGGGCTGAAACAGAGGGGCTGAAGCAGAGGATCTGAAACAGAGGGCGAGAAACAGAGGGGCTGAAACAAAGGGCGAGAAACAGAGGGGCTGAAACAGAGGGGCAGAAACAGAGGGGCTGAAACAGAGGGGCTGAATCGGAGGGGCTGAAACAGAGGGGCTGAAACAGAGGGGCTGAAACAGAGAGTGCGAAACAGAGGGGCTGAAACAGAGGGCGAGAAACAGAGGGGCTAAAACAGAGGGCGATAAACAGAGGGGCTGAAACAGAGGGCAAGAAACAGAGGGGCTGAAACCGAGTGGCTGAAACAGAAGGGCTGAAACAGAGGGGCTGAAACAGAGGGCGAGAAACAGAGGAGCTGAATCAGAGGGGCTGAAACAGAGGGGCTGAAACAGAGGGGCTGAATCAGAGGGGCTGAAACAGAAGGCGAGAAACAGAGGGGCTGAAACAGAGGGCGAGAAACAGAGGGGCAGAAACAGAGGGCGAGAAACAGTGGGGCTGAAACAGAGGGGCTGAAACAGAGGGCAAGAAACAGAGGGGCTGAAACAGAGGGCGAGAAACAGAGGGGCTGAAACAGAGGAGCTGAAACAGAGGGGCTGAAACAGAGGGCGAGAAACAGAGGGGCTGAAACAAAGGGCGAGAAACAGAGGGGCTGAAACAGAGGGGCAGAAACAGAGGGGCTGAAACAGAGGGGCTGAATCGGAGGGGCTGAAACAGAGGGGCTGAAACAGAGGGGCTGAAACAGAGGGCAAGAAACAGAGGGGCTGAAACAGAGGGGCTGAAACAGACGGGCAGAAACAGAGGGCGAGAAACAGAGGGGCTGAATCAGAGGGGCTGAATCAGAGGGGCTGAAACAGAGGGGCTGAAACAGAGGGCGAGAAACAGAGGGGCTGAATCAGAGGGGCTGAATCAGAGGGGCTGAAACAGAGGAGCTAAAACAGAGAGCGAGAAACTAAGGGTCTGAATCAGAGGGGCTGAAACAGTGGGGCTGAAACAGACGGGCTGAAACAGAGAGCCTGAAACAGAGGGGCTGAAACAGAGGGGCTGAAATAGAGGGGCTGAAACAGAGGGGCTGAAACAGAGGGCGAGAAACTAAGGTACTGAATCAGAGGGGCTGAAACAGAGGGGCTGAATCAGAGGGGCTGAAACAGAGGGGCTGAATCAGAGGGGCTGAAACAGAGGGGCTGAAACAGAGGGCGAGAAACAGAGGGGCTGAAACAGAGGGCGAGAAACAGAGGGGCTGAAACAGAGGGGCTGAAACAGAGGGCGAGAAACAGAGGGGCTGAAACAGATGGCGAGAAACAGAGGGGCTGAAACAGAGGGCGAGAAACAGAGGGGCTGAATCAGAGGGGCTGAAACAGAGGGCGAGAAACAGAGGGGCTGAAACAGAGGGCGAGAAACAGAGTGGCTGAAACAGAGGTGCTGAAACAGAGGGTGAGAAACAGAGGGGCTGAAACAGAGGGCGAGAAACAGAGGGGCTGAAACAGAGGGCGAGAAACAGAGGGGCTGAAACCGAGTGGCTGAAACAGAGGGGCTGAAACAGAGGGGCTGAAACAGAGAGTGCGAAACAGAGGGGCTGAAACAGAGGGCGAGAAACAGAGGGGCTGATACAGAGGGCGAGAAACAGAGGGGCTGAAACAGAGGGCAAGAAACAGAGGGGCTGAAACCGAGTGGCTGAAACAGAAGGGCTGAAACAGAGGGGCTGAAACAGAGGGCGAGAAACAGAGGGGCTGAATCAGAGGGGCTGAATCAGAGGGGCTGAAACAGAGGGGCTGAATCAGAGGGGCTGAAACAGAAGGCGAGAAACAGAGGGGCTGAAACAGAGGGCGAGAAACAGAGGGCGAGAAACAGAGAGGCTGAAACAGAGGGGCTGAAACAGAGGGGCTGAAACAGAGGGCGAGAAACAGAGGGGCTGAAACAGAGGGGCTGAAACAGAGGGGCTGAAACAGAGGGCAAGAAACAGAGGGGCTGAAACAGAGGGCGAGAAACAGAGGGGCTGAAACAGAGGGGCTGAAACAGAGGGGCTGAAACAGAGGGCGAGAAACAGAGGGGCTGAAACAAAGGGCGAGAAACAGAGGGGCTGAAACAGAGGGGCAGAAACAGAGGGGCTGAAACAGAGGGGCTGAATCGGAGGGGCTGAAACAGAGGGGCTGAAACAGAGCGGCTGAAACAGAGGGCAAGAAACAGAGGGGCAGAAACAGAGGGGCTGAAACAGAGGGGCAGAAACAGAGGGCGAGAAATAGAGGGGCTGAAACAGAGGGGCTGAAACAGAGGGCGAGAAACAGAGGGGCTGAATCAGAGGGGCTGAATCAGAGGGGCTGAAACAGAGGGGCTGAAACAGAGGGCGATAAACTAAGGGACTGAATCAGAGGGGCTGAAACAGAGGGGCTGAAACAGACGGGCTGAAACAGAGAGCCTGAAACAGAGGGGCTGAAACAGAGGGGCTGAAATAGAGGGGCTGAAACAGAGGGGCTGAATCAGCGGGGCTGAAACAGAGGGGCTGAATCAGAGGGGCTGAAACAGAGGGCGAGAAACAGAGGGGCTGAAACAGAGGGGCTGAATCAGAGGGGCTGAAACAGAGGGGCTGAAACAGAGGGCGAGAAACAGAGAGGCTGAAACAGAGGGCGAGAAACAGAGGGGCTGAAACAGAGGGCAAGAAACAATGGGGCTGAAACAGAGGGCGAGAAACAGAGGGGCTGAAACAGAGGGGCTGAAACAGAGGGGCTGAAACAGAGGGGCTGAAACAGAGGGCGAGAAACAGAGGGGCTGAAACAGAGGGCGAGAAACAGAGGGGCTGAAACAGAGGGCGAGAAACAGAGGGGCTGAAACAGAGGGGCAGAAACAGAGGGGCTGAAACAGAGGGGCTGAATCGGAGGGGCTGAAACAGAGGGGCTGAAACAGAGGGGCTGAAACAGAGGGCAAGAAACAGAGGGGCTGAAACAGAGGGGCTGAAACAGAGGGGCAGAAACAGAGGGCGAGAAACAGAGGGGCTGAATCAGAGGGGCTGAATCAGAGGGGCTGAAACAGAGGGGCTGAAACAGAGGGCGAGAAACAGAGGGGCTGAATCAGAGGGGCTGAATCAGAGGGGCTGAAACAGAGGAGCTAAAACAGAGAGCGAGAAACTAAGGGTCTGAATCAGAGGGGCTGAAACAGTGGGGCTGAAACAGACGGGCTGAAACAGAGAGCCTGAAACAGAGGGGCTGAAACAGAGAGGCTGAAATAGAGGGGCTGAAACAGAGGGGCTGAAACAGAGGGCGAGAAACTAAGGTACTGAATCAGAGGGGCTGAAACAGAGGGGCTGAATCAGAGGGGCTGAAACAGAGGGGCTGAATCAGAGGGGCTGAAACAGAGGGGCTGAAACAGAGGGCGAGAAACAGAGGGGCTGAAACAGAGGGCGAGAAACAGAGGGGCTGAAACAGAGGGGCTGAAACAGAGGGCGAGAAACAGAGGGGCTGAAACAGATGGCGAGAAACAGAGGGGCTGAAACAGAGGGCGAGAAACAGAGGGGCTGAATCAGAGGGGCTGAAACAGAGGGCGAGAAACAGAGGGGCTGAAACAGAGGGCGAGAAACAGAGTGGCTGAAACAGAGGTGCTGAAACAGAGGGTGAGAAACAGAGGGGCTGAAACAGAGGGCGAGAAACAGAGGGGCTGAAACAGAGGGGCTGATTCAGAGGGGCTGAAACAGAGGGGCTGAATCAGAGGGGCTGAAACAGAGGGCGAGAAACAGAGGGGCTGAAACAGAGGGCGAGAAACAGAGGGGCTGAAACCGAGTGGCTGAAACAGAGGGGCTGAAACAGAGGGGCTGAAACAGAGAGTGCGAAACAGAGGGGCTGAAACAGAGGGCGAGAAACAGAGGGGCTGAAACAGAGGGGCTGAAACAGAGGGGCTGAAACAGAGGGCAAGAAACAGAGGGGCTGAAACCGAGGGCGAGAAACAGAGGGGCTGAAACAGAGGGGCTGAAACAGAGGGGCTGAAACAGAGGGCGAGAAACAGAGGGGCTGAAACAAAGGGCGAGAAACAGAGGGGCTGAAACAGAGGGGCTGAAACCGAGGGGCTGAAACAGAGGGCAAGAAACAGAGGGCGAGAAACAGAGGGGCTGAATCAGAGGGGCTGAATCAGAGGGGCTGAAACAGAGGGGCTGAAACAGAGGGCGAGAAACAGAGGGGCTGAATCAGAGGGGCTGAATCAGAGGGGCTGAAACAGAGGAGCTAAAACAGAGAGCGAGAAACTAAGGGTCTGAATCAGAGGGGCTGAAACAGTGGGGCTGAAACAGACGGGCTGAAACAGAGAGCCTGAAACAGAGGGGCTGAAACAGAGGGGCTGAAATAGAGGGGCTGAAACAGAGGGGCTGAAACAGAGGGCGAGAAACTAAGGTACTGAATCAGAGGGGCTGAAACAGAGGGGCTGAATCAGAGGGGCTGAAACAGAGGGGCTGAATCAGAGGGGCTGAAACAGAGGGGCTGAAACAGAGGGCGAGAAACAGAGGGGCTGAAACAGAGGGCGAGAAACAGAGGGGCTGAAACAGAGGAGCTGAAACAGAGGGCGAGAAACAGAGGGGCTGAAACAGATGGCGAGAAACAGAGGGGCTGAAACAGAGGGCGAGAAACAGAGGGGCTGAATCAGAGGGGCTGAAACAGAGGGCGAGAAACAGACGGGCTGAAACAGAGGGCGAGAAACAGAGTGGCTGAAACAGAGGTGCTGAAACAGAGGGTGAGAAACAGAGGGGCTGAAACAGAGGGCGAGAAACAGAGGGGCTGAAACAGAGGGCGAGAAACAGAGGGGCTGAAACCGAGTGGCTGAAACAGAGGGGCTGAAACAGAGGGGCTGAAACAGAGAGTGCGAAACAGAGGGGCTGAAACAGAGGGCGAGAAACAGAGGGGCTGAAACAGAGGGCGAGAAACAGAGGGGCTGAAACAGAGGGCAAGAAACAGAGGGGCTGAAACCGAGTGGCTGAAACAGAAGGGCTGAAACAGAGGGTCTGAAACAGAGGGCGAGAAACAGAGGGGCTGAATCAGAGGGGCTGAATCAGAGGGGCTGAAACAGAGGGGCTGAATCAGAGGGGCTGAAACAGAAGGCGAGAAACAGAGGGGCTGAAACAGAGGGCGAGAAACAGAGGGCGAGAAACAGAGAGGCTGAAACAGAGGGGCTGAAACAGAGGGGCTGAAACAGAGGGCGAGAAACAGAGGGGCTGAAACAGAGGGGCTGAAACAGAGGGGCTGAAACAGAGGGCAAGAAACAGAGGGGCTGAAACAGAGGGCGAGAAACAGAGGGGCTGAAACAGAGGGGCTGAAACAGAGGGGCTGAAACAGGGGGCGAGAAACAGAGGGGCTGAAACAAAGGGCGAGAAACAGAGGGGCTGAAACAGAGGGGCAGAAACAGAGGGGCTGAAACAGAGGGGCTGAATCGGAGGGGCTGAAACAGAGGGGCTGAAACAGAGCGGCTGAAACAGAGGGCAAGAAACAGAGGGGCAGAAACAGAGGGGCTGAAACAGAGGGGCAGAAACAGAGGGCGAGAAATAGAGGGGCTGAAACAGAGGGGCTGAAACAGAGGGCGAGAAACAGAGGGGCTGAATCAGAGGGGCTGAATCAGAGGGGCTGAAACAGAGGGGCTGAAACAGAGGGCGATAAACTAAGGGACTGAATCAGAGGGGCTGAAACAGAGGGGCTGAAACAGACGGGCTGAAACAGAGAGCCTGAAACAGAGGGGCTGAAACAGAGGGGCTGAAATAGAGGGGCTGAAACAGAGGGGCTGAATCAGCGGGGCTGAAACAGAGGGGCTGAATCAGAGGGGCTGAAACAGAGGGCGAGAAACAGAGGGGCTGAAACAGAGGGGCTGAATCAGAGGGGCTGAAACAGAGGGGCTGAAACAGAGGGCGAGAAACAGAGAGGCTGAAACAGAGGGCGAGAAAAAGAGGGGCTGAAACAGAGGGTAAGAAACAGAGGGGCTGAAACAGAGGGCGAGAAACAGAGGGGCTGAAACAGAGGGGCTGAAACAGAGGGGCTGAAACAGAGGGGCTGAAACAGAGGGCGAGAAACAGAGGGGCTGAAACAGAGGGCGAGAAACAGAGGGGCTGAAACAAAGGGCGAGAAACAGAGGGGCTGAAACAGAGGGGCAGAAACAGAGGGGCTGAAACAGAGGGGCTGAATCGGAGGGGCTGAAACAGAGGGGCTGAAACAGAGGGGCTGAAACAGAGGGCAAGAAACAGAGGGGCTGAAACAGAGGGGCTGAAACAGAGGGGCAGAAACAGAGGGCGAGAAACAGAGGGGCTGAATCAGAGGGGCTGAATCAGAGGGGCTGAAACAGAGGGGCTGAAACAGAGGGCGAGAAACAGAGGGGCTGAATCAGAGGGGCTGAATCAGAGGGGCTGAAACAGAGGAGCTAAAACAGAGAGCGAGAAACTAAGGGTCTGAATCAGAGGGGCTGAAACAGTGGGGCTGAAACAGACGGGCTGAAACAGAGAGCCTGAAACAGAGGGGCTGAAACAGAGGGGCTGAAATAGAGGGGCTGAAACAGAGGGGCTGAAACAGAGGGCGAGAAACTAAGGTACTGAATCAGAGGGGCTGAAACAGAGGGGCTGAATCAGAGGGGCTGAAACAGAGGGGCTGAATCAGAGGGGCTGAAACAGAGGGGCTGAAACAGAGGGCGAGAAACAGAGGGGCTGAAACAGAGGGCGAGAAACAGAGGGGCTGAAACAGAGGGGCTGAAACAGAGGGCGAGAAACAGAGGGGCTGAAACAGATGGCGAGAAACAGAGGGGCTGAAACAGAGGGCGAGAAACAGAGGGGCTGAATCAGAGGGGCTGAAACAGAGGGCGAGAAACAGAGGGGCTGAAACAGAGGGCGAGAAACAGAGTGGCTGAAACAGAGGTGCTGAAACAGAGGGTGAGAAACAGAGGGGCTGAAACAGAGGGCGAGAAACTGAGGGGCTGAAACAGAGGGGCTGATTCAGAGGGGCTGAAACAGAGGGGCTGAATCAGAGGGGCTGAAACAGGGCGAGAAACAGAGGGGCTGAAACAGAGGGCGAGAAACAGAGGGGCTGAAACCGAGTGGCTGAAACAGAGGGGCTGAAACAGAGGGGCTGAAACAGAGAGTGCGAAACAGAGGGGCTGAAACAGAGGGCGAGAAACAGAGGGGCTGAAACAGAGGGCGAGAAACAGAGGGGCTGAAACAGAGGGCAAGAAACAGAGGGGCTGAAACCGAGTGGCTGAAACAGAAGGGCTGAAACAGAGGGTCTGAAACAGAGGGCGAGAAACAGAGGGGCTGAATCAGAGGGGCTGAAACAGAGGGGCTGAATCAGAGGGGCTGAAACAGAAGGCGAGAAACAGAGGGGCTGAAACAGAGGGCGAGAAACAGAGGGCGAGAAACAGAGAGGCTGAAACAGAGGGGCTGAAACAGAGGGGCTGAAACAGAGGGCGAGAAACAGAGGGGCTGAAACAGAGGGGCTGAAACAGAGGGGCTGAAACAGAGGGCAAGAAACAGAGGGGCTGAAACAGAGGGCGAGAAACAGAGGGGCTGAAACAGAGGGGCTGAAACAGAGGGGCTGAAACAGAGGGCGAGAAACAGAGGGGCTGAAACAAAGGGCCAGAAACAGAGGGGCTGAAACAGAGGGGCAGAAACAGAGGGGCTGAAACAGAGGGGCTGAATCGGAGGGGCTGAAACAGAGGGGCTGAAACAGAGCGGCTGAAACAGAGGGCAAGAAACAGAGGGGCAGAAACAGAGGGGCTGAAACAGAGGGGCAGAAACAGAGGGCGAGAAATAGAGGGGCTGAAACAGAGGGGCTGAAACAGAGGGCGAGAAACAGAGGGGCTGAATCAGAGGGGCTGAATCAGAGGGGCTGAAACAGAGGGGCTGAAACAGAGGGCGATAAACTAAGGGACTGAATCAGAGGGGCTGAAACAGAGGGGCTGAAACAGACGGGCTGAAACAGAGAGCCTGAAACAGAGGGGCTGAAACAGAGGGGCTGAAATAGAGGGGCTGAAACAGAGGGGCTGAATCAGCGGGGCTGAAACAGAGGGGCTGAATCAGAGGGGCTGAAACAGAGGGCGAGAAACAGAGGGGCTGAAACAGACGGGCTGAATCAGAGGGGCTGAAACAGAGGGGCTGAAACAGAGGGCGAGAAACAGAGAGGCTGAAACAGAGGGCGAGAAACAGATGGGCTGAAACAGAGGGCAAGAAACAGAGGGGCTGAAACAGAGGGCGAGAAACAGAGGGGCTGAAACAGAGGGGCTGAAACAGAGGGGCTGAAACAGAGGGGCTGAAACAGAGGGCGAGAAACAGAGGGGCTGAAACAGAGGGCGAGAAACAGAGGGGCTGAAACAGAGGGCGAGAAACAGAGGGCGAGAAACAGAGGGACTGAAACAGAGGGTCTGAAACAGAGGGGCTGAAACGGAGGGCGAGAAACAGAGGGGCTGAAACAGAGGGCGAGAAACAGAGGGGCTGAATCAGAGGGGCTGAATCAGAGGGGCTGAAACAGAGGGCCTGAATCAGAGGGGCTGAAACAGAAAGCGAGAAACACAGGGGCTGAAAGAGAGGGCCTGAATCAGAGGGGCTGAAACAGAAGGCGAGAAACAGAGGGGCTGAAACAGAGGGCGAGAAACAGAGGGGCAGAAACAGAGGGGCTGAAACAGAGGGCAAGAAACAGAGGGGCTGAAACAGAGGGCGAGAAACAGAGGGGCTGAAACAGAGGGGCTGAAGCAGAGGGGCTGAAACACAGGGCGAGAAACAGAGGGGCTGAAACAAAGGGCGAGAAACAGAGGGGCTGAAACAGAGGGGCAGAAACAGAGGGGCTCAAACAGAGGGGCTGAATCGGAGGGGCTGAAACAGAGGGGCTGAAACAGAGGGGCTGAAACAGAGAGTGCGAAACAGAGGGGCTGAAACAGAGGTCGAGAAACAGAGGGGCTAAAACAGAGGGCGATAAACAGAGGGGCTGAAACAGAGGGCAAGAAACAGAGGGGCTGAAACCGAGTGGCTGAAACAGAAGGGCTGAAACAGAGGGGCTGAAACAGAGGACGAGAAACAGAGGGGCTGAATCAGAGGGGCTGAAACAGAGGGGCTGAAACAGAGGGGCTGAATCAGAGGGGCTGAAACAGAAGGCGAGAAACAGACGGGCTGAAACAGAGGGCGAGAAACAGAGGGCCAGAAACAGAGGGCGAGAAACAGAGGGGCTGAAACAGAGGGGCTGAAACAGAGGGCAAGAAACAGAGGGGCTGAAACAAAGGGCGAGAAACAGAGGGGCGGAAACAGAGGGGCAGAAACAGAGGGGCTGAAACAGAGGGGCTGAATCGGAGGGGCTGAAACAGAGGGGCTGAAACAGAGGGGCTGAAACAGAGGGCAAGAAACAGAGGGGCTGAAACAGAGGGGCTGAAACAGAGGGGCAGAAACAGAGGGCGAGAAACAGAGGGGCTGAATCAGAGGGGCTGAATCAGAGGGGCTGAAACAGAGGGGCTGAAACAGAGGGCGCGTAACAGAGGGGCTGAATCAGAGGGGCTGAAATAGAGGGGCTGAAACAGAGGGGCTGAAACAGAGGGCGAGAAACTAAGGTACTGAATCAGAGGGGCTGAAACAGAGGGGCTGAATCAGAGGGGCTGAAACAGAGGGGCTGAATCAGAGGGGCTGAAACAGAGGGGCTGAAACAGAGGGCGAGAAACAGAGACGCTGAAACAGAGGGCGAGAAACAGAGGGGCTGAAACAGAGGGCGAGAAACAGAGGGGCTGAAACAGAGGGGCTGAAACAGAGGGGCTGAAACAGAGGGCGAGAAACAGAGGGGCTGAAACAGATGGCGAGAAACAGAGGGGCTGAAACAGAGGGCGAGAAACAGAGGGGCTGAATCAGAGGGGCTGAAACAGAGGGCGAGACACAGAGGGGCTGAAACAGAGGGCGAGAAACAGAGGGGCTGAAACAGAGGTGCTGAAACAGAGGGTGAGAAACAGAGGGGCAGAAACAGAGGGCGAGAAACAGAGGGGCTGAAACAGAGGGGCTGAAACAGAGGGGCTGATTCAGAGGGGCTGAAACAGAGGGCGAGAAACAGAGGGGCTAAAACAGAGGGCGATAAACAGAGGGACTGAAACAGAGGGCAAGAAACAGAGGGGCTGAAACCGAGTGGCTGAAACAGAAGGGCTGAAACAGAGGGGCTGAAACAGAGGGCGAGAAACAGAGGAGCTGAATCAGAGGGGCTGAAACAGAAGGCGAGAAACAGACGGGCTGAAACAGAGGGCGAGAAACAGAGGGGCAGAAACAGAGGGCGAGAAACAGTGGGGCTAAAACAGAGGGGCTGAAACAGAGGGCAAGAAACAGAGGGGCTGAAACAGAGGGCGAGAAACAGAGGGGCTGAAACAGAGGGGCTGAAACAGAGGGGCTGAAACAGAGGGCGAGAAACAGAGGGGCTGAAACAAAGGGCGAGAAACAGAGGGGCGGAAACGGAGGGGCAGAAACAGAGGGGCTGAAACAGAGGGGCTGAATCGGAGGGGCTGAAACAGAGGGGCTGAAACAGAGGGGCTGAAACAGAGGGCAAGAAACAGAGGGGCTGAAACAGAGGGGCTGAAACAGAGGGGCAGAAACAGAGGGGCTGAAACCGAGTGGCTGAAACAGAAGGGCTGAAACAGAGGGGCTGAAACAGAGGGCGATAAACAGAGGGGCTGAATCAGAGGGGCTGAATCAGAGGGGCTGAAACAGAGGGCCTGAATCAGAGGGTCTGAAACAGAAGGCGAGAAACAGAGGGGCTGAAAGAGATGGCCTGAATCAGAGGGGCTGAAACAGAAGGCGAGAAACAGAGGGGCAGAAACAGAGGGCGAGAAGCAGTGGGGCTGAAACAGAGGGGCTGAAACAGAGGGCAAGAAACAGAGGGGCTGAAACAGAGGGCGAGAAACAGAGGGGCTGAAACAGAGGGGCTGAAGCAGAGGATCTGAAACAGAGGGCGAGAAAAAGAGGGGCTGAAACAAAGGGCGAGAAACAGAGGGGCTGAAACAGAGGGGCAGAAACAGAGGGGCTGAAACAGAGGGGCTGAATCGGAGGGGCTGAAACAGAGGGGCTGAAACAGAGGGGCTGAAACAGAGAGTGCGAAACAGAGGGGCTGAAACAGAGGGCGAGAAACAGAGGGGCTAAAACAGAGGGCGATAAACAGAGGGACTGAAACAGAGGGCGAGAAACAGTGGGGCTGAAACAGAGGGGCTGAAACAGAAGGGCTGAAACAGAGGGGCTGAAACAGAGGGCGAGAAACAGAGGAGCTGAATCAGAGGGGCTGAAACAGAAGGCGAGAAACAGACGGGCTGAAACAGAGGGCGAGAAACAGAGGGGCAGAAACAGAGGGCGAGAAACAGTGGGGCTGAAACAGAGGGGCTGAAACAGAGGGCAAGAAACAGAGGGGCTGAAACAGAGGGCGAGAAACAGAGGGGCTGAAACAGAGGGGCTGAAACAGAGGGGCTGAAACAGAGGGCGAGAAACAGAGGGGCTGAAACAAAGGGCGAGAAACAGAGGGGCGGAAACAGAGGGGCAGAAACAGAGGGGCTGAAACAGAGGGGCTGAATCGGAGGGGCTGAAACAGAGGGGCTGAAACAGAGGGGCTGAAACAGAGGGCAAGAAACAGAGGGGCTGAAACAGAGGGGCTGAAACAGAGGGGCAGAAACAGAGGGCGAGAAACAGAGGTGCTGAATCAGAGGGGCTGAATCAGAGGGGCTGAAACAGAGGGGCTGAAACAGAGGGCGAGAAACAGAGGGGCTGAATCAGAGGGGCTGAAACAGAGGGGCTGAAACAGAGGGGCTAAAACAGAGGGCGAGAAACTAAGGGACTGAATCAGAGGGGCTGAAACAGTGGGGCTGAAACAGATGGGCTGAAACAGAGAGCCTGAAACAGAGGGGCTGAAACAGAGGGGCTGAAATAGAGGGGCTGAAACAGAGGGGCTGAAACAGAGGGCGAGAAACTAAGGTACTGAATCAGAGGGGCTGAAACAGAGGGGCTGAATCAGAGGGGCTGAAACAGAGGGGCTGAATCAGAGGGGCTGAAACAGAGGGGCTGAAACAGAGGGCGAGAAACAGAGAGGCTGAAACAGAGGGCGAGAAACAGAGGGGCTGAAACAGATGGCGAGAAACAGAGGGGCTGAAACAGAGGGCGAGAAACAGAGGGGCTGAATCAGAGGGGCTGAAACAGAGGGCGAGAAACAGAGGGGCTGAAACAGAGGGGCTGAAACAGAGGGGCTGAAACAGAGGGCGAGAAACAGAGGGGCTGAAACAGAGGGCGAGAAACAGAGGGGCTGAATCAGAGGGGCTGAAACAGAGGGCGAGAAACAGAGGGGCTGAAACAGAGGGGCTGAAACAGAGGTGCTGAAACAGAGGGCAAGAAACAGAGGGGCTGAAACAGAGGGCGAGAAACAGAGGGGCTGAAACAGAGGGGCTGAAACAGAGGGGCTGAAACAGAGAGCGAGAAACAGAGGGGCTGAAACAGAGGGCCAGAAACAGAGGGGCTGAAACCGAGTGGCTGAAACAGAAGGGCTGAAACAGAGGGGCTGAAACAGAGGGCAAGAAACAGAGGGGCTGAATCAGAGGGGCTGAATCAGAGGGGCTGAAACAGAGGGCCTGAATCAGAGGGGCTGAAACAGAAGGCGAGAAACAGAGGGGCTGAAAGAGAGGGCCTGAATCAGAGGGGCTGAAACAGAAGGCGAGAAACAGAGGGGCAGAAACAGAGGGCGAGAAACAGTGGGGCTGAAACAGAGGGGCTGAAACAGAGGGCAAGAAACAGAGGGGCTGAAACAGAGGGCGAGAAACAGAGGGGCTGAAACAGAGGGGCTGAAGCAGAGGATCTGAAACAGAGGGCGAGAAACAGAGGGGCTGAAACAAAGGGCGAGAAACAGAGGGGCTGAAACAGAGGGGCTGAAACAGAGGGGCTGAAACAGAGGGGCTGAATCGGAGGGGCTGAAACAGAGGGGCTGAAACAGAGGGGCTGAAACAGAGAGTGCGAAACAGAGGGGCTGAAACAGAGGGCGAGAAACAGAGGGGCTAAAACAGAGGGCGATAAACAGAGGGGCTGAAACAGAGGGCAAGAAACAGAGGGGCTGAAACCGAGTGGCTGAAACAGAAGGGCTGAAACAGAGGGGCTGAAACAGAGGGCGAGAAACAGAGGAGCTGAATCAGAGGGGCTGAAACAGAGGGGCTGAAACAGAGGGGCTGAATCAGAGGGGCTGAAACAGAAGGCGAGAAACAGAGGGGCTGAAACAGAGGGCGAGAAACAGAGGGGCAGAAACAGAGGGCGAGAAACAGTGGGGCTGAAACAGAGGGGCTGAAACAGAGGGCAAGAAACAGAGGGGCTGAAACAGAGGGCGAGAAACAGAGGGGCTGAAACAGAGGGGCTGAAACAGAGGGGCTGAAACAGAGGGCGAGAAACAGAGGGGCTGAAACAAAGGGCGAGAAACAGAGGGGCTGAAACAGAGGGGCAGAAACAGAGGGGCTGAAACAGAGGGCCTGAAACAGAGGGCAAGAAACAGAGGGGCTGAAACAGAGGGGCTGAAACAGAGGGGCAGAAACAGAGGGCGAGAAACAGAGGGGCTGAATCAGAGGGGCTGAATCAGAGGGGCTGAAACAGAGGGGCTGAAACAGAGGGCGAGAAACAGAGGGGCTGAATCAGAGGGACTGAATCAGAGGGGCTGAAACAGAGGAGCTAAAACAGAGAGCGAGAAACTAAGGGTCTGAATCAGAGGGGCTGAAACAGTGGGGCTGAAACAGACGGGCTGAAACAGAGAGCCTGAAACAGAGGGGCTGAAACAGAGGGGCTGAAATAGAGGGGCTGAAACAGAGGGGCTGAAACAGAGGGCGAGAAACTAAGGTACTGAATCAGAGGGGCTGAAACAGAGGGGCTGAATCAGAGGGGCTGAAACAGAGGGGCTGAATCAGAGGGCGAGAAACAGAGGGGCTGAAACAGAGGGCGAGAAACAGAGGGGCTGAAACAGAGGGGCTGAAACAGAGGGCGAGAAACAGAGGGGCTGAAACAGATGGCGAGAAACAGAGGGGCTGAAACAGAGGGCGAGAAACAGAGGGGCTGAATCAGAGGGGCTGAAACAGAGGGCGAGAAACAGAGGGGCTGAAACAGAGGGCGAGAAACAGAGTGGCTGAAACAGAGGTGCTGAAACAGAGGGTGAGAAACAGAGGGGCTGAAACAGAGGGCGAGAAACAGAGGGGCTGAAACAGAGGGGCTGATTCAGAGGGGCTGAAACAGAGGGGCTGAATCAGAGGGGCTGAAACAGAGGGCGAGAAACAGAGGGGCTGAAACAGAGGGCGAGAAACAGAGGGGCTGAAACCGAGTGGCTGAAACAGAGGGGCTGAAACAGAGGGGCTGAAACAGAGAGTGCGAAACAGAGGGGCTGAAACAGAGGGCGAGAAACAGAGGGGCTGAAACAGAGGGCGAGAAACAGAGGGGCTGAAACAGAGGGCAAGAAACAGAGGGGCTGAAACCGAGTGGCTGAAACAGAAGGGCTGAAACAGAGGGGCTGAAACAGAGGGCGAGAAACAGAGGGGCTGAATCAGAGGGGCTGAATCAGAGGGGCTGAAACAGAGGGGCTGAATCAGAGGGGCTGAAACAGAAGGCGAGAAACAGAGGGGCTGAAACAGAGGGCGAGAAACAGAGGGCGAGAAACAGAGAGGCTGAAACAGAGGGGCTGAAACAGAGGGCCTGAAACAGAGGGCGAGAAACAGAGGGGCTGAAACAGACGGGCTGAAACAGAGGGGCTGAAACAGAGGGCAAGAAACAGAGGGGCTGAAACAGAGGGCGAGAAACAGAGGGGCTGAAACAGAGGGGCTGAAACAGAGGGCGAGAAACAGAGGGGCTGAAACAAAGGGCGAGAAACAGAGGGGCTGAAACAGAGGGGCAGAAACAGAGGGGCTGAAACAGAGGGGCTGAATCGGAGGGGCTGAAACAGAGGGGCTGAAACAGAGCGGCTGAAACAGAGGGCAAGAAACAGAGGGGTAGAAACAGAGGGGCTGAAACAGAGGGGCAGAAACAGAGGGCGAGAAATAGAGGGGCTGAAACAGAGGGGCTGAAACAGAGGGCGAGAAACAGAGGGGCTGAATCAGAGGGGCTGAATCAGAGGGGCTGAAACAGAGGGGCTGAAACAGAGGGCGATAAACTAAGGGACTGAATCAGAGGGGCTGAAACAGAGGGGCTGAAACAGACGGGCTGAAACAGAGAGCCTGAAACAGAGGGGCTGAAACAGAGGGGCTGAAATAGAGGGGCTGAAACAGAGGGGCTGAATCAGCGGGGCTGAAACAGAGGGGCTGAATCAGAGGGGCTGAAACAGAGGGCGAGAAACAGAGGGGCTGAAACAGAGGGGCTGAATCAGAGGGGCTGAAACAGAGGGGCTGAAACAGAGGGCGAGAAACAGAGAGGCTGAAACAGAGGGCGAGAAACAGAGGGGCTGAAACAGAGGGCAAGAAACAGAGGGGCTTAAACAGAGGGCGAGAAACAGAGGGGCTGAAACAGAGGGGCTGAAACAGAGGGGCTGAAACAGAGGGGCTGAAACAGAGGGCGAGAAACAGAGGGGCTGAAACAGAGGGCGAGAAACAGAGGGGCTGAAACAGAGGGCGAGAAACAGAGGGCGAGAAACAGAGGGACTGAAACAGAGGGTCTGAAACAGAGGGGCTGAAACAGAGGGCGAGAAACAGAGGGGCTGAAACGGAGGGCGAGAAACAGAGGGGCTGAAACAGAGGGCGAGAAACAGAGGGGCTGAATCAGAGGGGCTGAATCAGAGGGGCTGAAACAGAGGGCCTGAATCAGAGGGGCTGAAACAGAAAGCGAGAAACACAGGTGCTGAAAGAGAGGGCCTGAATCAGAGGGGCTGAAACAGAAGGCGAGAAACAGAGGGGCTGAAACAGAGGTCGAGAAACAGAGGGGCAGAAACAGAGGGCGAGAAACAGAGGGGCTGAAACAGAGGGGCTGAAACAGAGGGCAAGAAACAGAGGGGCTGAAACAGAGGGCGAGAAATAGAGGGGCTGAAACAGAGGGGCTGAAGCAGAGGGGCTGAAACAGAGGGCGAGAAACAGAGGGGCTGAAACAAAGGGCGAGAAACAGAGGGGCTGAATCGGAGGGGCTGAAACAGAGGGGCTGAAACAGAGGGGCTGAAACAGAGAGTGCGAAACAGAGGGGCTGAAACAGAGGGCGAGAAACAGAGGGGCTAAAACAGAGGGCGATAAACAGAGGGGCTGAAACAGAGGGCAAGAAACAGAGGGGCTGAAACCGAGTGGCTGAAACAGAAGGGCTGAAACAGAGGGGCTGAAACAGAGGGCGAGAAACAGAGGGGCTGAATCAGAGGGGCTGAAACAGAGGGGCTGAAACAGAGGGGCTGAATCAGAGGGGCTGAAACAGAAGGCGAGAAACAGACGGGCTGAAACAGAGGGCGAGAAACAGAGGGGCAGAAACAGAGGGCGAGAAACAGAGGGGCTGAAACAGAG
The DNA here is from genome assembly GCF_047496795.1 of Chiloscyllium punctatum. Taxonomy (NCBI): domain Eukaryota; kingdom Metazoa; phylum Chordata; class Chondrichthyes; order Orectolobiformes; family Hemiscylliidae; genus Chiloscyllium; species Chiloscyllium punctatum. The sequence continues at coordinate 555,507 of NW_027309837.1, read as the reverse complement.
GGGCTGAAACAGAGGGCAAGAAACAGAGGGGCTGAAACAAAGGGCGAGAAACAGAGGGGCGGAAACAGAGGGGCAGAAACAGAGGGGCTGAAACAGAGGGGCTGAATCGGAGGGGCTGAAACAGAGGGGCTGAAACAGAGGGGCTGAAACAGAGGGCAAGAAAAAGAGGGGCTGAAACAGAGGGGCTGAAACAGAGGGGCAGAAACAGAGGGCGAGAAACAGAGGGGCTGAATCAGAGGGGCTGAATCAGAGGGGCTGAAACAGAGGGGCTGAAACAGAGGGCGATAAACAGAGGGGCTGAAACAGAGGGCAAGAAACAGAGGGGCTGAAACAGAGGGGCTGAAACAGAGGGCGAGAAACTAAGGTACTGAATCAGAGGGGCTGAAACAGAGGGGCTGAATCAGAGGGGCTGAAACAGTGGGGCTGAATCAGAGGGGCTGAAACAGAGGGGCTGAAACAGAGGGCGAGAAACAGAGACGCTGAAACAGAGGGCGAGAAACAGAGGGGCTGAAACAGAGGGCGAGAAACAGAGGGGCTGAAACAGAGGGGCTGAAACAGAGGGGCTGAAACAGAGGGCGAGAAACAGAGGGGCTGAAACAGATGGCGAGAAACAGAGGGGCTGAAACAGAGGGCGAGAAACAGAGGGGCTGAATCAGAGGGGCTGAAACAGAGGGCGAGACACAGAGGGGCTGAAACAGAGGGCGAGAAACAGAGGGGCTGAAACAGAGGTGCTGAAACAGAGGGTGAGAAACAGAGGGGCAGAAACAGAGGGCAAGAAACAGAGGGGCTGAAACAAAGGGCGAGAAACAGAGGGGCGGAAACAGAGGGGCAGAAACAGAGGGGCTGAAACAGAGGGGCTGAATCGGAGGGGCTGAAACAGAGGGGCTGAAACAGAGGGGCTGAAACAGAGGGCAAGAAAAAGAGGGGCTGAAACAGAGGGGCTGAAACAGAGGGGCAGAAACAGAGGGCGAGAAACAGAGGGGCTGAATCAGAGGGGCTGAATCAGAGGGGCTGAAACAGAGGGGCTGAAACAGAGGGCGATAAACAGAGGGGCTGAAACAGAGGGCAAGAAACAGAGGGGCTGAAACAGAGGGGCTGAAACAGAGGGCGAGAAACTAAGGTACTGAATCAGAGGGGCTGAAACAGAGGGGCTGAATCAGAGGGGCTGAAACAGAGGGGCTGAATCAGAGGGGCTGAAACAGAGGGGCTGAAACAGAGGGCGAGAAACAGAGACGCTGAAACAGAGGGCGAGAAACAGAGGGGCTGAAACAGAGGGCGAGAAACAGAGGGGCTGAAACAGAGGGGCTGAAACAGAGGGGCTGAAACAGAGGGCGAGAAACAGAGGGGCTGAAACAGATGGCGAGAAACAGAGGGGCTGAAACAGAGGGCGAGAAACAGAGGGGCTGAATCAGAGGGGCTGAAACAGAGGGCGAGACACAGAGGGGCTGAAACAGAGGGCGAGAAACAGAGGGGCTGAAACAGAGGTGCTGAAACAGAGGGTGAGAAACAGAGGGGCAGAAACAGAGGGCGAGAAACAGAGGGGCTGAAACAGAGGGGCTGAAACAGAGGGGCTGATTCAGAGGGGCTGGAACAGAGGGGCTGAAACAGAGGTCAAGAAACAGAGGGGCTGAAACAGAGGGGCTGAAACAGAGGGGCTGAAACAGAGGGCGAGAAATAGAGGGGCTGAAACAGAGGGGCTGAAACAGAGGGCGAGAAACAGAGGGGCTGAATCAGAGGGTCTGAATCAGAGGGGCTGAAACAGAGGGGCTGAAACAGAGGGCGAGAAACTAAGGGACTGAATCAGAGGGGCTGAAACAGAGGGGCTGAAACAGACGGGCTGAAACAGAGAGCCTGAAACAGAGGGGCTGAAACAGAGGGGCTGAAATAGAGGGGCTGAAACAGAGGGGCTGAATCAGAGGGGCTGAAACAGAGGGGCTGAATCAGAGGGGCTGAAACAGAGGGCAAGAAACAGAGGGGCTGAAACAGAGGGGCTGAATCAGAGGGGCTGAAACAGAGTGGCTGAAACAGAGGGCGAGAAACAGAGAGGCTGAAACAGAGGGCGAGAAACAGAGGGGCTGAAACAGAGGGCGAGAAACAGAGGGGCTGAATCAGAGGGGCTGAATCAGAGGGGCTGAAACAGAGGGCCTGAATCAGAGGGGCTGAAACAGAAAGCGAGAAACACAGGTGCTGAAAGAGAGGGCCTGAATCAGAGGGGCTGAAACAGAAGGCGAGAAACAGAGGGGCTGAAACAGAGGGCGAGAAACAGAGGGGCTGAAACCGAGTGGCTGAAACAGAGGGGCTGAAACAGAGGGGCTGAAACAGAGGGCGAGAAACAGAGGGGCTGAAACAGAGGGCGAGAAATAGAGGGGCTGAAACAGAGGGGCTGAAGCAGAGGGGCTGAAACAGAAGGCGAGAAACAGAGGGGCTGAAAGAGAGGGCCTGAATCAGAGGGGCTGAAACAGAAGGCGAGAAACAGAGGGGCAGAAACAGAGGGCGAGAAGCAGTGGGGCTGAAACAGTGGGGCTGAAACAGAGGGCAAGAAGCAGAGGGGCTGAAACAGAGGGCGAGAAACAGAGGGGCTGAAACAGAGGGGCTGAAGCAGAGGATCTGAAACAGAGGGCGAGAAAAAGAGGGGCTGAAACAGAGGGCGAGAAACAGAGGGGCTGAAACAGAGGGGCAGAAACAGAGGGGCTGAAACAGAGGGGCTGAATCGGAGGGGCTGAAACAGAGGGGCTGAAACAGAGGGGCTGAAACAGAGAGTGCGAAACAGAGGGGCTGAAACAGAGGGCGAGAAACAGAGGGGCTAAAACAGAGGGCGATAAACAGAGGGACTGAAACAGAGGGCGAGAAACAGTGGGGCTGAAACAGAGGGGCTGAAACAGAAGGGCTGAAACAGAGGGGCTGAAACAGAGGGCGAGAAACAGAGGAGCTGAATCAGAGGGGCTGAAACAGAAGGCGAGAAACAGACGGGCTGAAACAGAGGGCGAGAAACAGAGGGGCAGAAACAGAGGGCGAGAAACAGTGGGGCTGAAACAGAGGGGCTGAAACAGAGGGCAAGAAACAGAGGGGCTGAAACAGAGGGCGAGAAACAGAGGGGCTGAAACAGAGGGGCTGAAACAGAGGGGCTGAAACAGAGGGCGAGAAACAGAGGGGCTGAAACAAAGGGCGAGAAACAGATTGGCGGAAACAGAGGGGCAGAAACAGAGGGGCTGAAACAGAGGGGCTGAATCGGAGGGGCTGAAACAGAGGGGCTGAAACAGAGGGGCTGAAACAGAGGGCAAGAAACAGAGGGGCTGAAACAGAGTGGCTGAAACAGAGGGGCAGAAACAGAGGGCGAGAAACAGAGGGGCTGAATCAGAGGGGCTGAATCAGAGGGGCTGAAACAGAGGGGCTGAAACAGAGGGCGAGAAACAGAGGGGCTGAATCAGAGGGGCTGAATCAGAGGGGCTGAAACAGAGGGGCTAAAACAGAGGGCGAGAAACTAAGGGACTGAATCAGAGGGGCTGAAACAGTGGGGCTGAAACAGACGGGCTGAAACAGAGAGCCTGAAACAGAGGGGCTGAAACAGAGGGGCTGAAATAGAGGGGCTGAAACAGAGGGGCTGAAACAGAGGGCGAGAAACTAAGGTACTGAATCAGAGGGGCTGAAACAGAGGGGCTGAATCAGAGGGGCTGAAACAGAGGGGCTGAATCAGAGGGGCTGAAACAGAGGGGCTGAAACAGAGGGCGAGAAACAGAGAGGCTGAAACAGAGGGCGAGAAACAGAGGGGCTGAAACAGATGGCGAGAAACAGAGGGGCTGAAACAGAGGGCGAGAAACAGAGGGGCTGAATCAGAGGGGCTGAAACAGAGGGCGAGAAACAGAGGGGCTGAAACAGAGGGGCTGAAACAGAGGGGCTGAAACAGAGGGCGAGAAACAGAGGGGCTGAAACAGAGGGCGAGAAACAGAGGGGCTGAATCAGAGGGGCTGAAACAGAGGGCGAGAAACAGAGGGGCTGAAACAGAGGGGCTGAAACAGAGGGGCTGAAACAGAGGGCAAGAAACAGAGGGGCTGAAACAGAGGGCGAGAAACAGAGGGGCTGAAACAGAGGGGCTGAAACAGAGGGGCTGAAACAGAGAGCGAGAAACAGAGGGGCTGAAACAGAGGGCCAGAAACAGAGGGGCTGAAACCGAGTGGCTGAAACAGAAGGGCTGAAACAGAGGGGCTGAAACAGAGGGCAAGAAACAGAGGGGCTGAATCAGAGGGGCTGAATCAGAGGGGCTGAAACAGAGGGCCTGAATCAGAGGGGCTGAAACAGAAGGCGAGAAACAGAGGGGCTGAAAGAGAGGGCCTGAATCAGAGGGGCTGAAACAGAAGGCGAGAAACAGAGGGGCAGAAACAGAGGGCGAGAAACAGTGGGGCTGAAACAGAGGGGCTGAAACAGAGGGCAAGAAACAGAGGGGCTGAAACAGAGGGCGAGAAACAGAGGGGCTGAAACAGAGGGGCTGAAGCAGAGGATCTGAAACAGAGGGCGAGAAACAGAGGGGCTGAAACCAAGGGCGAGAAACAGAGGGGCTGAAACAGAGGGGCAGAAACAGAGGGGCTGAATCGGAGGGGCTGAAACAGAGGGGCTGAAACAGAGGGGCTGAAACAGAGAGTGCGAAACAGAGGGGCTGAAACAGAGGGCGAGAAACAGAGGGGCTAAAACAGAGGGCGATAAACAGAGGGGCTGAAACAGAGGGCAAGAAACAGAGGGGCTGAAACCGAGTGGCTGAAACAGAAGGGCTGAAACAGAGGGGCTGAAACAGAGGGCGAGAAACAGAGGAGCTGAATCAGATGGGCTGAAACAGAGGGGCTGAAACAGAGGGGCTGAATCAGAGGGGCTGAAACAGAAGGCGAGAAACAGAGGGGCTGAAACAGAGGGCGAGAAACAGAGGGGCAGAAACAGAGGGCGAGAAACAGTGGGGCTGAAACAGAGGGGCTGAAACAGAGGGCAAGAAACAGAGGGGCTGAAACAGAGGGCGAGAAACAGAGGGGCTGAAACAGAGGGGCTGAAACAGAGGGGCTGAAACAGAGGGCGAGAAACAGAGGGGCTGAAACAAAGGGCGAGAAACAGAGGGGCTGAAACAGAGGGGCAGAAACAGAGGGGCTGAAACAGAGGGGCTGAATCGGAGGGGCTGAAACAGAGGGGCTGAAACAGAGGGGCTGAAACAGAGGGCAAGAAACAGAGGGGCTGAAACAGAGGGGCTGAAACAGAGGGGCAGAAACAGAGGGCGAGAAACAGAGGGGCTGAATCAGAGGGGCTGAATCAGAGGGGCTGAAACAGAGGGGCTGAAACAGAGGGCGAGAAACAGAGGGGCTGAATCAGAGGGGCTGAATCAGAGGGGCTGAAACAGAGGAGCTAAAACAGAGAGCGAGAAACTAAGGGTCTGAATCAGAGGGGCTGAAACAGTGGGGCTGAAACAGACGGGCTGAAACAGAGAGCCTGAAACAGAGGGGCTGAAACAGAGGGGCTGAAATAGAGGGGCTGAAACAGAGGGGCTGAAACAGAGGGCGAGAAACTAAGGTACTGAATCAGAGGGGCTGAAACAGAGGGGCTAAATCAGAGGGGCTGAAACAGAGGGGCTGAATCAGAGGGGCTGAAACAGAGGGGCTGAAACAGAGGGCGAAAACAGAGGGGCTGAAACAAAGGGCGAGAAACAGAGGGGCTGAAACAGAGGGGCTGAAACAGAGGGCGAGAAACAGAGGGGCTGAAACAGATGGCGAGAAACAGAGGGGCTGAAACAGAGGGCGAGAAACAGAGGGGCTGAATCAGAGGGGCTGAAACAGAGGGCGAGAAACAGAGGGGCTGAAACAGAGGGCGAGAAACAGAGTGGCTGAAACAGAGGTGCTGAAACAGAGGGTGAGAAACAGAGGGGCTGAAACAGAGGGCGAGAAACAGAGGGGCTGAAACAGAGGGGCTGATTCAGAGGGGCTGAAACAGAGGGGCTGAATCAGAGGGGCTGAAACAGAGGGCGAGAAACAGAGGGGCTGAAACAGAGGGCGAGAAACAGAGGGGCTGAAACCGAGTGGCTGAAACAGAGGGGCTGAAACAGAGGGGCTGAAACAGAGAGTGCGAAACAGAGGGGCTGAAACAGAGGGCGAGAAACAGAGGGGCTGAAACAGAGGGCGAGAAACAGAGGGGCTGAAACAGAGGGCAAGAAACAGAGGGGCTGAAACCGAGTGGCTGAAACAGAAGGGCTGTAACAGAGGGGCTGAAACAGAGGGCGAGAAACAGAGGGGCTGAATCAGAGGGGCTGAATCAGAGGTGCTGAAACAGAGGGGCTGAATCAGAGGGGCTGAAACAGAAGGCGAGAAACAGAGGGGCTGAAACAGAGGGCGAGAAACAGAGGGCGAGAAACAGAGAGGCTGAAACAGACGGGCTGAAACAGAGGGGCTGAAACAGAGGGCGAGAAACAGAGGGGCTGAAACAGAGGGGCTGAAACAGAGGGGCTGAAACAGAGGGCAAGAAACAGAGGGGCTGAAACAGAGGGCGAGAAACAGAGGGGCTGAAACAGAGGGGCTGAAACAGAGGGCGAGAAACAGAGGGGCTGAAACAAAGGGCGAGAAACAGAGGGGCTGAAACAGAGGGGCAGAAACAGAGGGGCTGAAACAGAGGGGCTGAATCGGAGGGGCTGAACCAGAGGGGCTGAAACAGAGCGGCTGAAACAGAGGGCAAGAAACAGAGGGGCAGAAACAGAGGGGCTGAAACAGAGGGGCAGAAACAGAGGGCGAGAAATAGAGGGGCTGAAACAGAGGGGCTGAAACAGAGGGCGAGAAACAGAGGGGCTGAATCAGAGGGGCTGAATCAGAGGGGCTGAAACAGAGGGGCTGAAACAGAGGGCGATAAACTAAGGGACTGAATCAGAGGGGCTGAAACAGAGGGGCTGAAACAGACGGGCTGAAACAGAGAGCCTGAAACAGAGGGGCTGAAACAGAGGGGCTGAAATAGAGGGGCTGAAACAGAGGGGCTGAATCAGCGGGGCTGAAACAGAGGGCGAGTAACAGAGGGCGAGAAACAGAGGGGCTGAAACAGAGGGGCTGAATCAGAGGGGCTGAAACAGAGGGGCTGAAACAGAGGGCGAGAAACAGAGAGGCTGAAACAGAGGGCGAGAAACAGAGGGGCTGAAACAGAGGGCAAGAAACAGAGGGGCTGAAACAGAGGGCGAGAAACAGAGGGGCTGAAACAGAGGGGCTGAAACAGAGGGGCTGAAACAGAGGGGCTGAAACAGAGGGCGAGAAACAGAGGGGCTGAAACAGAGGGCGAGAAACAGAGGGGCTGAAACAGAGGGCGAGAAACAGAGGGCGAGAAACAGAGGGACTGAAACAGAGGGTCTGAAACAGAGGGGCTGAAACAGAGGGCGAGAAACAGAGGGGCTGAAACGGAGGGCGAGAAACAGAGGGGCTGAAACAGAGGGCGAGAAACAGAGGGGCTGAATCAGAGGGGCTGAATCAGAGGGGCTGAAACAGAGGGCCTGAATCAGAGGGGCTGAAACAGAAAGCGAGAAACACAGGGGCTGAAAGAGAGGGCCTGAATCAGAGGGGCTGAAACAGAAGGCGAGAAACAGAGGGGCTGAAACAGAGGGCGAGAAACAGAGGGGCAGAAACAGAGGGCGAGAAACAGTGGGGCTGAAACAGAGGGGCTGAAACAGAGGGCAAGAAACAGAGGGCCGGAACAGAGGGCGAGAAATAGAGGGGCTGAAACAGAGGGGCTGAAGCAGAGGGCCGGAATCAGAGGGGCTGAAACAGAAAGCGAGAAACACAGGGGCTGAAAGAGAGGGCCTGAATCAGAGGGGCTGAAACAGAAGGCGAGAAACAGAGGGGCTGAAACAGAGGGCGAGAAACAGAGGGGCTGAAACAAAGGGCGAGAAACAGAGGGGCTGAAACAGAGGGGCAGAAACAGAGGGGCTCAAACAGAGGGGCTGAATCGGAGGGGCTGAAACAGAGGGGCTGAAACAGAGGGGCTGAAACAGAGAGTGCGAAACAGAGGGGCTGAAACAGAGGGCGAGAAACAGAGGGGCTAAAACAGAGGGCGATAAACAGAGGGGCTGAAACAGAGGGCAAGAAACAGAGGGGCTGAAACCGAGTGGCTGAAACAGAAGGGCTGAAACAGAGGGGCTGAAACAGAGGGCGAGTAACAGAGGGGCTGAATCAGAGGGGCTGAAACAGAGGGGCTGAAACAGAGGGGCTGAATCAGAGGGGCTGAAACAGAAGGCGAGAAACAGACGGGCTGAAACAGAGGGCGAGAAACAGAGGGGCAGAAACAGAGGGCGAGAAACAGAGGGGCTGAAACAGAGGGGCTGAAACAGAGGGCAAGAAACAGAGGGGCTGAAACAGAGGGCGAGAAACAGAGGGGCTGAAACAGAGGGGCTGAAACAGAGGGGCTGAAACAGAGGGCGAGAAACAGAGGGGCTGAAACAAAGGGCGAGAAACAGAGGGGCGGAAACAGAGGGCAAGAAACAGAGGGGCTGAAACAGAGGTGCTGAAACAGAGGGTGAGAAACAGAGGGGCAGAAACAGAGGGCGAGAAACAGAGGGGCTGAAACAGAGGGGCTGAAACAGAGGGGCTGATTCAGAGGGGCTGAAACAGAGGGGCTGAAACAGAGGTCAAGAAACAGAGGGGCTGAAACAGAGGGGCTGAAACAGAGGGGCTGAAACAGAGGGCGAGAAATAGAGGGGCTGAAACAGAGGGGCTGAAACAGAGGGCGAGAAACAGAGGGGCTGAATCAGAGGGTCTGAATCAGAGGGGCTGAAACAGAGGGGCTGAAACAGAGGGCGAGAAACTAAGGGACTGAATCAGAGGGGCTGAAACAGAGGGGCTGAAACAGACGGGCTGAAACAGAGAGCCTGAAACAGAGGGGCTGAAACAGAGGGGCTGAAATAGAGGGGCTGAAACAGAGGGGCTGAATCAGAGGGGCTGAAACAGAGGGGCTGAATCAGAGGGGCTGAAACAGAGGGCGAGAAACAGAGGGGCTGAAACAGAGGGGCTGAATCAGAGGGGCTGAAACAGAGTGGCTGAAACAGAGGGCGAGAAACAGAGAGGCTGAAACAGAGGGCGAGAAACAGAGGGGCTGAAACAGAGGGCAAGAAACAGAGGGGCTGAAACAGAGGGCGAGAAACAGAGGGGCTGAAACAGAGGGGCTGAAACAGAGGGGCTGAAACAGAGGGGCTGAAACAGAGGGCGAGAAACAGAGGGGCTGAAACAGAGGGCGAGAAACAGAGGGGCTGAAACAGAGGGCGAGAAACAGAGGGCGAGAAACAGAGGGACTGAAACAGAGGGTCTGAAACAGAGGGGCTGAAACAGAGGGCGAGAAACAGAGGGGCTGAAACGGAGGGCGAGAAACAGAGGGGCTGAAACAGAGGGCGAGAAACAGAGGGGCTGAATCAGAGGGGCTGAATCAGAGGGGCTGAAACAGAGGGCCTGAATCAGAGGGGCTGAAACAGAAAGCGAGAAACACAGGGGCTGAAAGAGAGGGCCTGAATCAGAGGGGCTGAAACAGAAGGCGAGAAACAGAGGGGCTGAAACAGAGGGCGAGAAACAAAGGGGCAGAAACAGAGGGCGAGAAACAGTGGGGCTGAAACAGAGGGGCTGAAACAGAGGGCAAGAAACAGAGGGGCTGAAACAGAGGGCGAGAAACAGAGGGGCTGAAACAGAGGGGCTGAAGCAGAGGGGCTGAAACAGAGGGCGAGAAACAGAGGGGCTGAAACAAAGGGCGAGAAACAGAGGGGCTGAAACAGAGGGGCAGAAACAGAGGGGCTGAAACAGAGGGGCTGAAACAGAGGGGCTGAAACAGAGAGTGCGAAACAGAGAGGCTGAAACAGAGGGCGAGAAACAGAGGGGCTAAAACAGAGGGCGATAAACAGAGGGGCTGAAACAGAGGGCAAGAAACAGAGGGGCTGAAACCGAGTGGCTGAAACAGAAGGGCTGAAACAGAGGGGCTGAAACAGAGGGCGAGAAACAGAGGGGCTGAATCAGAGGGGCTGAAACAGAGGGGCTGAAACAGAGGGGCTGAATCAGAGGGGCTGAAACAGAAGGCGAGAAACAGAGGGGCTGAAACAGAGGGCGAGAAACAGAGGGGCAGAAACAGAGGGCGAGAAACAGAGGGGCTGAAACAGAGGGGCTGAAACAGAGGGCAAGAAACAGAGGGGCTGAAACAGAGGGCGAGAAACAGAGGGGCTGAAACAGAGGGGCTGAAACAGAGGGGCTGAAACAGAGGGCGAGAAACAGAGGGGCTGAAACAAAGGGCGAGAAACAGAGGGGCTGAAACAGAGGGGCAGAAACAGAGGGGCTGAAACAGAGGGGCTGAATCGGAGGGAATGAAACAGAGGGGCTGAAACAGAGGGGCTGAAACAGAGGGCAAGAAACAGAGGGGCTGAAACAGAGGGGTTGAAACAGAGGGGCAGAAACAGACGGCGAGAAACAGAGGGGCTGAATCAGAGGGGCTGAATCAGAGGGGCTGAAACAGAGGGGCTGAAACAGAGGGCGAGAAACAGAGGGGCTGAATCAGATGGGCTGAAATAGAGGGGCTGAAACAGAGGGGCTGAAACAGAGGGCGAGAAACTAAGGTACTGAATCAGAGGGGCTGAAACAGAGGGGCTGAATCAGAGGGGCTGAAACAAAGGGGCTGAATCAGAGGGGCTGAAACAGAGGGTCTGAAACAGAGGGCGAGAAACAGAGGGGCTGAAACAGAGGGCGAGAAACAGAGGGGCTGAAACAGAGGGGCTGAAACAGAGGGGCTGAAACAGAGGGCGAGAAACAGAGGGGCTGAAACAGATGGCGAGAAACAGAGGGGCTGAAACAGAGGGTGAGAAACAGAGGGGCTGAATCAGAGGGGCTGAAACAGAGGGCGAGACACAGAGGGGCTGAAACAGAGGGCGAGAAACAGAGGGGCTGAAACAGAGGTGCTGAAACAGAGGGTGAGAAACAGAGGGGCAGAAACAGAGGGCGAGAAACAGAGGGGCTGAAACAGAGGGGCAGAAACAGAGGGGCTGATTCAGAGGGGCTGAAACAGAGGGGCTGAATCAGAGGGGCTGAAACAGAGGGCGAGAAACAGAGGGGCTGAAACAGAGGGCGAGAAACAGAGGAGCAGAAACAGAGGGCGAGAAACAGAGGGGCTGAAACAGAGGGGCTGAAACAGAGGGGCTGAAACAGAGGGCGAGAAACAGAGGGGCTGAAACAAAGGGCGAGAAACAGAGGGGCTGAAACAGAGGGGCAGAAACAGAGGGGCTGAAACAGAGGGGCTGAATCGGAGGGGCTGAACCAGAGGGGCTGAAACAGAGCGGCTGAAACAGAGGGCAAGAAACAGAGGGGCAGAAACAGAGGGGCTGAAACAGAGGGGCAGAAACAGAGGGCGAGAAATAGAGGGGCTGAAACAGAGGGGCTGAAACAGAGGGCGAGAAACAGAGGGGCTGAATCAGAGGGGCTGAATCAGAGGGGCTGAAACAGAGGGGCTGAAACAGAGGGCGATAAACTAAGGGACTGAATCAGAGGGGCTGAAACAGAGGGGCTGAAACAGACGGGCTGAAACAGAGAGCCTGAAACAGAGGGGCTGAAACAGAGGGGCTGAAATAGAGGGGCTGAAACAGAGGGGCTGAATCAGCGGGGCTGAAACAGAGGGGCTGAAACAGAGGGCGAGAAACAGAGGGCGAGAAACAGAGGGGCTGAAACAGAGGGGCTGAATCAGAGGGGCTGAAACAGAGGGGCTGAAACAGAGGGCGAGAAACAGAGAGGCTGAAACAGAGGGCGAGAAACAGAGGGGCTGAAACAGAGGGCAAGAAACAGAGGGGCTGAAACAGAGGGCGAGAAACAGAGGGGCTGAAACAGAGGGGCTGAAACAGAGGGGCTGAAACAGAGGGGCTGAAACAGAGGGCGAGAAACAGAGGGGCTGAAACAGAGGGCGAGAAACAGAGGGGCTGAAACAGAGGGCGAGAAACAGAGGGCGAGAAACAGAGGGACTGAAACAGAGGGTCTGAAACAGAGGGGCTGAAACAGAGGGCGAGAAACAGAGGGGCTGAAACGGAGGGCGAGAAACAGAGGGGCTGAAACAGAGGGCGAGAAACAGAGGGGCTGAATCAGAGGGGCTGAATCAGAGGGGCTGAAACAGAGGGCCTGAATCAGAGGGGCTGAAACAGAAAGCGAGAAACACAGGGGCTGAAAGAGAGGGCCTGAATCAGAGGGGCTGAAACAGAAGGCGAGAAACAGAGGGGCTGAAACAGAGGGCGAGAAACAGAGGGGCAGAAACAGAGGGCGAGAAACAGTGGGGCTGAAACAGAGGGGCTGAAACAGAGGGCAAGAAACAGAGGGCCGGAACAGAGGGCGAGAAATAGAGGGGCTGAAACAGAGGGGCTGAAGCAGAGGGCCGGAATCAGAGGGGCTGAAACAGAAAGCGAGAAACACAGGGGCTGAAAGAGAGGGCCTGAATCAGAGGGGCTGAAACAGAAGGCGAGAAACAGAGGGGCTGAAACAGAGGGCGAGAAACAGAGGGGCTGAAACAAAGGGCGAGAAACAGAGGGGCTGAAACAGAGGGGCAGAAACAGAGGGGCTCAAACAGAGGGGCTGAATCGGAGGGGCTGAAACAGAGGGGCTGAAACAGAGGGGCTGAAACAGAGAGTGCGAAACAGAGGGGCTGAAACAGAGGGCGAGAAACAGAGGGGCTAAAACAGAGGGCGATAAACAGAGGGGCTGAAACAGAGGGCAAGAAACAGAGGGGCTGAAACCGAGTGGCTGAAACAGAAGGGCTGAAACAGAGGGGCTGAAACAGAGGGCGAGTAACAGAGGGGCTGAATCAGAGGGGCTGAAACAGAGGGGCTGAAACAGAGGGGCTGAATCAGAGGGGCTGAAACAGAAGGCGAGAAACAGACGGGCTGAAACAGAGGGCGAGAAACAGAGGGGCAGAAACAGAGGGCGAGAAACAGAGGGGCTGAAACAGAGGGGCTGAAACAGAGGGCAAGAAACAGAGGGGCTGAAACAGAGGGCGAGAAACAGAGGGGCTGAAACAGAGGGGCTGAAACAGAGGGGCTGAAACAGAGGGCGAGAAACAGAGGGGCTGAAACAAAGGGCGAGAAACAGAGGGGCGGAAACAGAGGGCAAGAAACAGAGGGGCTGAAACAGAGGTGCTGAAACAGAGGGTGAGAAACAGAGGGGCAGAAACAGAGGGCGAGAAACAGAGGGGCTGAAACAGAGGGGCTGAAACAGAGGGGCTGATTCAGAGGGGCTGAAACAGAGGGGCTGAAACAGAGGTCAAGAAACAGAGGGGCTGAAACAGAGGGGCTGAAACAGAGGGGCTGAAACAGAGGGCGAGAAATAGAGGGGCTGAAACAGAGGGGCTGAAACAGAGGGCGAGAAACAGAGGGGCTGAATCAGAGGGTCTGAATCAGAGGGGCTGAAACAGAGGGGCTGAAACAGAGGGCGAGAAACTAAGGGACTGAATCAGAGGGGCTGAAACAGAGGGGCTGAAACAGACGGGCTGAAACAGAGAGCCTGAAACAGAGGGGCTGAAACAGAGGGGCTGAAATAGAGGGGCTGAAACAGAGGGGCTGAATCAGAGGGGCTGAAACAGAGGGGCGGAATCAGAGGGGCTGAAACAGAGGGCGAGAAACAGAGGGGCTGAAACAGAGGGGCTGAATCAGAGGGGCTGAAACAGAGTGGCTGAAACAGAGGGCGAGAAACAGAGAGGCTGAAACAGAGGGCGAGAAACAGAGGGGCTGAAACAGAGGGCAAGAAACAGAGGGGCTGAAACAGAGGGCGAGAAACAGAGGGGCTGAAACAGAGGGGCTGAAACAGAGGGGCTGAAACAGAGGGGCTGAAACAGAGGGCGAGAAACAGAGGGGCTGAAACAGAGGGCGAGAAACAGAGGGGCTGAAACAGAGGGCGAGAAACAGAGGGCGAGAAACAGAGGGACTGAAACAGAGGGTCTGAAACAGAGGGGCTGAAACAGAGGGCGAGAAACAGAGGGGCTGAAACGGAGGGCGAGAAACAGAGGGGCTGAAACAGAGGGCGAGAAACAGAGGGGCTGAATCAGAGGGGCTGAATCAGAGGGGCTGAAACAGAGGGCCTGAATCAGAGGGGCTGAAACAGAAAGCGAGAAACACAGGGGCTGAAAGAGAGGGCCTGAATCAGAGGGGCTGAAACAGAAGGCGAGAAACAGAGGGGCTGAAACAGAGGGCGAGAAACAGAGGGGCAGAAACAGAGGGCGAGAAACAGTGGGGCTGAAACAGAGGGGCTGAAACAGAGGGCAAGAAACAGAGGGGCTGAAACAGAGGGGCTGAAGCAGAGGGGCTGAAACAGAGGGCGAGAAACAGAGGGGCTGAAACAAAGGGCGAGAAACAGAGGGGCTGAAACAGAGGGGCAGAAACAGAGGGGCTGAAACAGAGGGGCTGAAACAGAGGGGCTGAAACAGAGAGTGCGAAACAGAGAGGCTGAAACAGAGGGCGAGAAACAGAGGGGCTAAAACAGAGGGCGATAAACAGAGGGGCTGAATCAGAGGGGCTGAAACAGAGGGGCTGAAACAGAGGGGCTGAATCAGAGGGGCTGAAACAGAAGGCGAGAAACAGAGGGGCTGAAACAGAGGGCGAGAAACAGAGGGGCAGAAACAGAGGGCGAGAAACAGAGGGGCTGAAACAGAGGGGCTGAAACAGAGGGCAAGAAACAGAGGGGCTGAAACAGAGGGCGAGAAACAGAGGGGCTGAAACAGAGGGGCTGAAACAGAGGGGCTGAAACAGAGGGCGAGAAACAGAGGGGCTGAAACAAAGGGCGAGAAACAGAGGGGCTGAAACAGAGGGGCAGAAACAGAGGGGCTGAAACAGAGGGGCTGAATCGGAGGGAATGAAACAGAGGGGCTGGAACAGAGGGGCTGAAACAGAGGGCAAGAAACAGAGGGGCTGAAACAGAGGGGCTGAAACAGAGGGGCAGAAACAGACGGCGAGAAACAGAGGGGCTGAATCAGAGGGGCTGAATCAGAGGGGCTGAAACAGAGGGGCTGAAACAGAGGGCGAGAAACAGAGGGGCTGAATCAGAGGGGCTGAAATAGAGGGGCTGAAACAGAGGCGCTGAAACAGAGGGCGAGAAACTAAGGTACTGAATCAGAGGGGCTGAAACAGAGGGGCTGAATCAGAGGGGCTGAAACAGAGGGGCTGAATCAGAGGGGCTGAAACAGAGGGTCTGAAACAGAGGGCGAGAAACAGAGGGGCTGAAACAGAGGGCGAGAAACAGAGGGGCTGAAACAGAGGGGCTGAAACAGAGGGGCTGAAACAGAGGGCGAGAAACAGAGGGGCTGAAACAGATGGCGAGAAACAGAGGGGCTGAAACAGAGGGTGAGAAACAGAGGGGCTGAATCAGAGGGGCTGAAACAGAGGGCGAGACACAGAGGGGCTGAAACAGAGGGCGAGAAACAGAGGGGCTGAAACAGAGGTGCTGAAACAGAGGGTGAGAAACAGAGGGGCAGAAACAGAGGGCGAGAAACAGAGGGGCTGAAACAGAGGGGCAGAAACAGAGGGGCTGATTCAGAGGGGCTGAAACAGAGGGGCTGAATCAGAGGGGCTGAAACAGAGGGCGAGAAACAGAGGGGCTGAAACAGAGGGCGAGAAACAGAGGAGCAGAAACAGAGGGCGAGAAACAGAGGGGCTGAAACAGAGGGGCTGAAACAGAGAGTGCGAAACAGAGGGGCTGAAACAGAGGGCGAGAAACAGAGGGGCTGAAACAGAGCGCGAGAAACAGAGGGGCTGAAACAGAGGGCAAGAAACAGAGGGGCTGAAACCGAGTGGCTGAAACAGAAGTGCTGAAACATAGGGGCTGAAACAGAGGGCGAGAAACAGAGGGGCTGAATCAGAGCGGCTGAATCAGAGGGGCTGAAACAGAGGGGCTGAATCAGAGGGGCTGAAACAGAAGGCGAGAAACAGAGGGGCTGAAACAGAGGGCGAGAAACAGAGGGGCAGAAACAGAGGGCGAGAAACAGAGGGGCTGAAACAGAGGGGCTGAAACAGAGGGCAAGAAACAGAGGGGCTGAAACAGAGGGCGAGAAACAGAGGGGCTGAAACAGAGGGGCTGAAACAGAGGGCGAGAAACTAAGGGACTGAATCAGAGGGGCTGAAACAGAGGGGCTGAAACAGACGGGCTGAAACAGAGAGCCTGAAACAGAGGGGCTGAAACAGAGGGGCAGAAACAGAGGGCGAGAAACAAAGGGGCTGAAACAGAGGGCGAGAAACAGAGGGGCTGAATCAGAGGGGCTGAATCAGAGGGGCTGAAACAGTGGGGCTGAAACAGAGGGCAAGAAACAGAGGGCCGGAACAGAGGGCGAGAAATAGAGGGGCTGAAACAGAGGGGCTGAAGCAGAGGGCCGGAATCAGAGGGGCTGAAACAGAAAGCGAGAAACACAGGGGCTGAAAGAGAGGGCCTGAATCAGAGGGGCTGAAACAGAAGGCGAGAAACAGAGGGGCTGAAACAGAGGGCGAGAAACAGAGGGGCTGAAACAAAGGGCGAGAAACAGAGGGGCTGAAACAGAGGGGCAGAAACAGAGGGGCTCAAACAGAGGGGCTGAATCGGAGGGGCTGAAACAGAGGGGCTGAAACAGAGGGGCTGAAACAGAGAGTGCGAAACAGAGGGGCTGAAACAGAGGGCGAGAAACAGAGGGGCTAAAACAGAGGGCGATAAACAGAGGGGCTGAAACAGAGGGCAAGAAACAGAGGGGCTGAAACCGAGTGGCTGAAACAGAAGGGCTGAAACAGAGGGGCTGAAACAGAGGGCGAGTAACAGAGGGGCTGAATCAGAGGGGCTGAAACAGAGGGGCTGAAACAGAGGGGCTGAATCAGAGGGGCTGAAACAGAAGGCGAGAAACAGACGGGCTGAAACAGAGGGCGAGAAACAGAGGGGCAGAAACAGAGGGCGAGAAACAGAGGGGCTGAAACAGAGGGGCTGAAACAGAGGGCAAGAAACAGAGGGGCTGAAACAGAGGGCGAGAAACAGAGGGGCTGAAACAGAGGGGCTGAAACAGAGGGGCTGAAACAGAGGGCGAGAAACAGAGGGGCTGAAACAAAGGGCGAGAAACAGAGGGGCGGAAACAGAGGGCAAGAAACAGAGGGGCTGAAACAGAGGTGCTGAAACAGAGGGTGAGAAACAGAGGGGCAGAAACAGAGGGCGAGAAACAGAGGGGCTGAAACAGAGGGGCTGAAACAGAGGGGCTGATTCAGAGGGGCTGAAACAGAGGGGCTGAAACAGAGGTCAAGAAACAGAGGGGCTGAAACAGAGGGGCTGAAACAGAGGGGCTGAAACAGAGGGCGAGAAATAGAGGGGCTGAAACAGAGGGGCTGAAACAGAGGGCGAGAAACAGAGGGGCTGAATCAGAGGGTCTGAATCAGAGGGGCTGAAACAGAGGGGCTGAAACAGAGGGCGAGAAACTAAGGGACTGAATCAGAGGGGCTGAAACAGAGGGGCTGAAACAGACGGGCTGAAACAGAGAGCCTGAAACAGAGGGGCTGAAACAGAGGGGCTGAAATAGAGGGGCTGAAACAGAGGGGCTGAATCAGAGGGGCTGAAACAGAGGGGCGGAATCAGAGGGGCTGAAACAGAGGGCGAGAAACAGAGGGGCTGAAACAGAGGGGCTGAATCAGAGGGGCTGAAACAGAGTGGCTGAAACAGAGGGCGAGAAACAGAGAGGCTGAAACAGAGGGCGAGAAACAGAGGGGCTGAAACAGAGGGCAAGAAACAGAGGGGCTGAAACAGAGGGCGAGAAACAGAGGGGCTGAAACAGAGGGGCTGAAACAGAGGGGCTGAAACAGAGGGGCTGAAACAGAGGGCGAGAAACAGAGGGGCTGAAACAGAGGGCGAGAAACAGAGGGGCTGAAACAGAGGGCGAGAAACAGAGGGCGAGAAACAGAGGGACTGAAACAGAGGGTCTGAAACAGAGGGGCTGAAACAGAGGGCGAGAAACAGAGGGGCTGAAACGGAGGGCGAGAAACAGAGGGGCTGAAACAGAGGGCGAGAAACAGAGGGGCTGAATCAGAGGGGCTGAATCAGAGGGGCTGAAACAGAGGGCCTGAATCAGAGGGGCTGAAACAGAAAGCGAGAAACACAGGGGCTGAAAGAGAGGGCCTGAATCAGAGGGGCTGAAACAGAAGGCGAGAAACAGAGGGGCTGAAACAGAGGGCGAGAAACAGAGGGGCAGAAACAGAGGGCGAGAAACAGTGGGGCTGAAACAGAGGGGCTGAAACAGAGGGCAAGAAACAGAGGGGCTGAAACAGAGGGGCTGAAGCAGAGGGGCTGAAACAGAGGGCGAGAAACAGAGGGGCTGAAACAAAGGGCGAGAAACAGAGGGGCTGAAACAGAGGGGCAGAAACAGAGGGGCTGAAACAGAGGGGCTGAAACAGAGGGGCTGAAACAGAGAGTGCGAAACAGAGAGGCTGAAACAGAGGGCGAGAAACAGAGGGGCTAAAACAGAGGGCGATAAACAGAGGGGCTGAATCAGAGGGGCTGAAACAGAGGGGCTGAAACAGAGGGGCTGAATCAGAGGGGCTGAAACAGAAGGCGAGAAACAGAGGGGCTGAAACAGAGGGCGAGAAACAGAGGGGCAGAAACAGAGGGCGAGAAACAGAGGGGCTGAAACAGAGGGGCTGAAACAGAGGGCAAGAAACAGAGGGGCTGAAACAGAGGGCGAGAAACAGAGGGGCTGAAACAGAGGGGCTGAAACAGAGGGGCTGAAACAGAGGGCGAGAAACAGAGGGGCTGAAACAAAGGGCGAGAAACAGAGGGGCTGAAACAGAGGGGCAGAAACAGAGGGGCTGAAACAGAGGGGCTGAATCGGAGGGAATGAAACAGAGGGGCTGGAACAGAGGGGCTGAAACAGAGGGCAAGAAACAGAGGGGCTGAAACAGAGGGGCTGAAACAGAGGGGCAGAAACAGACGGCGAGAAACAGAGGGGCTGAATCAGAGGGGCTGAATCAGAGGGGCTGAAACAGAGGGGCTGAAACAGAGGGCGAGAAACAGAGGGGCTGAATCAGAGGGGCTGAAATAGAGGGGCTGAAACAGAGGCGCTGAAACAGAGGGCGAGAAACTAAGGTACTGAATCAGAGGGGCTGAAACAGAGGGGCTGAATCAGAGGGGCTGAAACAGAGGGGCTGAATCAGAGGGGCTGAAACAGAGGGTCTGAAACAGAGGGCGAGAAACAGAGGGGCTGAAACAGAGGGCGAGAAACAGAGGGGCTGAAACAGAGGGGCTGAAACAGAGGGGCTGAAACAGAGGGCGAGAAACAGAGGGGCTGAAACAGATGGCGAGAAACAGAGGGGCTGAAACAGAGGGTGAGAAACAGAGGGGCTGAATCAGAGGGGCTGAAACAGAGGGCGAGACACAGAGGGGCTGAAACAGAGGGCGAGAAACAGAGGGGCTGAAACAGAGGTGCTGAAACAGAGGGTGAGAAACAGAGGGGCAGAAACAGAGGGCGAGAAACAGAGGGGCTGAAACAGAGGGGCAGAAACAGAGGGGCTGATTCAGAGGGGCTGAAACAGAGGGGCTGAATCAGAGGGGCTGAAACAGAGGGCGAGAAACAGAGGGGCTGAAACAGAGGGCGAGAAACAGAGGAGCAGAAACAGAGGGCGAGAAACAGAGGGGCTGAAACAGAGGGGCTGAAACAGAGAGTGCGAAACAGAGGGGCTGAAACAGAGGGCGAGAAACAGAGGGGCTGAAACAGAGCGCGAGAAACAGAGGGGCTGAAACAGAGGGCAAGAAACAGAGGGGCTGAAACCGAGTGGCTGAAACAGAAGTGCTGAAACATAGGGGCTGAAACAGAGGGCGAGAAACAGAGGGGCTGAATCAGAGCGGCTGAATCAGAGGGGCTGAAACAGAGGGGCTGAATCAGAGGGGCTGAAACAGAAGGCGAGAAACAGAGGGGCTGAAACAGAGGGCGAGAAACAGAGGGGCAGAAACAGAGGGCGAGAAACAGAGGGGCTGAAACAGAGGGGCTGAAACAGAGGGCAAGAAACAGAGGGGCTGAAACAGAGGGCGAGAAACAGAGGGGCTGAAACAGAGGGGCTGAAACAGAGGGCGAGAAACTAAGGGACTGAATCAGAGGGGCTGAAACAGAGGGGCTGAAACAGACGGGCTGAAACAGAGAGCCTGAAACAGAGGGGCTGAAACAGAGGGGCAGAAACAGAGGGCGAGAAACAAAGGGGCTGAAACAGAGGGCGAGAAACAGAGGGGCTGAATCAGAGGGGCTGAATCAGAGGGGCTGAAACAGTGGGGCTGAAACAGAGGGCGACAAACTAAGGGACTGAATCAGAGGGGCTGAAACAGAGGGGCTGAAACAGACGGGACGAAACAGAGAGCCTGAAACAGAGGGGCTGAAACAGAGGGGCTGAAATAGAGGGGCTGAAACAGAGGGGCTGAATCAGAGGGGCTGAAACAGAGGGGCTGAATCAGAGGGGCAGAAACAGAGGGCGAGAAACAGAGTGGCTGAAACAGAGGGGCTGAATCAGAGGGGCTTAAACAGAGGGGCTGAAACAGAGGCCGAGAAACAGAGAGGCTGAAACAGAGGGCGAGAAACAGAGGGGCTGAAACAGAGGGCAAGAAACAGAGGGGCTGAAACAGAGGGCGAGAAACAGAGGTGCTGAAACAGAGGGGCTGAAACAGAGGGGCTGAAACAGAGGGCGAGAAACAGAGGGCTGAAACAGAGGGCAAGAAACAGAGGGGCTGATACAGAGGGTGAGAAACAGAGGGGCTGAAACAGAGGGGCTGAAACAGAGGGGCTGAAACAGAGGGGCTGAAACAAAGGGCGAGAAACAGAGGGGCTGAAACAGAGGGCGAGAAACAGAGGGGCTGAAACAGAGGGCGAGAAACAGAGGGGCTGAAACAGAGGGTCTGAAACAGAGGGGCTGAAACAGAGGGCGAGAAACAGAGGGGCTGAAACGGAGGGCGAGAAACAGAGGGGCTGAAACAGAGGGCGAGAAACAGAGGGGCTGAACAGAGGGGCTGAAACAGTGGGGCTGAAACAGAGGGGCTGAAACAGAGTGTGAGAAATAAAGGGGCTGAAACAGAGGGCGAGAAACAGAGGGGCTGAAACAGAGGGCGAGAAACAGAGGGGCTGAAACAGAGGGGCTGAAACAGAGGGGCTGAAACAGAGGGGCTGAAACAGAGGGGCTGTAACAGACGGCAAGAAATAGAGGGGCTGAAAAAGAGGGCGAGAAACAGAGGGGCTGAAACAGAGGGTGAGAAACAGAGGGGCTGAATCAGAGGGGCTGAAACAAATGCCGAGAAACAGAGGGGCTGAAACAGAGGGCGAGAAACAGAGGGGCTGAAACAGAGGGGCTGAAACAGAGGGTGAGAAACAGAGGGGCTGAAACAGAGGGCGAGAAACAGAGGGGCTGAAACAGAGGCGCAGAAACTGAGGGGCTGAATCAGAGTGGCTGATTCAGAGGGTCTGAAACAGAGATGCTGAATCAGAGGGGCGGAAACAGAGGGCGAGAAACAGAGGGGCAGAAACAGAGGGCAAGAAACAGAGGGGCTGAAACAGAGGGCGAGAAACAGACGGGCAGAAACAGAGAGCGAGAAACAGAGGGACTGAAACAGAGGGGCTGAAAAAGAGAGCGCGAAACAGAGGGACTGAAACAGAGGGCGAGAAACAGAGGGGCTGAAACAGAGGGCGAGAAACAGAGGGACTGAAACAGAGGGCGACAAACAGAGGGGCTGAAACAGAGGGCGAGAAACAGACGGGCAGAAACAGAGGGCGAGAAACAGAGGGACTGAAACAAAGGGGCTGAAACAGAGAGCGCGAAACAGAGGTACTGAAACAGAGGGCGAGAAACAGAGGGGCTGAAACAGCGGGCAAGAAACAGAGGGGCTGAAACAGAGGGCGAGAAACAGAGGGGCTGAAACAGAGGGCAAGAAACAGATGGGCTGAAACAGAGTGGCTGAAACAGAGGGCGAGAAACAGAGGGGCTGAATCAGACAGGCTGAATCAGATGGGCTGAAACAGAGGGGCTGAAACAGAGGGCGAGAAACAGAGTGGCTGAAACAGAGGGCGAGAAACAGAGGGCGAGAAACAGAGGGGCTGAAAAAGAGGGGCTGAAACAAAGGGGCTGAAACAAAGCGCCTGATACAGAGGGCGAGAAACAGAGGGGCTGAAACAGAGGGCGAGAAACAGAGGGGCTGAAACAGAGGGCGAGAAACAGAGGGGCTGAAACAGAGGGACTGAAACAGAGGGGCTGAAACAGAGGGGCTGAAACAGAGGGCAAGAAACAGAGGGGCTGAAACAGAGAGCGAGAAACAGAGTAGCTGAAACAGAGGGCAAGAAACAGAGGGGCTGAAACAGAGGGCGAGAAACAGAGGGGCTGAAACAGAGGGGCTGAAACAGAGGGGTGGAAACAGAGGGGCTGAAACAGAGAGCGAGAAACAGTGGGGCTGAAACAGAGGGGCTGAACCAGAGGGCGAGAAACAGAGGGGCTGAAACAGAGGGCGAGAAACAGAGGGGCTGAAACAGAGAGCGAGAAACAGAGGGGCTGAAACAGAGGGTGAGAAACAGAGGGGCAGAAACAGAGGGCGAGAAACAGTGGGGCTGAAACAGAGGGGCTGAAACAGAGGGCAAGAAACAGTGGGGCTAAAATAGTGGGGCTGAAACAGAGGGCAAGAAATAGAGGGGCTGAAACAGGGCGAGAAACAGAGGGGCAGAAACAGAGGGCGAGAAACAGTGGGGCTGAAACAGAGGTGCTGAAACAGAGGGCAAGAAACAGAGGGGCTGAAAAAGAGGGGCTGAAACAGAGGGCAAGAAATAGAGGGGCTGAAAAAGAGGGCGAGAAACAGAGGGGCTGAAACAGAGGGTGAGAAACAGAGGGGCTGAATCAGACGGGCTGAAACAAATGCCGAGAAACAGAGGGGCTGAAACAGAGGGCGAGAAACAGTGGGGCTGAAACAGAGGGGCTGAAACAGAGGACGAGTAACAGAGGGGCTGAAACAGAGGGGCTGAAGCAGAGGGGCTGAAACACAGGGCGAGAAACAGAGGGGCTGAAACAAAGGGCGAGAAACAGAGGGGCTGAAACAGAGGGGCAGAAACAGAGGGGCTGAAACAGAGGGGCTGAATCGGAGGGGCTGAAACAGAGGGGCTGAAACAGAGGGGCTGAAACAGAGAGTGCGAAACAGAGGGGCTGAAACAGAGGGCGAGAAACAGAGGGGCTAAAACAGAGGGCGATAAACAGAGGGGCTGAAACAGAGGGCAAGAAACAGAGGGGCTGAAACCGAGTGGCTGAAACAGAAGGGCTGAAACAGAGGGGCTGAAACAGTGGGCGAGAAACAGAGGGGCTGAATCAGAGGGGCTGAAACAGAGGGGCTGAAACAGAGGGGCTGAATCAGAGGGGCTGAAACAGAAGGCGAGTATCAGAGGGGCTGAAACAGAGGGCGAGAAACAGAGGGGCAGAAACAGAGGGCGAGAAACAGAGGGGCTGAAACAGAGGGGCTGAAACAGAGGGCAAGAAACAGAGGGGCTGAAACAGAGGGCGAGAAACAGAGGGGCTGAAACAGAGGGGCTGAAACAGAGGGGCTGAAACAGAGGGGCTGATACAGAGGGGCTGAATCAGAGGGCGAGAAACAGAGGGGCTGAAACAGAGGGCGAGAAACAGAGGGCGAGAAACAGAGGGCCAGAAACAGAGGGTCTGAAACCGAGGGGCTGAAACAGAGGGCGAGAAACAAAGTGGCTGAAACAGAGGGCGAGGAACAGAGGGGCTGAAACAGAGGGCGAGAAACAGTGGGGCTGAAACAGAGGGGCTGAAACAGAGGGGCGGAAACAGAGGGGCTGAAACAGAGAGCGAGAAACAGAGGGGCTGAAACAGAGGGGCGGAAACAGAGGGGCGTAAACAGAGGGTGAGAAACATAGTGGCTGAAACAAAGGGGCTGAAACAGAGGGGCTAAAATAGAGGGTCTGAAACAGAGGGCGAGAAATAGAGGGGCTGAAACAGAGGGCGAGAAACAGAGGGGCAGAAACAGATGGCGAGAAACAGTGGGGCTGAAACAGAGGGGCTGAAACAGAGGGGCTGAAACAGAGGGCAAGAAACAGAGGGGCTGAAACAGAGGACGAGAAACAGAGGGGCTGAAACAGAGGGGCTGAAGCAGAGGGGCTGAAACAGAGGGCGGGAAACAGAGGGGCTGAAACAAAGGGCGAGAAACAGAGGGGCTGAAACAGAGGGGCAGAAACAGAGGGGCTGAAACAGAGGGGCTGAATCGGAGGGGCTGAAACAGAGGGGCTGAAACAGAGGGGCTGAAACAGAGAGTGCGAAACAGAGGGGCTGAAACAGAGTGAGAAACAGAGGGGCTAAAACAGAGGGCGATAAACAGAGGGGCTGAAACAGAGGGCAAGAAACAGAGGGGCTGAAACTGAGTGGCTGAAACAGAAGGGCTGAAACAGAGGGGCTGAAACAGAGGGCGAGAAACAGAGGGGCTGAATCAGAGGGGCTGAAACAGAGGGGCTGAAACAGAGGGGCTGAATCAGAGGGGCTGAAACAGAAGGCGAGAAACAGACGGGCTGAAACAGAGGGCGAGAAACAGAGGGGCAGAAACAGAGGGCGAGAAACAGGGGGGCTGAAACAGAGGGGTTGAAACAGAGGGCAAGAAACAGAGGGGCTGAAACAGAGGGCGAGAAACAGAGGGGCTGAAACAGAGGGGCTGAAACAGAGGGGCTGAAACAGAGGGCGAGAAACAGAAGGGCTGAAACAAAGGGCGAGAAACAGAGGGGCGGAAACAGAGGGGCAGAAACAGAGGGGCTGAAACAGAGGGGCTGAATCGGAGGGGCTGAAACAGAGGGGCTGAAACAGAGGGGCTGAAACAGAGGGCACGAAACAGAGGGGCTGAAACAGAGGGGCTGAAACAGAGGGGCTGAAACAGAGGGGCTGAATCAGAGGGGCTGAAACAGAGGGGCTGAAACAGAGGGCGAGAAACAGAGGGGCTGAATCAGAGGGGCTGAATCAGAGGGGCTGAAACAGAGGGTCTGCAACAGAGGGCGAGAAACTAAGGGACTGAATCAGAGGGGCTGAAACAGAGGGGCTGAAACAGACGGGCTGAAACAGAGAGCCTGAAACAGAGGGGCTGAAACAGAGGGGCTGAAATAGAGGGGCTGAAACAGAGGGGCTGAAACAGAGGGCGAGATACTAAGGTACTGAATCAGAGGGGCTGAAACAGAGGGGCTGAATCAGAGGGGCTGAAACAGAGGGGCTGAATCAGAGGGGCTGAAACAGAGGGGCTGAAACAGAGGGCGAGAAACAGAGAGGCTGAAACAGAGTGCGAGAAACAGAGGGGCTGAAACAGAGGGCGAGAAACAGAGGGGCTGAAACAGAGGGGCTGAAACAGAGGGGCTGAAACAGAGGGCGAGAAACAGAGGGGCTGAAACAGATGGCGAGAAACAGAGGGGCTGAAACAGAGGGCGAGAAACAGAGGGGCTGAATCAGAGGGGCTGAAACAGAGGGCGAGAAACAGAGGGGCTGAAACAGAGGGCGAGAAACAGAGGGGCTGAAACAGAGGTGCTGAAACAGAGGGTGAGAAACAGAGGGGCTGAAACAGAGGGCGAGAAACAGAGGGGCTGAAACAGAGGGGCTGAAACAGAGGGGCTGATTCAGAGGGGCTGAATCAGAGGGGCTGAATCAGAGGGGCTGAAACAGAGGGCGAGAAACAGGGGGGCTGAAACAGAGGGCGAGAAACAGAGGAGCAGAAACAGAGGGCGAGAAACAGAGGGCCTGGATCAGAGGGGCTGAAACAGAGAGTGCAAAACAGAGGAGCTGAAACAGAGGGCGAGAAACAGAGGGGCTGAAACAGAGGGCGAGAAACAGAGGGGCTGAAACAGAGGGCAAGAAACAGAGGGGCTGAAACCGAGTGGCTGAAACAGAAGGGCTGAAACAGAGGGGCTGAAACAGAGTGCGAGAAACAGAGGGGCTGAATCAGAGTGGCTGAATCAGAGGGGCTGAAACAAAGGGGCTGAATCAGTGGGGCTGAAACAGAAGGCGAGAAACAGAGGGGCTGAAACAGAGGGCGAGAAACAGAGGGGCAGAAACAGAGGGCGAGAAACAGAGGGGCTGAAACAGAGGGGCTGAAACAGAGGGGCTGAAACAGAGGGCAAGAAACAGAGGGGCTGAAATAGAGGGCGAGAAACAGAGGGGCTGAAACAGAGGGGCTGAAACAGAGGGCGAGAAACAGAGGGGCTGAAACAAAGGGCGAGAAACAGAGGGGCTGAAACAGAGGGGCTGAAACAGAGGGGCTGAATCGGAGGGGCTGAAACAGAGGGGCTGAAACAGAGGGTCTGAAACAGAGGGCAAGAAACAGAGGGGCTGAAACAGAGGGCCAGAAACAGAGGGTCTGAAACAGAGGGGCTGAAACAGAGGGCGAGAAACAGAGTGGCTGAAACAGAGGGCGAGGAACAGAGGGGCTGAAACAGAGGGCGAGAAACAGTGGGGCTGAAACAGAGGGGCTGAAACAGAGGGGCGGAAACAGAGGGGCTGAAACAGAGAGCGAGAAACAGTGGGGCTGAAACAGAGGGGCGGAAACAGAGGGGCTGAAACAGAGGGTGAGAAACATAGTGGCTGAAACAAAGGGGCTGAAACAGAGGGGCTAAAATAGAGGGTCTGAAACAGAGGGCGAGAAATAGAGGGGCTGAAAAAGAGGGCGAGAAACAGAGGGGCAGAAACAGATGGCGAGAAACAGTGGGGCTGAAACAGAGGGGCTGAAACAGAGGGCAAGAAACAGAGGGGCTGAAACACAGGACGAGAAACAGAGGGGCTGAAACAGAGGGGCTGAAGCAGAGGGGCTGAAACAGAGGGCGGGAAACAGAGGGGCTGAAACAAAGGGCGAGAAACAGAGGGGCTGAAACAGAGGGGCAGAAACAGAGAGGCTGAAACAGAGGGGCTGAATCGGAGGGGCTGAAACAGAGGGGCTGAAACAGAGGGGCTGAAACAGAGAGTGCGAAACAGAGGGGCTGAAACAGAGTGCGAGAAACAGAGGGGCTAAAACAGAGGGCGATAAACAGAGGGGCTGAAACAGAGGGCAAGAAACAGAGGGGCTGAAACTGAGTGGCTGAAACAGAAGGGCTGAAACAGAGGGGCTGAAACAGAGGGCGAGAAACAGAGGGGCTGAATCAGAGGGGCTGAAACAGAGGGGCTGAAACAGAGGGGCTGAATCAGAGGGGCTGAAACAGAAGGCGAGAAACAGACGGGCTGAAACAGAGGGCGAGAAACAGAGGGGCAGAAACAGAGGGCGAGAAACAGGGGGGCTGAAACAGAGGGGTTGAAACAGAGGGCAAGAAACAGAGGGGCTGAAACAGAGAGCGAGAAACAGAGGGGCTGAAACAGAGGGGCTGAAACAGAGGGCGAGAAACAGAAGGGCTGAAACAAAGGGCGAGAAACAGAGGGGCGGAAACAGAGTTGCAGAAACAGAGGGGCTGAAACAGAGGGGCTGAATCGGAGGGGCTGAAACAGAGGGGCTGAAACAGAGCGGCTGAAACAGAGGGCACGAAACAGAGGGGCTGAAACAGAGGGGCTGAAACAGAGGGGCTGAAACAGAGGGGCTGAATCAGAGGGGCTGAAACAGAGGGGCTGAAACAGAGGGCGAGAAACAGAGGGGCTGAATCAGAGGGGCTGAATCAGAGGGGCTGAAACAGAGGGGCTGCAACAGAGGGCGAGAAACTAAGGGACTGAATCAGAGGGGCTGAAACAGAGGGGCTGAAACAGACGGGCTGAAACAGAGAGCCTGAAACAGAGGGGCTGAAACAGAGGGGCTGAAATAGAGGGGCTGAAACAGAGGGGCTGAAACAGAGGGGCTGAATCAGAGGGGCTGAAACAGAGGGGCTGAATCAGAGGGGCTGAAACAGAGGGGCTGAAACAGAGGGCGAGAAACAGAGAGGCTGAAACAGAGGGCGAGAAACAGAGGGGCTGAAACAGAGGGCGAGAAACAGAGGGGCTGAAACAGAGGGCGAGAAACAGAGGGGCTGAAACAGATGGCGAGAAACAGAGGGGCTGAAACAGAGGGCGAGAAACAGAGGGGCTGAATCAGAGGGGCTGAAACAGAGGGCGAGAAACAGAGGGGCTGAAACAGAGGGCGAGAAACAGAGGGGCTGAAACAGAGGTGCTGAAACAGAGGGTGAGAAACAGAGGGGCTGAAACAGAGGGCGAGAAACAGAGGGGCTGAAACAGAGGGGCTGAAACAGAGGGGCTGATTCAGAGGGGCTGAATCAGAGGGGCTGAATCAGAGGGGCTGAAACAGAGGGCGAGAAACAGGGGGGCTGAAACAGAGGGCGAGAAACAGAGGAGCAGAAACAGAGGGCGAGAAACAGAGGGCCTGGATCAGAGGGGCTGAAACAGAGAGTGCAAAACAGAGGGGCTGAAACAGAGGGCGAGAAACAGAGGGGCTGAAACAGAGGGCGAGAAACAGAGGGGCTGAAACAGAGGGCAAGAAACAGAGGGGCTGAAACCGAGTGGCTGAAACAGAAGGGCTGAAACAGAGGGGCTGAAACAGAGTGCGAGAAACAGAGGGGCTGAATCAGAGTGGCTGAATCAGAGTGGCTGAAACAAAGGGGCTGAATCAGAGGGGCTGAAACAGAAGGCGAGAAACAGAGGGGCTGAAACAGAGGGCGAGAAACAGAGGGGCAGAAACAGAGGGCGAGAAACAGAGGGGCTGAAACAGAGGGGCTGAAACAGAGGGGCTGAAACAGAGGGCAAGAAACAGAGGGGCTGAAATAGAGGGCGAGAAACAGAGGGGCTGAAACAAAGGGCGAGAAACAGAGGGGCTGAAACAGAGGGGCTGAAACAGAGGGGCTGAAACAGAGGGGCTGAAACAGAGGGGCTGAAACAGAGGGCGAGAAACAGAGGGGCTGAAACAAAGGGCGAGAAACAGAGGGGCTGAAACAGAGGGGCTGAAACAGAGGGGCTGAAACAGAGGGGCTGAAACAGAGGGCAAGAAACAGAGGGGCTGAAACAGAGGGGCTGAAACAGATGGGCAGAAACAGAGGGCGTGAAACAGAGGGGCTGAAACAGAGGGGCTGAAACAGAGGGCGAGAAACAGAGGGTCTGAATCAGAGGGGCTGAATCAGAGGGGCTGAAACAGAGGGGCTGAAACAGATGGCGATAAACTAAGGGACTGAATCAGAGGGGCTGAAACAGAGGGGCTGAAACAGACGGTCTGAAACAGAGAGCCTGAAACAGAGGGGCTGAAACAGAGGGGCTGAAATAGAGGGTCTGAAACAGAGGGGCTGAATCAGAGGGGCTGAAACAGAGGGGCTGAATCAGAGGGGCTGAAACAGAGGGCGAGAAACAGAGGGGCTGAAACAGAGGGGCTGAATCAGAGGGGCTGAAACAGAGGGGCTGAAACAGAGGTCGAGGAACAGAGATGCTCAAACAGAGGGCGAGAAACAGAGGGGCTGAAACAGAGGGCAAGAAACAGAGGGGCTGAAACAGAGGGGCTGAAACAGAGGGGCTGAAACAAAGGGCGAGAAACAGAGGGGCTGAAACAGAGGCCGAGAAACAGAGGGACTGAAACAGAGGGCGAGAAACAGAAGGCGAGAAACAGAGGGACTGAAACAGAGGGTCTGAAACAGAGGGGCTGAATCAGAGAGCCTGAAACAGAGGGGCTGAAACAGAGGGGCTGAAATAGAGGGGCTGAAACAGAGGGGCTGAAACAGAGGGCGAGATACTAAGGTACTGAATCAGAGGGGCTGAAACAGAGGGGCTGAATCAGAGGGTCTGAAACAGAGGGGCTGAATCAGAGGGGCTGAAACAGAGGGGCTGAAACAGAGGGCGAGAAACAGAGAGGCTGAAACAGAGGGCGAGAAACAGAGGGGCTGAAACAGAGGGCGAGAAACAGAGGGGCTGAAACAGAGGGGCTGAAACAGAGGGGCTGAAACAGAGGGCGAGAAACAGAGGGGCTGAGTCAGAGGGGCTGAAACAGAGGGCGAGAAACAGAGGGGCTGAAACAGAGGGCGAGAAACAGAAGGGCTGAAACAGAGGTGCTGAAACAGAGGGTGAGAAACAGAGGGGCTGAAACAGAGGGCGAGAAACAGAGGGGCTGAAACAGAGGGGCTGAAACAGAGGGGCTGATTCAGAGGGGCTGAAACAGAGGGGCTGAATCAGAGGGGCTGAAACAGAGGGCGAGAAACAGAGGGGCTGAAACAGAGGGCGAGAAACAGAGGAGCAGAAACAGAGGGCGAGAAACAGAGGGCCTGGATCAGAGGGGCTGAAACAGAGAGTGCAAAACAGAGGGGCTGAAACAGAGGGCGAGAAACAGAGGGGCTTAAACAGAGGGCGAGAAACAGAGGGGCTGAAACAGAGGGCAAGAAACAGAGGGGCTGAAACCGAGTGGCTGAAACAGAAGGGCTGAAACAGAGGGGCTGAAACAGAGGGGCTGAAACAGAGGGCGAGAAACAGAGGGGCTGAGTCAGAGGGGCTGAAACAGAGGGCGAGAAACAGAGGGGCTGAAACAGAGGGCGAGAAACAGAGGGGCTGAAACAGAGGTGCTGAAACAGAGGGTGAGAAACAGAGGGGCTGAAACAGAGGGCGAGAAACAGAGGGGCTGAAACAGAGGGGCTGAAACAGAGGGGCTGATTCAGAGGGGCTGAAACAGAGGGGCTGAATCAGAGGGGCTGAAACAGAGGGCGAGAAACAGAGGGGCTGAAACAGAGGGCGAGAAACAGAGGAGCAGAAACAGAGGGCGAGAAACAGAGGGCCTGGATCAGAGGGGCTGAAACAGAGAGTGCAAAACAGAGGGGCTGAAACAGAGGGCGAGAAACAGAGGGGCTGAAACAGAGGGCGAGAAACAGAGGGGCTGAAACAGAGGGCAAGAAACAGAGGGGCTGAAACCGAGTGGCTGAAACAGAAGGGCTGAAACAGAGGGGCTG
The DNA here is from genome assembly GCF_047496795.1 of Chiloscyllium punctatum. NCBI lineage: Eukaryota > Metazoa > Chordata > Chondrichthyes > Orectolobiformes > Hemiscylliidae > Chiloscyllium > Chiloscyllium punctatum. Next base: position 524,655 of record NW_027309837.1, on the reverse strand, counting down.
AAACAGAGTGCGAGAAACAGAGGGGCTGAATCAGAGTGGCTGAATCAGAGGGGCTGAAACAGAGGGGCTGAATCAGAGGGGCTGAAACAGAAGGCGAGAAACAGAGGGGCTGAAACAGAGGGCGAGAAACAGAGGGGCAGAAACAGAGGGCGAGAAACAGAGGGGCTGAAACAGAGGGGCTGAAACAGAGGGGCTGAAACAGAGGGCGAGAAACAGAGGGGCTGAGTCAGAGGGGCTGAAACAGAGGGCGAGAAACAGAGGGGCTGAAACAGAGGGCGAGAAACAGAGGGGCTGAAACAGAGGTGCTGAAACAGAGGGTGAGAAACAGAGGGGCTGAAACAGAGGGCGAGAAACAGAGGGGCTGAAACAGAGGGGCTGAATCAGAGGGGCTGAAACAGAGGGCGAGATACTAAGGTACTGAATCAGAGGGGCTGAAACAGAGGGGCTGAATCAGAGGGGCTGAAACAGAGGGGCTGAATCAGAGGGGCTGAAACAGAGGGGCTGAAACAGAGGGCGAGAAACAGAGAGGCTGAAACAGAGGGCGAGAAACAGAGGGGCTGAAACAGAGGGCGAGAAACAGAGGGGCTGAAACAGAGGGGCTGAAACAGAGGGGCTGAAACAGAGGGCGAGAAACAGAGGGGCTGAGTCAGAGGGGCTGAAACAGAGGGCGAGAAACAGAGGGGCTGAAACAGAGGGCGAGAAACAGAGGGGCTGAAACAGAGGTGCTGAAACAGAGGGTGAGAAACAGAGGGGCTGAAACAGAGGGCGAGAAACAGAGGGGCTGAAACAGAGGGGCTGAAACAGAGGGGCTGATTCAGAGGGGCTGAAACAGAGGGGCTGAATCAGAGGGGCTGAAACAGAGGGCGAGAAACAGAGGGGCTGAAACAGAGGGCGAGAAACAGAGGAGCAGAAACAGAGGGCGAGAAACAGAGGGCCTGGATCAGAGGGGCTGAAACAGAGAGTGCAAAACAGAGGGGGTGAAACAGAGGGCGAGAAACAGAGGGGCTGAAACAGAGGGCGAGAAACAGAGGGGCTGAAACAGAGGGCAAGAAACAGAGGGGCTGAAACCGAGTGGCTGAAACAAAAGGGCTGAAACAGAGGGGCTGAAACAGAGGGGCTGAAACAGAGGGCGAGAAACAGAGGGGCTGAGTCAGAGGGGCTGAAACAGAGGGCGAGAAACAGAGGGGCTGAAACAGAGGGGCTGAAACAGAGGGGCTGATTCAGAGGTGCTGAAACAGAGGGGCTGAATCAGAGGGGCTGAAACAGAGGGCGAGAAACAGAGGGGCTGAAACAGAGGGCGAGAAACAGAGGAGCAGAAACAGAGGGCGAGAAACAGAGGGCCTGGATCAGAGGGGCTGAAACAGAGAGTGCAAAACAGAGGGGCTGAAACAGAGGGCGAGAAACAGAGGGGCTGAAACAGAGGGCGAGAAACAGAGGGGCTGAAACAGAGGGCAAGAAACAGAGGGGCTGAAACCGAGTGGCTGAAACAGAAGGGCTGAAACAGAGGGGCTGAAACAGAGGGGCTGAAACAGAAGGCGAGAAACAGAGGGGCTGAAACAGAGGGCGAGAAACAGAGGGGCAGAAACAGAGGGCGAGAAACAGAGGGGCTGAAACAGAGGGGCTGAAACAGAGGGGCTGAAACAGAGGGCAAGAAACAGAGGGGCTGAAACAGAGGGCGAGAAACAGAGGGGCTGAAACAGAGGGGCTGAAACAGAGGGGCTGAAACAGAGGGCGAGAAACAGAGGGGCTGAAACAAAGGGCGAGAAACAGAGGGGCTGAAACAGAGGGGCTGAAACAGAGGGGCTGAATCGGAGGGGCTGACACAGAGGGGCTGAAACAGAGGGGCTGAAACAGAGGGCAAGAAACAGAGGGGCTGAAACAGAGTGGCTGAAACAGAGGGGCAGAAACAGAGGGCGAGAAACAGAGGGGCTGAAACAGAGGGGCTGAAACAGAGGGCGAGATACAGAGGGTCTGAATCAGAGGGGCTGAATCAGAGGGGCTGAAACAGAGGGGCTGAAACAGAGGGCGATAAACTAAGGGACTGAATCAGAGGGGCTGAAACAGAGGGGCTGAAACAGACGGGCTGAAACAGAGAGCCTGAAACAGAGGGGCTGAAACAGAGGGGCTGAAATAGAGGGTCTGAAACAGAGGGGCTGAATCAGAGGGGCTGAAACAGAGGGGCTGAATCAGAGGGGCTGAAACAGAGGGCGAGAAACAGAGGGGCTGAAACAGAGGGGCTGAATCAGAGGGGCTGAAACAGAGGGGCTGAAACAGAGGGCGAGAAACAGAGAGGCTCAAACAAAGGGCGAGAAACAGAGGGGCTGAAACAGAGGGCAAGAAACAGAGGGGCTGAAACAGAGGGGCTGAAACAGAGGGGCTGAAACAGAGGGGCTGAAACAAAGGGCGAGAAACAGAGGGGCTGAAACAGAGGCCGAGAAACAGAGGGACTGAAACAGAGGGCGAGAAACAGAAGGCGAGAAACAGAGGGACTGAAACAGAGGGTCTGAAACAGAGGGGCTGAAACAGAGGGCGAGAAACAGAGGGGCTGAAACGGAGGGCGAGAAACAGAGGGGCTGAAACAGAGGGCGAGAAACAGAGGGGCTGAAACAGAGGGGCTGAAACAGAGGGGCTGAATCAGAGGGGCTGAAACAGAGGGGCTGAATCAGAGGGGCTGAAACAGAGGGGCTGAAACAGAGGGCGAGAAACAGAGAGGCTGAAACAGAGGGCGAGAAACAGAGGGGCTGAAACAGAGGGCGAGAAACAGAGGGGCTGAAACAGAGGGGCTGAAACAGAGGGGGTGAAACAGAGGGCGAGAAACAGAGGGGCTGAGTCAGAGGGGCTGAAACAGAGGGCGAGAAACAGAGGGGCTGAAACAGAGGGCGAGAAACAGAGGGGCTGAAACAGAGGTGCTGAAACAGAGGGTGAGAAACAGAGGGGCTGAAACAGAGGGCGAGAAACAGAGGGGCTGAAACAGAGGGGCTGAAACAGAGGGGCTGATTCAGAGTGGCTGAAACAGAGGGGCTGAATCAGAGGGGCTGAAACAGAGGGCGAGAAACAGAGGGGCTGAAACAGAGGGCGAGAAACAGAGGAGCAGAAACAGAGGGCGAGAAACAGAGGGCCTGGATCAGAGGGGCTGAAACAGAGAGTGCAAAACAGAGGGGCTGAAACTGAGGGCGAGAAACAGAGGGGCTGAAACAGAGGGCGAGAAACAGAGGGGCTGAAACAGAGGGCAAGAAACAGAGGTTCTGAAACAGAGGGGCTGAAACAGAGGGGCAGAAACAGAGGGCGAGAAACAGAGGGGCTGAAACAGAGGGGCTGAAACAGAGGGCGAGATACAGAGGGTCTGAATCAGAGGGGCTGAATCAGAGGGGCTGAAACAGAGGGGCTGAAACAGAGGGCGATAAACTAAGGGACTGAATCAGAGGGGCTGAAACAGAGGGGCTGAAACAGACGGGCTGAAACAGAGAGCCTGAAACAGAGGGGCTGAAACAGAGGGGCTGAAATAGAGGGTCTGAAACAGAGGGGCTGAATCAGAGGGGCTGAAACAGAGGGGCTGAATCAGAGGGGCTGAAACAGAGGGCGAGAAACAGAGGGGCTGAAACAGAGGGGCTGAATCAGAGGGGCTGAAACAGAGGGGCTGAAACAGAGGGCGAGAAACAGAGAGGCTCAAACAGAGGGCGAGAAACAGAGGGGCTGAAACAGAGGGCAAGAAACAGAGGGGCTGAAACAGAGGGGCTGAAACAGAGGGGCTGAAACAGAGGGGCTGAAACAAAGGGCGAGAAACAGAGGGGCTGAAACAGAGGCCGAGAAACAGAGGGACTGAAACAGAGGGCGAGAAACAGAAGGCGAGAAACAGAGGGACTGAAACAGAGGGTCTGAAACAGAGGGGCTGAAACAGAGGGCGAGAAACAGAGGGGCTGAAACGGAGGGCGAGAAACAGAGGGGCTGAAAAAGAGGGCGAGAAACAGAGGGGCTGAAACAGAGGGCGAGAAACAGAGGGGCTGAAACAGAGGGGCTGAAACAGTGGGGCTGAAACAGAGGGGCTGAAACAGAGGGTGAGAAATAAAGGGGCTTAAACAGAGGGCGAGAAACAGAGGGGCTGAAACAGAGGGCGAGAAACAGAGGGGCTGAAACAGAGGGCGAGAAACAGAGGGGCTGAAACAGAGGGGCTGAAACAGAGGGGCAGAAACAGAGGTCAAGATATAGAGGGGCTGAAAAAGAGGGCGAGAAACAGAGGGGCTGAAACAGAGGGTGAGAAACAGAGGGGCTGAATCAGAGGGGCTGAAACAAATGCCGAGAAACAGAGGGGCTGAAACAGAGGGCGAGAAACAGAGGGGCTGAAACAGAGGGGCTGAAACAGAGGGTGAGAAACAGAGGGGCTGAAACAGAGGGCGAGAAACAGAGGGGCTGAAACAGAGGGGCAGAAACAGGGGGGCTGAATCAGAGTGGCTGATTCAGAGGGTCTGAAACAGAGGGGCTGGATCAGAGGGGCGGAAACAGAGGGCGAGAAATTGAGGGGCAGAAACAGAGGGCAAGAAACAGAGGGGCTGAAACAGAGAGCGAGAAACAGACGGGCAGAAACAGAGAGTGAGAAACAGAGGGACTGAAACAGAGGGGCTGAAACAGAGAGCGCGAAACAGAGGGACTGAAACAGAGGGCGAGAAACAGAGGCGCTGAAACAGAGGGCAAGAAACAGAGGGGCTGAAACAGAGGGCGAGAAACAGAGGGGCTGAAACAGAGGGCAAGAAACAGAGGGGCTGAAACAGAGTGGCTGAAACAGAGGGCGAGAAACAGAGGGGCTGAATCAGACAGGCTGAATCAGATGGACTGAAACAGAGGGGCTGAAACAGAGGGCGAGAAACAGAGGGCGAGAAACAGAGGGGCTGAAAAAGTGGGGCTGAAACAAAGGGGCTGAAACAAAGCGCCTGATACAGAGGGCGAGAAACAGAGGGGCTGAAACAGAGGGCGAGAAACAGAGGGGCTGAAACAGAGGGGCTGAAACAGTGGGGCTGAAACAGAGGGCGAGAAACAGAGAGGCTGAAACACAGGGCGAGAAACAGAGGGGCTGAAACAGAGGGCGAGAAACAGAGGGGCTGAAACAGAGGGACTGAAACAGAGGGGCTGAAACAGAGGGGCTAAAACAGAGGGGCTGAAACAGAGGGCAAGAAACAGAGGGGCTGAAACAGAGGGGCTGAAACAGAGGGGCAGAAACAGAGGGCGAGAAACAGAGGGGCTGAATCAGAGGGGCTGAATCAGAGGGGCTGAAACAGAGGGGCTGAAACAGAGGGCGAGAAACAGAGGGGCTGAATCAGAGGGGCTGAATCAGAGGGGCTGAAACAGAGGGGCTGAAACAGAGGGCGAGAAACTAAGGGACTGAATCAGAGGGGCTGAAACAGAGGGTCTGAAACAGACGGGCTGAAACAGAGAGCCTGAAACAGAGGGGCTGAAACAGAGGGGCTGAAATAGAGGGGCTGAAACAGAGGGGCTGAAACAGAGGGCGAGAAACTAAGGTACTGAATCAGAGGGGCTGAAACAGAGGGGCTGAATCAGAGGGGCTGAAACAGAGGGGCTGAATCAGAGGGGCTGAAACAGAGGGGCTGAAACAGAGGGCGAGAAACAGAGAGGCTGAAACAGAGGGCGAGAAACAGAGGGGCTGAAACAGAGGGCGAGAAACAGAGGGGCTGAAACAGAGGGGCTGAAACAGAGGGGCTGAAACAGATGGCGAGAAACAGAGGGGCTGAAACAGAGGGCGAGAAACAGAGGGGCTGAATCAGAGGGGCTGAAACAGAGGGCGAGAAACAGAGGGGCTGAAACAGAGGGCAAGAAACAGAGGAGCAGAAACAGAGGGCGAGAAACAGAGGGGCTGAAACAGAGGGGCTGAAACAGAGAGTCCGAAACAGAGGGGCTGAAACAGAGGGCGAGAAACAGAGGGGCTGAAACAGAGGGCGAGAAACAGAGGTGCTGAAACAGAGGGAAAGAAACAGAGGGGCGGAAACCGAGTGGCTGAAACAGAAGGGCTGAAACAGAGGGGCTGAAACAGAGGGCGAGAAACAGAGGGGCTGAATCAGAGGGGCTGAATCAGAGGGGCTGAAACAGAGGGGCTGAATCAGAGGGGCTGAAACAGAAGGCGAGAAACAGAGGGGCTGAAACAGAGGGCGAGAAACAGAGGGGCAGAAACAGAGGGCGAGAAACAGAGGGGCTGAAACAGAGGGGCTGAAACAGAGGGGCTGTAATAGAGGGCAAGAAACAGAGGGGCTGAAACAGAGGGCGAGAAACAGAGGGGCTGAAACAGAGGGGCTGAAACAGAGGGGCTGAAACAGAGGGCGAGAAACAGAGGGGCTGAAACAAAGGGCGAGAAACAGAGGGGCTGAAACAGAGGGGCAGAAACAGAGGGGCTGAAACAGGGGGGCTGAATCGGAGGGGCTGAAACAGAGGGGCTGGAACAGAGGGGCTGAAACAGAGGGCAAGAAACAGAGGGGCTGAAACAGAGGGGCTGAAACAGAGGGGCAGAAACAGAGGGCGAGAAACAGAGGGGCTGTAACAGAGGGGCTGAAACAGAGGGCGAGAAACAGAGGGGCTGAATCAGAGGGGCTGAATCAGAGGGGCTGAAACAGAGGGCCTGAAACAGAGGGCGAGAAACTAAGGGACTGAATCAGAGGGGCTGAAACAGAGGGGCTGAAACAGACGGGCTGAAACAGAGAGCCTGAAACAGAGGGGCTGAAACAGAGGGGCTGAAATAGAGGGGCTGAAACAGAGGGGCTGAATCAGAGGGGCTGAAACAGAGGGGCTGAATCAGAGGGGCTGAAACAGAGGGCGAGAAACAGAGGGGCTGAAACAGAGGGGCTGAATCAGAGGGGCTGAAACAGAGGTGCTGAAACAGAGGGCGAGAAACAGAGAGGCTGAAACAGAGGGCGAGAAACAGAGGGGCTGAAACAGAGGGCAAGAAACATAGGGGCTGAAACAGAGGGCTAGAAACAGAGGGGCTGAAACAGAGGGGCTGAAACAGAGGGGCTGAAACAGAGGGCGAGAAACAGAGGGGCTGAAACAGAGGGCGAGAAACAGAGGGGCTGAAACAGAGGGTGAGAAACAGAGGGCGAGAAACAGAGGGACTGAAACAGAGGGTCTGAAACAGAGGGGCTGAAACAGAGGGCGAGAAACAGAGGGGCTGAAACGGAGGGCGAGAAACAGAGGGGCTGAAACAGAGGGCGAGAAACAGAGGGGCTGAAACAGAGGGGCTGAAACCGTGGGGCTGAAACAGAGGGGCTGAAACAGAGGGTGAGAAATAAAGGGGTTGAAACAGAGGGCGAGCAACAGAGGGGCTGAAACAGAGGGCCAGAAACAGAGGGGCTGAAACAGAGGGCGAGAAACAGAGGGGCTGAAACAGAGGGGCTGAAACAGAGGGCAAGAAATAGAGGGGCTGAAAAAGCGGGCAAGAAACAGAGGGGCTGAAACAGAGGGTGAGAAACAGAGGGGCTGAATCAGAGGGGCTGAAACAAATGCCGAGAAACAGAGGGGCTGAAACAGAGGGCGAGAAACAGAGGGGCTGAAACAGAGGGGCTGAAACAGAGGGACTGAAACAGAGGGGCTGAAACAGAGGGCGAGAAACAGAGGGGCTGAAACAGAGGGGCAGAAACAGAGGGGCTGAATCAGAGTGGCTGATTCAGAGGGTCTGAAACAGAGGGGCTGAATCAGAGGGGCGGAAACAGAGGGCGAGAAACAGAGGGGCAGATACAGAGGGCAAGAAACAGAGGGGCTGAAACAGAGGGCGAGAAACAGACGGGCAGAAACAGAGAGCGAGAAACAGAGGGACTGAAACAGAGGGGCTGAAACAGAGAGCGCGAAACAGAGGGACTGAAACAGAGGGCGAGAAACAGAGGGGCAGAAACAGAGGGCGAGAAACAGAGGGGCTGAAACAGAGGGCGAGAAACAGAGGGGCTGAAACAGAGGGCGAGAAACAGACGGGCAGAAACAGAGGGCGAGAAACAGAGGGACTGAAACAAAGGGGCTGAAACAGAGAGCGCGAAACAGAGGGACTGAAACAGAGGGCGAGAAACAGAGGGGCTGAAACAGCGGGCAAGAAACAGAGGGGCTGAAACAGAGGGCGAGAAACAGAGGGGCTGAAACAGAGGGCAAGAAACAGAGGGGCTGAAACAGAGTGTCTGAAACAGAGGGCGAGAAACAGAGGGGCTGAATCAGACAGGCTGAATCAGATGGGCTGAAACAGAGGGGCTGAAACAGAGGGCGAGAAACAGAGTGGCTGAAACAGAGGGCGAGAAACAGAGGGCGAGAAAAAGAGGGGCTGAAAAAGTGGGGCTGAAACAAAGTGGCTGAAACAAAGCGCCTGATACAGAGGGCGAGAAACAGAGGGGCTGAAACAGAGGGCGAGAAACAGAGGGGCTGAAACAGAGGGGCTGAAACAGAGGGCGAGAAACAGAGGGGTTGAAACAGAGGGCAAGAAACAGAGGGGCTGAAACGGAGTGGCTGAAACAGAAGGGCTGAAACAGAGGGGCTGAAACAGAGTGCGAGAAACAGAGGGGCTGAATCAGAGGGGCTGAAACAGAGGGGCTGAATCAGAGGGGCTGAAACAGAAGGCGAGAAACAGAGGGGCTGAAACAGAGGGCGAGAAACAGAGGGGCTGAATCAGAGGGGCTGAATCAGAGGGGCTGAAACAGAGGGCCTGAAACAGAGGGCGAGAAACTAAGGGACTGAATCAGAGGGGCTGAAACAGAGGGGCTGAAACAGACGGGCTGAAACAGAGAGCCTGAAACAGAGGGGCTGAAACAGAGGGGCTGAAATAGAGGGGCTGAAACAGAGGGGCTGAATCAGAGGGGCTGAAACAGAGGGGCTGAATCAGAGGGGCTGAAACAGAGGGCGAGAAACAGAGGGGCTGAAACAGAGGGGCTGAATCAGAGGGGCTGAAACAGAGGGGCTGAAACAGAGGGCGAGAAACAGAGAGGCTGAAACAGAGGGCGAGAAACAGAGGGGCTGAAACAGAGGGCAAGAAACAGAGGGGCTGAAACAGAGGGCGAGAAACAGACGGGCTGAAACAGAGGGGCTGAAACAGAGGGGCTGAAACAGAGGGCGAGAAACAGAGGGGCTGAAACAGAGGGCGAGAAACAGAGGGGCTGAAACAGAGGGCGAGAAACAGAGGGACTGAAACAGAGGGTCTGAAACAGAGGGGCTGAAACAGAGGGCGAGAAACAGAGGGGCTGAAACGGAGGGCGAGAAACAGAGGGGCTGAAACAGAGGGCGAGAAACAGAGGGGCTGAAACAGAGGGGCTGAAACCGCGGGGCTGAAACAGAGGGGCTGAAACAGAGGGTGAGAAATAAAGGGGCTGAAACAGAGGACGAGCAACAGAGGGGCTGAAACAGAGGGCGAGAAACAGAGGGGCTGAAACAGAGGGCGAGAAACAGAGGGGCTGAAACAGAGGGGCTGAAACAGAGGGGCTGAAACAGAGGGCAAGAAATAGAGGGGCTGAAAAAGCGGGCAAGAAACAGAGGGGCTGAAACAGAGGGTGAGAAACAGAGGGGCTGAATCAGAGGGGCTGAAACAAATGCCGAGAAACAGAGGGGCTGAAACAGAGGGCGAGAAACAGAGGGGCTGAAACAGAGGGGCTGAAACAGAGGGACTGAAACAGAGGGGCTGAAACAGAGGGCGAGAAACAGAGGGGCTGAAACAGAGGGCGAGAAACAGACGGGCAGAAACAGAGAGCGAGAAACAGAGGGACTGAAACAGAGGGGCTGAAACAGAGAGCGCGAAACAGAGGGACTGAAAGAGAGGGCGAGAAACAGAGGGGCTGAAACAGAGGGCGAGAAACAGAGGGGCTGAAACAGAGGGCGAGAAACAGAGGGGCTGAAACAGAGGGCGAGAAACAGACGGGCAGAAACAGAGGGCGAGAAACAGAGGGACTGAAACAAAGGGGCTGAAACAGAGAGCGCGAAACAGAGGGACTGAAACAGAGGGCGAGAAACAGAGGGGCTGAAACAGCGGGCAAGAAACAGAGGGGCTGAAACAGAGGGCAAGAAACAGAGGGGCTGAAACAGAGGGCAAGAAACAGAGGGGTTGAAACAGAGTGTCTGAAACAGAGGGCGAGAAACAGAGGGGCAGAAACAGAGGGCGAGAAACAGAGGGGCAGAAACAGAGGGCGAGAAACAGAGGGGCTGAAACAGAGGGCGAGAAACAGAGGGGCTGAAACAGAGGGCGAGAAACAGACGGGCAGAAACAGAGGGCGAGAAACAGAGGGACTGAAACAAAGGGGCTGAAACAGAGAGCGCGAAACAGAGGGACTGAAACAGAGGGCGAGAAACAGAGGGGCTGAAACAGCGGGCAAGAAACAGAGGGGCTGAAACAGAGGGCGAGAAACAGAGGGGCTGAAACAGAGGGCAAGAAACAGAGGGGCTGAAACAGAGTGTCTGAAACAGAGGGCGAGAAACAGAGGGGCTGAATCAGACAGGCTGAATCAGATGGGCTGAAACAGAGGGGCTGAAACAGAGGGCGAGAAACAGAGTGGCTGAAACAGAGGGCGAGAAACAGAGGGCGAGAAAAAGAGGGGCTGAAAAAGTGGGGCTGAAACAAAGTGGCTGAAACAAAGCGCCTGATACAGAGGGCGAGAAACAGAGGGGCTGAAACAGAGGGCGAGAAACAGAGGGGCTGAAACAGAGGGGCTGAAACAGAGGGCGAGAAACAGAGGGGTTGAAACAGAGGGCAAGAAACAGAGGGGCTGAAACGGAGTGGCTGAAACAGAAGGGCTGAAACAGAGGGGCTGAAACAGAGTGCGAGAAACAGAGGGGCTGAATCAGAGGGGCTGAAACAGAGGGGCTGAATCAGAGGGGCTGAAACAGAAGGCGAGAAACAGAGGGGCTGAAACAGAGGGCGAGAAACAGAGGGGCTGAATCAGAGGGGCTGAATCAGAGGGGCTGAAACAGAGGGCCTGAAACAGAGGGCGAGAAACTAAGGGACTGAATCAGAGGGGCTGAAACAGAGGGGCTGAAACAGACGGGCTGAAACAGAGAGCCTGAAACAGAGGGGCTGAAACAGAGGGGCTGAAATAGAGGGGCTGAAACAGAGGGGCTGAATCAGAGGGGCTGAAACAGAGGGGCTGAATCAGAGGGGCTGAAACAGAGGGCGAGAAACAGAGGGGCTGAAACAGAGGGGCTGAATCAGAGGGGCTGAAACAGAGGGGCTGAAACAGAGGGCGAGAAACAGAGAGGCTGAAACAGAGGGCGAGAAACAGAGGGGCTGAAACAGAGGGCAAGAAACAGAGGGGCTGAAACAGAGGGCGAGAAACAGACGGGCTGAAACAGAGGGGCTGAAACAGAGGGGCTGAAACAGAGGGCGAGAAACAGAGGGGCTGAAACAGAGGGCGAGAAACAGAGGGGCTGAAACAGAGGGCGAGAAACAGAGGGACTGAAACAGAGGGTCTGAAACAGAGGGGCTGAAACAGAGGGCGAGAAACAGAGGGGCTGAAACGGAGGGCGAGAAACAGAGGGGCTGAAACAGAGGGCGAGAAACAGAGGGGCTGAAACAGAGGGGCTGAAACCGCGGGGCTGAAACAGAGGGGCTGAAACAGAGGGTGAGAAATAAAGGGGCTGAAACAGAGGACGAGCAACAGAGGGGCTGAAACAGAGGGCGAGAAACAGAGGGGCTGAAACAGAGGGCGAGAAACAGAGGGGCTGAAACAGAGGGGCTGAAACAGAGGGGCTGAAACAGAGGGCAAGAAATAGAGGGGCTGAAAAAGCGGGCAAGAAACAGAGGGGCTGAAACAGAGGGTGAGAAACAGAGGGGCTGAATCAGAGGGGCTGAAACAAATGCCGAGAAACAGAGGGGCTGAAACAGAGGGCGAGAAACAGAGGGGCTGAAACAGAGGGGCTGAAACAGAGGGACTGAAACAGAGGGGCTGAAACAGAGGGCGAGAAACAGAGGGGCTGAAACAGAGGGCGAGAAACAGACGGGCAGAAACAGAGAGCGAGAAACAGAGGGACTGAAACAGAGGGGCTGAAACAGAGAGCGCGAAACAGAGGGACTGAAAGAGAGGGCGAGAAACAGAGGGGCTGAAACAGAGGGCGAGAAACAGAGGGGCTGAAACAGAGGGCGAGAAACAGAGGGGCTGAAACAGAGGGCGAGAAACAGACGGGCAGAAACAGAGGGCGAGAAACAGAGGGACTGAAACAAAGGGGCTGAAACAGAGAGCGCGAAACAGAGGGACTGAAACAGAGGGCGAGAAACAGAGGGGCTGAAACAGCGGGCAAGAAACAGAGGGGCTGAAACAGAGGGCAAGAAACAGAGGGGCTGAAACAGAGGGCAAGAAACAGAGGGGTTGAAACAGAGTGTCTGAAACAGAGGGCGAGAAACAGAGGGGCTGAATCAGACAGGCTGAATCAGCCCCACTTTTTCAGCCCCGCTTTTTCTCGCCCTCTGTTTCTCGCCCTCTGTTTCAGCCACTCTGTTTCTCGCCCTCTGTTTCAGCCCCTCTGTTTCTTGCCCGCTGTTTCAGCCCCTCTGTTTCTCGCCCTCTGTTTCAGTCCCTCTGTTTCGCGCTCTCTGTTTCAGCCCCTTTGTTTCAGTCCCTCTGTTTCTCGCCCTCTGTTTCAGCCCCTCTGTTTCTCGCCCTCTGTTTCAGCCCCTCTGTTTCTCGCCCTCTGTTTCAGCCCCTCTGTTTCTCGCCCTCTGTTTCAGTCCCTCTGTTTCGCGCTCTCTGTTTCAGCCCCTCTGTTTCAGTCCCTCTGTTTCTCGCTCTCTGTTTCTGCCCGTCTGTTTCTCGCCCTCTGTTTCAGCCCCTCTGTTTCTCGCCTTCTGTTTCAGCCCCTCTGATTCAGCCCCTCTGTTTCAGCCCCTCTGATTCAGCCCCTCTGATTCAGCCCCTCTGTTTCTCGCACTCTGTTTCAGCCCCTCTCTTTCAGCCCTTCTGTTTCAGCCACTCCGTTTCAGCCCCTCTGTTTCTTGCCCTCTGTTTCAGCCCCTCTGTTTCTCGCCCTCTGTTTCAGCCCCTCTGTTTCAGCCCCTCTGTTTCTCGCCCTCTGTTTCAGCCACTCTGTTTCTCGCCCTCTGTATCAGGCGCTTTGTTTCAACCACTTTGTTTCAGCCCCACTTTTTCAGCCCCGCTTTTTCTCGCCCTCTGTTTCTCGCCCTCTGTTTCAGCCACTCTGTTTCTCGCCCTCTGTTTCAGCCCCTCTGTTTCAGCCCATCTGATTCAGCCTGTCTGATTCAGCCCCTCTGTTTCTCGCCCTCTGTTTCAGACACTCTGTTTCAGCCCCTCTGTTTCTTGCCCTCTGTTTCAGCCCCTCTGTTTCTCGCCCTCTGTTTCAGCCCCTCTGTTTCTTGCCCGCTGTTTCAGCCCCTCTGTTTCTCGCCCTCTGTTTCAGTCCCTCTGTTTCGCGCTCTCTGTTTCAGCCCCTTTGTTTCAGTCCCTCTGTTTCTCGCCCTCTGTTTCAGCCCCTCTGTTTCTCGCCCTCTGTTTCAGCCCCTCTGTTTCTCGCCCTCTGTTTCAGCCCCTCTGTTTCTCGCCCTCTGTTTCAGTCCCTCTGTTTCGCGCTCTCTGTTTCAGCCCCTCTGTTTCAGTCCCTCTGTTTCTCGCTCTCTGTTTCTGCCCGTCTGTTTCTCGCCCTCTGTTTCAGCCCCTCTGTTTCTTGCCCTCTGTATCTGCCCCTCTGTTTCTCGCCCTCTGTTTCCGCCCCTCTGATTCAGCCCCTCTGTTTCAGACCCTCTGAATCAGCCACTCTGATTCAGCCCCTCTGTTTCTGCCCCTCTGTTTCAGCCCCTCTGTTTCAGTCCCTCTGTTTCAGCCCCTCTGTTTCAGCCCCTCTGTTTCTCACCCTCTGTTTCAGCCCCTCTGTTTCTCGGCATTTGTTTCAGCCCCTCTGATTCAGCCCCTCTGTTTCTCACCCTCTGTTTCAGCCCCTCTGTTTCTTGCCCGCTTTTTCAGCCCCTCTATTTCTTGCCCTCTGTTTCAGCCCCTCTGTTTCAGCCCCTCTGTTTCAGCCCCTCTGTTTCTCGCCCTCTGTTTCAGCCCCTCTGTTTCTCGCCCTCTGTTTCAGCCCCTCTGTTGCTCGCCCTCTGTTTCAGCCCCTTTATTTCTCACCCTCTGTTTCAGCCCCTCTGTTTCAGCCCCACGGTTTCAGCCCCTCTATTTCAGCCCCTCTGTTTCAGCCCCTCTGTTTCAGGCTCTCTGTTTCAGCCCGTCTGTTTCAGCCCCTCTGTTTCAGACCCTCTGTTTCAGTCCCTCTGTTTCTCGCCCTCTGTTTCTCGCCCTCTGTTTCAGCCCCTCTGTTTCTCGCCCTCTGTTTCAGCCCCTCTGTTTCTCGCCCTTTGTTTCAGCCCCTCTGTTTCAGCCCCTCTGTTTCAGCCCCTCTGTTTCTCGCCCTCTGTTTCAGCCCCTCTGTTTCTTGCCCTCTGTTTCAGCCCCTCTGTTTCTCGCCCTCTGTTTCAGCCTCTCTGTTTCTCGCCCTCTGTTTCAGCCCCTCTGTTTCAGCCCCTCTGATTCAGCCCCTCTGTTTCAGCCCCTCTGTTTCTCGCCCTCTGTTTCAGCCCCTCTGATTCAGCCCCTCTGTTTCAGCCCCTCTGATTCAGCCCCTCTGTTTCAGCCCCTCTATTTCAGCCCCTCTGTTTCAGCCCCTCTGTTTCAGGCTCTCTGTTTCAGCCCGTCTGTTTCAGCCCCTCTGTTTCAGCCCCTCTGATTCAGTCCCTTAGTTTCTCGCCCTCTGTTTCAGCCCCTCTGTTTCAGCCCCTCTGATTCAGCCCCTCTGATTCAGACCCTCTGTTTCTCGCCCTCTGTTTCAGCCCCTCTGTTTCAGCCCCTCTGTTTCTCGCCCTCTGTTTCTGCCCCTCTGTTTCAGCCCCTCTGTTTCATCCCCTCTGTTTCTTGCCCTCTGTTTCAGCCCCTCTGTTTCAGCCCCTCTGTTTCAGCCCCTCCGATTCAGCCCCTCTGTTTCAGCCCCTCTGTTTCTGCCCCTCTGTTTCAGCCCCTCTGTTTCTCGCCCTTTGTTTCAGCCCCTCTGTTTCTCGCCCTTTGTTTCAGCCCCTCTGTTTCAGCCCCTCTGTTTCTCGCCCTCTGTTTCAGCCCCTCTGTTTCTTGCCCTCTGTTTCAGCCCCTCTGTTTCAGCCCCTCTGTTTCAGCCCCTCTGTTTCTCGCCTTCTGTTTCTGCCCCTCTGTTTCTCGCCCTCTGTTTCAGCCCCTCTGTTTCTCGCCTTCTGTTTCAGCCCCTCTGATTCAGCCCCTCTGTTTCAGCCCCTCTGATTCAGCCCCTCTGATTCAGCCCCTCTGTTTCTCGCACTCTGTTTCAGCCCCTCTGTTTCAGCCCTTCTGTTTCAGCCACTCCGTTTCAGCCCCTCTGTTTCTTGCCCTCTGTTTCAGCCCCTCTGTTTCTCGCCCTCTGTTTCAGCCCCTCTGTTTCAGCCCCTCTGTTTCTCGCCCTCTGTTTCAGCCCCTCTGTTTCAGCCCCTCTGTTTCTCGCCCTCTGTATCAGGCGCTTTGTTTCAGCCACTTTGTTTCAGCCCCACTTTTTCAGCCCCTCTTTTTCTCGCCCTCTGTTTCTCGCCCTCTGTTTCAGCCCCTCTGTTTCTTGCCCTCTGTTTCAGCCCCACTGTTTCTCGCCCTCTGTTTCAGACACTCTGTTTCAGCCCCTCTGTTTCTTGCCCTCTGTTTCAGCCCCACTGTTTCTCGCCCTCTGTTTCAGCCCCTCTGTTTCTTGCCCGCTGTTTCAGCCCCTCTGTTTCTCGCCCTCTGTTTCAGTCCCTCTGTTTCGCGCTCTCTGTTTCAGCCCCTTTGTTTCAGTCCCTCTGTTTCTCGCCCTCTGTTTCTGCCCGTCTGTTTCTCGCCCTCTGTTTCAGCCCCTCTGTTTCTCGCCCTCTGTTTCAGCCCCTCTGTTTCTCGCCCTCTGTTTCAGCCCCTCTGTTTCTCGCCCTCTGTTTCAGTCCCTCTGTTTCGCGCTCTCTGTTTCAGCCCCTCTGTTTCAGTCCCTCTGTTTCTCGCTCTCTGTTTCTGCCCGTCTGTTTCTCGCCCTCTGTTTCAGCCCCTCTGTTTCTTGCCCTCTGTATCTGCCCCTCTGTTTCTCGCTCTCTGTTTCAGCCCCTCTGTTTCTCGCCCTCTGTTTCAGCCCCTCTGTTTCAGTCCCTCTGTTTCAGCCCCTCTGTTTCAGCCCCTCTGTTTCTCGCCCTCTGTTTCAGCCCCTCTGTTTCTCGGCATTTGTTTCAGCCCCTCTGATTCAGCCCCTCTGTTTCTCACCCTCTGTTTCAGCCCCTCTGTTTCTTGCCCGCTTTTTCAGCCCCTCTATTTCTTG
The DNA here is from genome assembly GCF_047496795.1 of Chiloscyllium punctatum. Classification (NCBI taxonomy): domain Eukaryota; kingdom Metazoa; phylum Chordata; class Chondrichthyes; order Orectolobiformes; family Hemiscylliidae; genus Chiloscyllium; species Chiloscyllium punctatum. The sequence goes on along the minus strand of NW_027309837.1, from coordinate 508,380 downwards.
CCCTCTGTTTCAGCCCCTCTGTTTCAGCCCCTCTGTTTCAGCCCCTCTGTTTCTCGCCCTCTGTTTCAGCCCCTCTGTTTCTCGCCCTCTGTTTCAGCCCCTCTGTTGCTCGCCCTCTGTTTCAGCCCCTTTATTTCTCACCCTCTGTTTCAGCCCCTCTGTTTCAGCCCCACGGTTTCAGCCCCTCTGTTTCAGCCCCTCTGTTTCTCGCCCTCTGTTTCAGCCCCTCTGTTTCTCGCCCTCCGTTTCAGCCCCTCTGTTTCAGCCCCTCTGTTTCAGCCCCTCTGTTTCAGCCCCTCTGTTTCAGCCCCTCTGTTTCTCGCCACCTGTTTCAGCCCCTCTGTTTCAGCCCCTCTGTTTCAGCCCCTCTGTTTCAGCCCTTCTGTTTCTCGCCCTGTGTTTCAGCCCCTCTGTTTCAGCCCCTCTGTTTCAGCCCCTCTGTTTCAGCCCCTCTGTTTCTCGCCCTCTGTTTCAGCCCCTCTGTTTCTCGCCCCCTATTTCAGCCCCTCTGTTTCTCGCCCTCTGTTTCTCGCCCTCTGTTTCAGCCCCTCTGTTTCAGCCCACTGTTTCAGTCACTCTGTTTCAGCCCCTCGGTTTCTCGCCCTCTGTTTCAGCCCCTCTGTTTCTCGCCCGCTGTTTCAGCCCTTCTGTTTCAGCCCCTCTGTTTCAGCCCCTCTGTTTCTCGCCCTCTGTTTCTCGCCATCTGTTTCATACCCACTGTTTCAGCACCTCTGTTTCAGTCCCTCTGTTTCAGCCCCTCGGTTTCTCGCCCTCTGTTTCAGCCCCTCTGTTTCTCGCCCTCTGTTTCAGCCTCTCTGTTTCTCGCCCTCTGTTTCAGCCCCTCTGTTTCTCGCCCTCTGTTTCAGCCCCTCTGTTTGAGCCCCTCTGTTTCAGCCCCTCTGTTTCTCGCCCTCTGTTTCAGCCCCCCTGTTTCTCGCCCCCTGTTTCTCGCCCCCTGTTTCTCGCCCCCTGTTTCAGCCCCTCTGTTTCAGCCCCTCTGTTTCAGCCAATCTATTTCGGCCCCTCTGTTTCTCGCCCTCTGTTTCTCGCCCCCTGTTTTAGCCCCACTGTTTCAGCCCCTCTGTTTCTCGCCCTCTGTTTCTCGCCCTCTGTTTCAGCCCCTCTGTTTCAGCCCCTCTGTTTCAGTCACTCTGTTTCAGCCCCTCGGTTTCTCGCCCTCTGTTTCAGCCCCTCTGTTTCTCGCCCTCTGTTTCAGCCCTTCTGTTTCAGCCCCTCTGTTTCAGCCCCTCTGTTTCTCGCCCTCTGTTTCTCGCCCTCTGTTTCTCGCCGTCTGTTTCATACCCTCTGTTTCAGCACCTCTGTTTCAGCCCCTCTGTTTCAGCACCTCGGTTTCTCGCCCTCTGTTTCAGCCCCTCTGTTTCTCGCCCTCTGTTTCAGCCTCTCTGTTTCTCGCCCTCTGTTTCAGCCCCTCTGTTTCTCGCCCTCTGTTTCAGCCCCTCTGTTTCAGCCCCTCTGTTTCAGCCCCTCTGTTTCAGCCCCTCTTTTTCTCGCCCTCTGTTTCTCGCCCTGTGTTTCAGCCCCTCTGTTTCTCACCCTCTGTTTCATCCCCTCTGTTTCAGCCCCTCTGTTTCAGCCCCTCTGTTTCTCGCCCTCTGTTTCAGCCCCTCGGATTCTCGCCCTCTGTTTCAGCCCCTCTGTTTCAGCACCTCTGTTTCTCGCCCTCTGTTTCAGCCCCTCTGTTTCAGCCCCTCTGTTTCTCGCCCTCTCTTTCAGCCCCTCTGTTTCAGCCCCTGTGTTTCTCGCCCTCTGTTTCAGCCCCTCTGTTTCAGCCCCTCTGTTTCAGCCCCTCTTTTTCTCCCCCTCTGTTTCAGCCCCACTGTTTCAGCCCCTCTGTTTCTCGCCCTCTGTTTCAGCCCCTCTGTTTCAGCCCCTCTTTTTCTCGCCGTCTGTTTCAGCCCCTCTGTTTCAGCCCCTCTGTTTCTCGCCCTCTGTTTCAGCCCCTCGGTTTCTCGCCCTCTGTTTCAGCGCCTCTGTTTCAGCCCCTCTGTTTCAGCCCCTCTGTTTCAGCCCCTCTGTCTCTCGCCCTCTGTTTCAGCCCCTCTGTTTCTCGCCCTCTGTTTCAGCCCCTCTGATTCAGCCCCTCTGTTTCTCGCCCCCTGTTTCAGCCCCTCTGTTTCAGCCCCTCTGTTTCTCGCCCTCTGTTTCAACCCCTCGGCTTCTCGCCCTCTGTTTTAGCCCCTCTGTTTCAGCCCCTCTGTTTCAGCCCCTCTGTTTCAGCCCCTCTGTTTCTCACCCTCTGTTTCAGCCCCTCGGTTTCTCGCCCTCTGTTTCAGCCCCTCTGTTTCAGCCCCTCTGTTTCTCGCCCCCTGTTTCAGCCCCTCTGATTCAGCCCCTCTGTTTCTCGCCCCCTGTTTCAGCCCCTCTGTTTCAGCCCCTCTGTTTCTCGCCCTGTGTTTCAACCCCTCGGTTTCTCGCCCTCTGTTTCAGCCCCTCTGTTTCTTGCCCGCTGTTTCAGCCCCTCTGTTTCTCGCCCTCTGTTTCAGTCCCTCTGTTTCGCGCTCTCTGTTTCAGCCCCTTTGTTTCAGTCCCTCTGTTTCTCGCCCTCTGTTTCAGCCCCTCTGTTTCTCGCCCTCTGTTTCAGCCCCTCTGTTTCTCGCCCTCTGTTTCAGCCCCTCTGTTTCTCGCCCTCTGTTTCAGTCCCTCTGTTTCGCGCTCTCTGTTTCAGCCCCTCTGTTTCAGTCCCTCTGTTTCTCGCTCTCTGTTTCTGCCCGTCTGTTTCTCGCCCTCTGTTTCAGCCCCTCTGTTTCTTGCCCTCTGTATCTGCCCCTCTGTTTCTCGCCCTCTGTTTCCGCCCCTCTGATTCAGCCCCTCTGTTTCAGACCCTCTGAATCAGCCACTCTGATTCAGCCCCTCTGTTTCTGCCCCTCTGTTTCAGCCCCTCTGTTTCTCGGCCTCTGTTTCAGCCCCTCTGTTTCAGTCCCTCTGTTTCAGCCCCTCTGTTTCAGCCCCTCTGTTTCTCACCCTCTGTTTCAGCCCCTCTGTTTCTCGGCATTTGTTTCAGCCCCTCTGATTCAGCCCCTCTGTTTCTCACCCTCTGTTTCAGCCCCTCTGTTTCTTGCCCGCTTTTTCAGCCCCTCTATTTCTTGCCCTCTGTTTCAGCCCCTCTGTTTCAGCCCCTCTGTTTCAGCCCCTCTGTTTCTCGCCCTCTGTTTCAGCCCCTCTGTTTCTCGCCCTCTGTTTCAGCCCCTCTGTTGCTCGCCCTCTGTTTCAGCCCCTTTATTTCTCACCCTCTGTTTCAGCCCCTCTGTTTCAGCCCCACGGTTTCAGCCCCTCTATTTCAGCCCCTCTGTTTCAGCCCCTCTGTTTCAGCCCCTCTGTTTCTCGCCCTCTGTTTCTCGCCCTCTGTTTCAGCCCCTCTGTTTCTCGCCCTCTGTTTCAGCCCTTCTGTTTCAGCCCCTCTGTTTCAGCCCCTCTGTTTCTCGCCCTCTGTTTCTCGCCCTCTGTTTCTCGCCGTCTGTTTCATACCCTCTGTTTCAGCACCTCTGTTTCAGCCCCTCTGTTTCAGCACCTCGGTTTCTCGCCCTCTGTTTCAGCCCCTCTGTTTCTCGCCCTCTGTTTCAGCCTCTCTGTTTCTCGCCCTCTGTTTCAGCCCCTCTGTTTCTCGCCCTCTGTTTCAGCCCCTCTGTTTCAGCCCCTCTGTTTCAGCCCCTCTGTTTCAGCCCCTCTTTTTCTCGCCCTCTGTTTCTCGCCCTGTGTTTCAGCCCCTCTGTTTCTCACCCTCTGTTTCATCCCCTCTGTTTCAGCCCCTCTGTTTCAGCCCCTCTGTTTCTCGCCCTCTGTTTCAGCCCCTCGGATTCTCGCCCTCTGTTTCAGCCCCTCTGTTTCAGCACCTCTGTTTCTCGCCCTCTGTTTCAGCCCCTCTGTTTCAGCCCCTCTGTTTCTCGCCCTCTCTTTCAGCCCCTCTGTTTCAGCCCCTGTGTTTCTCGCCCTCTGTTTCAGCCCCTCTGTTTCAGCCCCTCTGTTTCAGCCCCTCTTTTTCTCCCCCTCTGTTTCAGCCCCACTGTTTCAGCCCCTCTGTTTCTCGCCCTCTGTTTCAGCCCCTCTGTTTCAGCCCCTCTTTTTCTCGCCGTCTGTTTCAGCCCCTCTGTTTCAGCCCCTCTGTTTCTCGCCCTCTGTTTCAGCCCCTCGGTTTCTCGCCCTCTGTTTCAGCGCCTCTGTTTCAGCCCCTCTGTTTCAGCCCCTCTGTTTCAGCCCCTCTGTCTCTCGCCCTCTGTTTCAGCCCCTCTGTTTCTCGCCCTCTGTTTCAGCCCCTCTGATTCAGCCCCTCTGTTTCTCGCCCCCTGTTTCAGCCCCTCTGTTTCAGCCCCTCTGTTTCTCGCCCTCTGTTTCAACCCCTCGGCTTCTCGCCCTCTGTTTTAGCCCCTCTGTTTCAGCCCCTCTGTTTCAGCCCCTCTGTTTCAGCCCCTCTGTTTCTCACCCTCTGTTTCAGCCCCTCGGTTTCTCGCCCTCTGTTTCAGCCCCTCTGTTTCAGCCCCTCTGTTTCTCGCCCCCTGTTTCAGCCCCTCTGATTCAGCCCCTCTGTTTCTCGCCCCCTGTTTCAGCCCCTCTGTTTCAGCCCCTCTGTTTCTCGCCCTGTGTTTCAACCCCTCGGTTTCTCGCCCTCTGTTTCAGCCCCTCTGTTTCTTGCCCGCTGTTTCAGCCCCTCTGTTTCTCGCCCTCTGTTTCAGTCCCTCTGTTTCGCGCTCTCTGTTTCAGCCCCTTTGTTTCAGTCCCTCTGTTTCTCGCCCTCTGTTTCAGCCCCTCTGTTTCTCGCCCTCTGTTTCAGCCCCTCTGTTTCTCGCCCTCTGTTTCAGCCCCTCTGTTTCTCGCCCTCTGTTTCAGTCCCTCTGTTTCGCGCTCTCTGTTTCAGCCCCTCTGTTTCAGTCCCTCTGTTTCTCGCTCTCTGTTTCTGCCCGTCTGTTTCTCGCCCTCTGTTTCAGCCCCTCTGTTTCTTGCCCTCTGTATCTGCCCCTCTGTTTCTCGCCCTCTGTTTCCGCCCCTCTGATTCAGCCCCTCTGTTTCAGACCCTCTGAATCAGCCACTCTGATTCAGCCCCTCTGTTTCTGCCCCTCTGTTTCAGCCCCTCTGTTTCTCGGCCTCTGTTTCAGCCCCTCTGTTTCAGTCCCTCTGTTTCAGCCCCTCTGTTTCAGCCCCTCTGTTTCTCACCCTCTGTTTCAGCCCCTCTGTTTCTCGGCATTTGTTTCAGCCCCTCTGATTCAGCCCCTCTGTTTCTCACCCTCTGTTTCAGCCCCTCTGTTTCTTGCCCGCTTTTTCAGCCCCTCTATTTCTTGCCCTCTGTTTCAGCCCCTCTGTTTCAGCCCCTCTGTTTCAGCCCCTCTGTTTCTCGCCCTCTGTTTCAGCCCCTCTGTTTCTCGCCCTCTGTTTCAGCCCCTCTGTTGCTCGCCCTCTGTTTCAGCCCCTTTATTTCTCACCCTCTGTTTCAGCCCCTCTGTTTCAGCCCCACGGTTTCAGCCCCTCTATTTCAGCCCCTCTGTTTCAGCCCCTCTGTTTCAGGCTCTCTGTTTCAGCCCGTCTGTTTCAGCCCCTCTGTTTCAGACCCTCTGTTTCAGTCCCTCTGTTTCTCGCCCTCTGTTTCTCGCCCTCTGTTTCAGCCCCTCTGTTTCTCGCCCTCTGTTTCAGCCCCTCTGTTTCTCGCCCTTTGTTTCAGCCCCTCTGTTTCAGCCCCTCTGTTTCAGCCCCTCTGTTTCTCGCCCTCTGTTTCAGCCCCTCTGTTTCTTGCCCTCTGTTTCAGCCCCTCTGTTTCTCGCCCTCTGTTTCAGCCTCTCTGTTTCTCGCCCTCTGTTTCAGCCCCTCTGTTTCAGCCCCTCTGATTCAGCCCCTCTGTTTCAGCCCCTCTGTTTCTCGCCCTCTGTTTCAGCCCCTCTGATTCAGCCCCTCTGTTTCAGCCCCTCTGATTCAGCCCCTCTGTTTCAGCCCCTCTATTTCAGCCCCTCTGTTTCAGCCCCTCTGTTTCAGGCTCTCTGTTTCAGCCCGTCTGTTTCAGCCCCTCTGTTTCAGCCCCTCTGATTCAGTCCCTTAGTTTCTCGCCCTCTGTTTCAGCCCCTCTGTTTCAGCCCCTCAGATTCAGCCCCTCTGATTCAGACCCTCTGTTTCTCGCCCTCTGTTTCAGCCCCTCTGTTTCAGCCCCTCTGTTTCTCGCCCTCTGTTTCTGCCCCTCTGTTTCAGCCCCTCTGTTTCATCCCCTCTGTTTCTTGCCCTCTGTTTCAGCCCCTCTGTTTCAGCCCCTCTGTTTCAGCCCCTCCGATTCAGCCCCTCTGTTTCAGCCCCTCTGTTTCTGCCCCTCTGTTTCAGCCCCTCTGTTTCTCGCCCTTTGTTTCAGCCCCTCTGTTTCTCGCCCTTTGTTTCAGCCCCTCTGTTTCAGCCCCTCTGTTTCTCGCCCTCTGTTTCAGCCCCTCTGTTTCTTGCCCTCTGTTTCAGCCCCTCTGTTTCAGCCCCTCTGTTTCAGCCCCTCTGTTTCTCGCCTTCTGTTTCTGCCCCTCTGTTTCTCGCCCTCTGTTTCAGCCCCTCTGTTTCTCGCCTTCTGTTTCAGCCCCTCTGATTCAGCCCCTCTGTTTCAGCCCCTCTGATTCATCCCCTCTGATTCAGCCCCTCTGTTTCTCGCACTCTGTTTCAGCCCCTCTGTTTCAGCCCTTCTGTTTCAGCCACTCCGTTTCAGCCCCTCTGTTTCTTGCCCTCTGTTTCAGCCCCTCTGTTTCTCGCCCTCTGTTTCAGCCCCTCTGTTTCAGCCCCTCTGTTTCTCGCCCTCTGTTTCAGCCCCTCTGTTTCAGCCCCTCTGTTTCTCGCCCTCTGTATCAGGCGCTTTGTTTCAGCCACTTTGTTTCAGCCCCACTTTTTCAGCCCCTCTTTTTCTCGCCCTCTGTTTCTCGCCCTCTGTTTCAGCCACTCTGTTTCTCGCCCTCTGTTTCAGCCCCTCTGTTTCAGCCCATCTGATTCAGCCTGTCTGATTCAGCCCCTCTGTTTCTCGCCCTCTGTTTCAGACACTCTGTTTCAGCCCCTCTGTTTCTTGCCCTCTGTTTCAGCCCCACTGTTTCTCGCCCTCTGTTTCAGCCCCTCTGTTTCTTGCCCGCTGTTTCAGCCCCTCTGTTTCTCGCCCTCTGTTTCAGTCCCTCTGTTTCGCGCTCTCTGTTTCAGCCCCTTTGTTTCAGTCCCTCTGTTTCTCGCCCTCTGTTTCTGCCCGTCTGTTTCTCGCCCTCTGTTTCAGCCCCTCTGTTTCTCGCCCTCTGTTTCAGCCCCTCTGTTTCTCGCCCTCTGTTTCAGCCCCTCTGTTTCTCGCCCTCTGTTTCAGTCCCTCTGTTTCGCGCTCTCTGTTTCAGCCCCTCTGTTTCAGTCCCTCTGTTTCTCGCTCTCTGTTTCTGCCCGTCTGTTTCTCGCCCTCTGTTTCAGCCCCTCTGTTTCTTGCCCTCTGTATCTGCCCCTCTGTTTCTCGCTCTCTGTTTCAGCCCCTCTGTTTCTCGCCCTCTGTTTCAGCCCCTCTGTTTCAGTCCCTCTGTTTCAGCCCCTCTGTTTCAGCCCCTCTGTTTCTCGCCCTCTGTTTCAGCCCCTCTGTTTCTCGGCATTTGTTTCAGCCCCTCTGATTCAGCCCCTCTGTTTCTCACCCTCTGTTTCAGCCCCTCTGTTTCTTGCCCGCTTTTTCAGCCCCTCTATTTCTTGCCCTCTGTTTCAGCCCCTCTGTTTCAGCCCCTCTGTTTCAGCCCCTCTGTTTCTCGCCCTCTGTTTCAGCCCCTCTGTTTCTCGCCCTCTGTTTCAGCCCCTCTGTTGCTCGCCCTCTGTTTCAGCCCCTTTATTTCTCACCCTCTGTTTCAGCCCCTCTGTTTCAGCCCCACGGTTTCAGCCCCTCTGTTTCAGCCCCTCTGTTTCTCGCCCTCTGTTTCAGCCCCTCTGTTTCTCGCCCTCCGTTTCAGCCCCTCTGTTTCAGCCCCTCTGTTTCAGCCCCTCTGTTTCAGCCCCTCTGTTTCAGCCCCTCTGTTTCTCGCCACCTGTTTCAGCCCCTCTGTTTCAGCCCCTCTGTTTCAGCCCCTCTGTTTCAGCCCTTCTGTTTCTCGCCCTGTGTTTCAGCCCCTCTGTTTCAGCCCCTCTGTTTCAGCCTCTCTGTTTCAGCCCCTCTGTTTCTCGCCCTCTGTTTCAGCCCCTCTGTTTCTCGCCCCCTATTTCAGCCCCTCTGTTTCTCGCCCTCTGTTTCTCGCCCTCTGTTTCAGCCCCTCTGTTTCAGCCCACTGTTTCAGTCACTCTGTTTCAGCCCCTCGGTTTCTCGCCCTCTGTTTCAGCCCCTCTGTTTCTCGCCCGCTGTTTCAGCCCTTCTGTTTCAGCCCCTCTGTTTCAGCCCCTCTGTTTCTCGCCCTCTGTTTCTCGCCATCTGTTTCATACCCACTGTTTCAGCACCTCTGTTTCAGTCCCTCTGTTTCAGCCCCTCGGTTTCTCGCCCTCTGTTTCAGCCCCTCTGTTTCTCGCCCTCTGTTTCAGCCTCTCTGTTTCTCGCCCTCTGTTTCAGCCCCTCTGTTTCTCGCCCTCTGTTTCAGCCCCTCTGTTTGAGCCCCTCTGTTTCAGCCCCTCTGTTTCTCGCCCTCTGTTTCAGCCCCCCTGTTTCTCGCCCCCTGTTTCTCGCCCCCTGTTTCTCGCCCCCTGTTTCAGCCCCTCTGTTTCAGCCCCTCTGATTCTAGCCCTCTGTTTCAGCCCCTCTGTTTCAGCCAATCTGTTTCGGCCCCTCTGTTTCTCGCCCTCTGTTTCTCGCCCCCTGTTTTAGCCCCACTGTTTCAGCCCCTCTGTTTCTCGCCCTCTGTTTCTCGCCCTCTGTTTCAGCCCCTCTGTTTCAGCCCCTCTGTTTCAGTCACTCTGTTTCAGCCCCTCGGTTTCTCGCCCTCTGTTTCAGCCCCTCTGTTTCTCGCCCTCTGTTTCAGCCCTTCTGTTTCAGCCCCTCTGTTTCAGCCCCTCTGTTTCTCGCCCTCTGTTTCTCGCCCTCTGTTTCTCGCCGTCTGTTTCATACCCTCTGTTTCAGCACCTCTGTTTCAGCCCCTCTGTTTCAGCACCTCGGTTTCTCGCCCTCTGTTTCAGCCCCTCTGTTTCTCGCCCTCTGTTTCAGCCTCTCTGTTTCTCGCCCTCTGTTTCAGCCCCTCTGTTTCTCGCCCTCTGTTTCAGCCCCTCTGTTTCAGCCCCTCTGTTTCAGCCCCTCTGTTTCAGCCCCTCTTTTTCTCGCCCTCTGTTTCTCGCCCTGTGTTTCAGCCCCTCTGTTTCTCACCCTCTGTTTCATCCCCTCTGTTTCAGCCCCTCTGTTTCAGCCCCTCTGTTTCTCGCCCTCTGTTTCAGCCCCTCGGATTCTCGCCCTCTGTTTCAGCCCCTCTGTTTCAGCACCTCTGTTTCTCGCCCTCTGTTTCAGCCCCTCTGTTTCAGCCCCTCTGTTTCTCGCCCTCTCTTTCAGCCCCTCTGTTTCAGCCCCTGTGTTTCTCGCCCTCTGTTTCAGCCCCTCTGTTTCAGCCCCTCTGTTTCAGCCCCTCTTTTTCTCCCCCTCTGTTTCAGCCCCACTGTTTCAGCCCCTCTGTTTCTCGCCCTCTGTTTCAGCCCCTCTGTTTCAGCCCCTCTTTTTCTCGCCGTCTGTTTCAGCCCCTCTGTTTCAGCCCCTCTGTTTCTCGCCCTCTGTTTCAGCCCCTCGGTTTCTCGCCCTCTGTTTCAGCGCGTCTGTTTCAGCCCCTCTGTTTCAGCCCCTCTGTTTCAGCCCCTCTGTCTCTCGCCCTCTGTTTCAGCCCCTCTGTTTCTCGCCCTCTGTTTCAGCCCCTCTGATTCAGCCCCTCTGTTTCTCGCCCCCTGTTTCAGCCCCTCTGTTTCAGCCCCTCTGTTTCTCGCCCTCTGTTTCAACCCCTCGGCTTCTCGCCCTCTGTTTTAGCCCCTCTGTTTCAGCCCCTCTGTTTCAGCACCTCTGTTTCAGCCCCTCTGTTTCTCACCCTCTGTTTCAGCCCCTCGGTTTCTCGCCCTCTGTTTCAGCCCCTCTGTTTCAGCCCCTCTGTTTCTCGCCCCCTGTTTCAGCCCCTCTGATTCAGCCCCTCTGTTTCTCGCCCCCTGTTTCAGCCCCTCTGTTTCAGCCCCTCTGTTTCTCGCCCTGTGTTTCAACCCCTCGGTTTCTCGCCCTCTGTTTTAGCCCCTCTGTTTCAGCCCCTCTGTTTCAGCCCCTCTGTTTCTCACCCTCTGTTTCAGCCGTTCTGTTTCTCGCCCTCTGTTTCAGCCCCTCTGTTTCAGCCCCTCTGTTTCAGCCCCTCTGTTTCTCGCCCCCTGTTTCAGCCCCTCTGTTTCAGCCCCTCTGTTTCAGCCCCTCTGTTTCAGCCGTTCTGTTTCTCGCCCTCTGTTTCAGCCCCTCTGTTTCAGCCCCTCTGTTTCTCGCCCTCTGTTTCTCGCCCTCTGCTTCAGCCCCTCTGTTTCTCGCCCCCTATTTCTGCCCCTCTGTTTCTCGCCCTCTGTTTCTCGCCCTCTGTTTCAGCCCCACTGTTTCAGCCCCTCTGTTTCAGTCACTCTGTTTCAGCCCCTCGGTTTCTCGCCCTCTGTTTCAGCCCCTCTGTTTCTCGCCCTCTGTTTCAGCCCTTCTGTTTCAGCCCCTCTGTTTCAGCCCCTCTGTTTCTCGCCCTCTGTTTCTCGCCCTCTGTTTCTCGCCGTCTGTTTCATACCCTCTGTTTCAGCACCTCTGTTTCTCGCCCTCTGTTTCAGCCCCTCTGTTTCAGCCCCTCTGTTTCTCGCCCTCTGTTTCAGCCCCTCTGTTTCAGCCCCTGTGTTTCTCGCCCTCTGTTTCAGCCCCTCTGTTTCAGCCCCTCTGTTTCAGCCCCTCTTTTTCTCCCCCTCTGTTTCAGCCCCACTGTTTCAGCCCCTCTGTTTCTCGCCCTCTGTTTCAGCCCCTCTGTTTCTCGCCCTCTGTTTCAGCCCCTCGGATTCTCGCCCTCTGTTTCAGCCCCTCTGTTTCAGCACCTCTGTTTCTCGCCCTCTGTTTCAGCCCCTCTGTTTCAGCCCCTCTGTTTCTCACCCTCTGTTTCAGCCCCTCTTTTTCTCGCCCTCTGTTTCAGCCCCTTTGTTTCAGCACATCTGTTTCAGCCCCTCTGATTCTCACCCTCTGTTTCAGCCCCTCGGTTTCTCGCCCTCTGTTTCAGCCCCTCTGTTTCAGCCCCTCTGTTTCAGCCCCTCTGTTTCAGCCCCTCTGTTTCTCGCCACCTGTTTCAGCCCCTCTGTTTCAGCCCCTCTGTTTCAGCCCCTCTGTTTCAGCCCTTCTGTTTCTCGCCCTGTGTTTCAGCCCCTCTGTTTCAGCCCCTCTGTTTCAGCCCCTCTGTTTCAGCCCCTCTGTTTCTCGCCCTCTGTTTCAGCCCCTCTGTTTCTCGCCCCCTATTTCAGCCCCTCTGTTTCTCGCCCTCTGTTTCTCGCCCTCTGTTTCAGCCCCTCTGTTTCAGCCCACTGTTTCAGTCACTCTGTTTCAGCCCCTCGGTTTCTCGCCCTCTGTTTCAGCCCCTCTGTTTCTCGCCCGCTGTTTCAGCCCTTCTGTTTCAGCCCCTCTGTTTCAGCCCCTCTGTTTCTCGCCCTCTGTTTCTCGCCATCTGTTTCATACCCACTGTTTCAGCACCTCTGTTTCAGTCCCTCTGTTTCAGCCCCTCGGTTTCTCGCCCTCTGTTTCAGCCCCTCTGTTTCTCGCCCTCTGTTTCAGCCTCTCTGTTTCTCGCCCTCTGTTTCAGCCCCTCTGTTTCTCGCCCTCTGTTTCAGCCCCTCTGTTTGAGCCCCTCTGTTTCAGCCCCTCTGTTTCTCGCCCTCTGTTTCAGCCCCCCTGTTTCTCGCCCCCTGTTTCTCGCCCCCTGTTTCTCGCCCCCTGTTTCAGCCCCTCTGTTTCAGCCCCTCTGATTCTAGCCCTCTGTTTCAGCCCCTCTGTTTCAGCCAATCTGTTTCGGCCCCTCTGTTTCTCGCCCTCTGTTTCTCGCCCCCTGTTTTAGCCCCACTGTTTCAGCCCCTCTGTTTCTCGCCCTCTGTTTCTCGCCCTCTGTTTCAGCCCCTCTGTTTCAGCCCCTCTGTTTCAGTCACTCTGTTTCAGCCCCTCGGTTTCTCGCCCTCTGTTTCAGCCCCTCTGTTTCTCGCCCTCTGTTTCAGCCCTTCTGTTTCAGCCCCTCTGTTTCAGCCCCTCTGTTTCTCGCCCTCTGTTTCTCGCCCTCTGTTTCTCGCCGTCTGTTTCATACCCTCTGTTTCAGCACCTCTGTTTCAGCCCCTCTGTTTCAGCACCTCGGTTTCTCGCCCTCTGTTTCAGCCCCTCTGTTTCTCGCCCTCTGTTTCAGCCTCTCTGTTTCTCGCCCTCTGTTTCAGCCCCTCTGTTTCTCGCCCTCTGTTTCAGCCCCTCTGTTTCAGCCCCTCTGTTTCAGCCCCTCTGTTTCAGCCCCTCTTTTTCTCGCCCTCTGTTTCTCGCCCTGTGTTTCAGCCCCTCTGTTTCTCACCCTCTGTTTCATCCCCTCTGTTTCAGCCCCTCTGTTTCAGCCCCTCTGTTTCTCGCCCTCTGTTTCAGCCCCTCGGATTCTCGCCCTCTGTTTCAGCCCCTCTGTTTCAGACCCTCTGTTTCAGTCCCTCTGTTTCTCGCCCTCTGTTTCTCGCCCTCTGTTTCAGCCCCTCTGTTTCTCGCCCTCTGTTTCAGCCCCTCTGTTTCTCGCCCTCTGTTTCAGCCCCTCTGTTTCAGCCCCTCTGTTTCAGCCCGTCTGTTTCTCGCCCTCTGTTTCAGCCCCTCTGTTTCTTGCCCTCTGTTTCAGCCCCTCTGTTTCTCGCCCTCTGTTTCAGCCCCTCTGATTCAGCCCCTCTGTTTCAGCCCCTCTGATTCAGCCCCTCTGTTTCAGCCCCTCTATTTCAGCCCCTCTGTTTCAGCCCCTCTGTTTCTCGCCCTCTGTTTCAGCCCCTCTGTTTCTCGCCCTTTGTTTCAGCCCCTCTGTTTCAGCCCCTCTGTTTCAGCCCCTCTGTTTCTCGCCCTCTGTTTCAGCCCCTCTGTTTCTTGCCCTCTGTTTCAGCCCCTCTGTTTCTCGCCCTCTGTTTCAGCCTCTCTGTTTCTCGCCCTCTGTTTCAGCCCCTCTGTTTCAGCCCCTCTGATTCAGCCCCTCTGTTTCAGCCCCTCTGTTTCTCGCCCTCTGTTTCAGCCCCTCTGATTCAGCCCCTCTGTTTCAGCCCCTCTGATTCAGCCCCTCTGTTTCAGCCCCTCTATTTCAGCCCCTCTGTTTCAGCCCCTCTGTTTCAGGCTCTCTGTTTCAGCCCGTCTGTTTCAGCCCCTCTGTTTCAGCCCCTCTGATTCAGTCCCTTAGTTTCTCGCCCTCTGTTTCAGCCCCTCTGTTTCAGCCCCTCTGATTCAGCCCCTCTGATTCAGACCCTCTGTTTCTCGCCCTCTGTTTCAGCCCCTCTGTTTCAGCCCCTCTGTTTCTCGCCCTCTGTTTCAGCCCCTCTGTTTCAGCCCCTCTGTTTCATCCCCTCTGTTTCTTGCCCTCTGTTTCAGCCCCTCTGTTTCAGCCCCTCTGTTTCAGCCCCTCCGATTCAGCCCCTCTGTTTCAGCCCCTCTGTTTCTGCCCCTCTGTTTCAGCCCCTCTGTTTCTCGCCCTTTGTTTCAGCCCCTCTGTTTCTCGCCCTTTGTTTCAGCCCCTCTGTTTCAGCCCCTCTGTTTCTCGCCCTCTGTTTCAGCCCCTCTGTTTCTTGCCCTCTGTTTCAGCCCCTCTGTTTCAGCCCCTCTGTTTCAGCCCCTCTGTTTGTCACCCTCTGTTTCAGCCCCTCTGTTTCAGCCCCTCTGTTTCAGCCCCTCTGTTTCTCTTCCTCTGTTTCAGCCCCTCGGTTTGTCGCCCTCTGTTTCAGCCCCTCTGCTTCAGCCCCTCTGTTTCTCGCCCTCTGTTTCAGCCCCTCTGTTTCAGCCCCTCTGTTTCAGCCCCTCTTTTTCTCACCCTCTCTTGCAGCCCCTCTGTTTCAGCCCCTCTGTTTCAGGCCCTCTGTTTCAGCCCCTCTTTTTCTCGCCCTCTGTTTCAGCCCCACTGTTTCAGCCCCTCTGTTTCTCGCCCTCTGTTTCATCCCCTCTGTTTCAGCCCCTCTTTTTCTCGCCCTCTGTTTCAGCCCCTCTTTTTCAGCCCCTCTGTTCCTCGCCCTCTGTTTCAGCCCCTCTGTTTCTCGCCCTCTGTTTCAGCCCCTCGGTTTCAGCCCCTCTGTTTCAGCCCCTTTGTTTCAGCCCCGCTTTTTCTCGCCCTCTGTTTCAGCCCCTCTGTTTCAGCCCCTCTGTCTCTCGCCCTCTGTTTCAGCCCCTCTGTTTCTCGCCCCCTGTTTCAGCCCCTCTGATTCAGCCCCTCTGTTTCTCGTCCCCTGTTTCAGCCCCTCTGTTTCAGCCCCTCTGTTTCTCGCCCTCTGTTTCAACCCCTCGGTTTCTCTCCCTCTGTTTTAGCCCCTCAGTTTCAGCCCCTCTGTTTCAGCCCGTCTGTTTCAGCCCCTCTGTTTCTCACCCTCTGTTTCAGCCCCTTGGTTTCTCGCCCTCTGTTTCAGCCCCTCTATTTCAGCCCCTCTGTTTCAGCCCCTCGGTTTCTCGCCCTCTGTTTCAGCCCCACTGTTTCAGCCCTTCTGTTTCTCGCCCTCTGTTTCAGCCCCTCTGTTTCAGCCCCTCTGTTTCAGCCCCTCTGTTTCTCGCCCCCTGTTTCAGCCACTCTGTTTCAGCCCCTCTGTTTCATCCCCTCTGTTTCTCGCCCTCTGTTTCAGCCCCTCTGTTTCAGCCCCTCTGTTTCAGCCCCTCTGTTTCAGCCCCTCGGTTTCTCCCCCTCTGTTTCAGCCCCTCTGTTTCTCGCCCTCTGTTTCAGCCCCTCTGTTTCAGCCCTTCTGTTTCAGCCCCTCTGTTTCAGCCCCTCTGTTTCTCGCCCTCTGTTTCTCGCCCTCTGTTTCTCGCCTTCTGTTTCAGCCCCTCTGTTTCAGCACCTCTGTTTCAGCCCCTCTGTTTCAGCCCCTCGGTTTCTCGCCCTCTGTTTCAGCCCCTCTGTTTCTCGCCCTCTGTTTCAGCCCCTCTGTTTCAGCCCCTCGGTTTCTCGCCCTCTGTTTCAGCCCCTCAGTTTCAGCCCCTCTGTTTCTCGCCCTCTGTTTCAGCCCCTCTGTTTCAGCCCCTCTGTTTCAGCCCCTCTGTTTCTCACCCTCTGTTTCAGCCCCTCTTTTTCTCGCCCTCTGTTTCAGCCCCTTTGTTTCAGCACCTCTGTTTCAGCCCCTCTGATTCTCACCCTCTGTTTCAGCCCCTCGGTTTCTCGCCCTCTGTTTCAGCCCCTCTGTTTCAGCCCCTCTGTTTCAGCCCCTCTGTTTCAGCCCCTCTGTTTCTCGCCACCTGTTTCAACCCCTCTGTTTCAGCCCCTCTGTTTCAGCCCCTCTGTTTCAGCCCTTCTGTTTCTCGCCCTGTGTTTCAGCCCCTCTGTTTCAGCCCCTCTGTTTCAGCCCCTCTGTTTCAGCCCCTCTGTTTCTCGCCCTCTGTTTCAGCCCCTCTGTTTCTCGCCCCCTATTTCAGCCCCTCTGTTTCTCGCCCTCTGTTTCTCGCCCTCTGTTTCAGCCCCTCTGTTTCAGCCCACTGTTTCAGTCACTCTGTTTCAGCCCCTCGGTTTCTCGCCCTCTGTTTCAGCCCCTCTGTTTCTCGCCCGCTGTTTCAGCCCTTCTGTTTCAGCCCCTCTGTTTCAGCCCCTCTGTTTCTCGCCCTCTGTTTCTCGCCATCTGTTTCATACCCTCTGTTTCAGCACCTCTGTTTCAGTCCCTCTGTTTCAGCCCCTCGGTTTCTCGCCCTCTGTTTCAGCCCCTCTGTTTCTCGCCCTCTGTTTCAGCCTCTCTGTTTCTCGCCCTCTGTTTCAGCCCCTCTGTTTCTCGCCCTCTGTTTCAGCCCCTCTGTTTGAGCCCCTCTGTTTCAGCCCCTCTGTTTCTCGCCCTCTGTTTCAGCCCCCCTGTTTCTCGCCCCCTGTTTCTCGCCCCCTGTTTCTCGCCCCCTGTTTCAGCCCCTCTGTTTCAGCCCCTCTGATTCTAGCCCTCTGTTTCAGCCCCTCTGTTTCAGCCAATCTGTTTCGGCCCCTCTGTTTCTCGCCCTCTGTTTCTCGCCCCCTGTTTCAGCCCCACTGTTTCAGCCCCTCGGTTTCTCGCCCTCTGTTTCAGCCCCTGTGTTTCAGCCCCTCTGTTTCTCGCCCTCTGTTTCTCGCCCTCTGTTTCAGCCCCTCTGTTTCAGCCCCTCTGTTTCAGTCACTCTGTTTCAGCCCCTCGGTTTCTCGCCCTCTGTTTCAGCCCCTCTGTTTCTCGCCCTCTGTTTCAGCCCTTCTGTTTCAGCCCCTCTGTTTCAGCCCCTCTGTTTCTCGCCCTCTGTTTCTCGCCCTCTGTTTCTCGCCGTCTGTTTCATACCCTCTGTTTCAGCACCTCTGTTTCAGCCCCTCTGTTTCAGCCCCTCGGTTTCTCGCCCTCTGTTTCAGCCCCTCTGTTTCTCGCCCTCTGTTTCAGCCTCTCTGTTTCTCGCCCTCTGTTTCAGCCCCTCTGTTTCTCGCCCTCTGTTTCAGCCCCTCTGTTTCAGCCCCTCTGTTTCAGCCCCTCTGTTTCAGCCCCTCTTTTTCTCGCCCTCTGTTTCTCGCCCTGTGTTTCAGCCCCTCTGTTTCTCACCCTCTGTTTCATCCCCTCTGTTTCAGCCCCTCTGTTTCAGCCCCTCTGTTTCTCGCCCTCTGTTTCAGCCCCTCGGATTCTCGCCCTCTGTTTCAGCCCCTCTGTTTCAGCACCTCTGTTTCTCGCCCTCTGTTTCAGCCCCTCTGTTTCAGCCCCTCTGTTTCTCGCCCTCTCTTTCAGCCCCTCTGTTTCAGCCCCTGTGTTTCTCGCCCTCTGTTTCAGCCCCTCTGTTTCAGCCCCTCTGTTTCAGCCCCTCTTTTTCTCCCCCTCTGTTTCAGCCCCACTGTTTCAGCCCCTCTGTTTCTCGCCCTCTGTTTCAGCCCCTCTGTTTCAGCCCCTCTTTTTCTCGCCGTCTGTTTCAGCCCCTCTGTTTCAGCCCCTCTGTTTCTCGCCCTCTGTTTCAGCCCCTCGGTTTCTCGCCCTCTGTTTCAGCGCCTCTGTTTCAGCCCCTCTGTTTCAGCCCCTCTGTTTCAGCCCCTCTGTCTCTCGCCCTCTGTTTCAGCCCCTCTGTGTCTCGCCCTCTGTTTCAGCCCCTCTGATTCAGCCCCTCTGTTTCTCGCCCCCTGTTTCAGCCCCTCTGTTTCAGCCCCTCTGTTTCTCGCCCTCTGTTTCAACCCCTCGGCTTCTCGCCCTCTGTTTTAGCCCCTCTGTTTCAGCCCCTCTGTTTCAGCCCCTCTGTTTCAGCCCCTCTGTTTCTCACCCTCTGTTTCAGCCCCTCGGTTTCTCGCCCTCTGTTTCAGCCCCTCTGTTTCAGCCCCTCTGTTTCTCGCCCCCTGTTTCAGCCCCTCTGATTCAGCCCCTCTGTTTCTCGCCCCCTGTTTCAGCCCCTCTGTTTCAGCCCCTCTGTTTCTCGCCCTGTGTTTCAACCCCTCGGTTTCTCGCCCTCTGTTTTAGCCCCTCTGTTTCAGCCCCTCTGTTTCAGCCCCTCTGTTTCTCACCCTCTGTTTAAGCCCCTCGGTTTCTCGCCCTCTGTTTCAGCCCCTCTGTTTCAGCCCCTCTGTTTCAGCCCCTCTGTTTCTCGCCCCCTGTTTCAGCCCCTCTGTTTCAGCCCCTCTGTTTCAGCCCCTCTGTTTCAGCCGTTCTGTTTCTCGCCCTCTGTTTCAGCCCCTCTGTTTCAGCCCCTCTGTTTCTCGCCCTCTGTTTCTCGCCCTCTGCTTCAGCCCCTCTGTTTCTCGCCCCCTATTTCTGCCCCTCTGTTTCTCGCCCTCTGTTTCTCGCCCTCTGTTTCAGCCCCTCTGTTTCAGCCCCTCTGTTTCAGTCACTCTGTTTCAGCCCCTCGGTTTCTCGCCCTCTGTTTCAGCCCCTCTGTTTCTCGCCCTCTGTTTCAGCCCTTCTGTTTCAGCCCCTCTGTTTCAGCCCCTCTGTTTCTCGCCCTCTGTTTCTCGCCCTCTGTTTCTCGCCGTCTGTTTCATACCCTCTGTTTCAGCACCTCTGTTTCTCGCCCTCTGTTTCAGCCCCTCTGTTTCAGCCCCTCTGTTTCTCGCCCTCTGTCTCAGCCCCTCTGTTTCAGCCCCTGTGTTTCTCGCCCTCTGTTTCAGCCCCTCTGTTTCAGCCCCTCTGTTTCAGCCCCTCTTTTTCTCCCCCTCTGTTTCAGCCCCACTGTTTCAGCCCCTCTGTTTCTCGCCCTCTGTTTCAGCCCCTCTGTTTCAGCCCCTCTTTTTCTCGCCCTCTGTTTCAACCCCTCGGTTTCTCGCCCTCTGTTTTAGCCCCTCTGTTTCAGCCCCTCTGTTTCACCCCCTCTGTTTCAGCCCCTCTGTTTCTCACCCTCTGTTTCAGCCCCTCGGTTTCTCGCCCTCTGTTTCAGCCCCTCTGTTTCAGCCCCTCTGTTTCAGCCCCTCTGTTTCTCGCCCCCTGTTTCAGCCCCTCTGATTCAGCCCCTCTGTTTCTCGCCCCCTGTTTCAGCCCCACTGTTTCAGCCCCTCTGTTTCTCGCCCTCTGTTTCAGCCCCTCTGTTTCTCACCCTCTGTTTCAGCCCCTCTGTTTCAGCCAATCTGTTTCTCAACCACTGTTTCAGCCCCTCTGTTTCAGCCCCTCTGTTTCTCGCCCTCTGTTTCAGCCCCTCTGTTTCTCGCCCTCTGTTTCTCGCCCTCTGTTTCAGCCCCTCTGTTTCAGCCCCTCTGTTCCAGCCCCTCTGTTTCAGCCCCTCTGTTTCAGCCCCTCTGTTTCTAGCCCTCTGTGTCAGCCCCTCTGTTTCAGCCCCTCTTTTTCTCCCCCTCTGTTTCAACCCCACTGTTTCAGCCCCTCTGTTTCTCGCCCTCTGTTTCAGCCCCTCTGTTTCAGCCCCTCTTTTTCTCGCCCTCTGTTTCAACCCCTCGGTTTCTCGCCCTCTGTTTTAGCCCCTCTGTTTCAGCCCCTCTGTTTCACCCCCTCTGTTTCAGCCCCTCTGTTTCTCACCCTCTGTTTCAGCCCCTCGGTTTCTCGCCCTCTGTTTCAGCCCCTCTGTTTCAGCCCCTCTGTTTCAGCCCCTCTGTTTCTCGCCCCCTGTTTCAGCCCCTCTGATTCAGCCCCTCTGTTTCTCGCCCCCTGTTTCAGCCCCACTGTTTCAGCCCCTCTGTTTCTCGCCCTCTGTTTCAGCCCCTCTGTTTCTCACCCTCTGTTTCAGCCCCTCTGTTTCAGCCAATCTGTTTCTCAACCACTGTTTCAGCCCCTCTGTTTCAGCCCCTCTGTTTCTCGCCCTCTGTTTCAGCCCCTCTGTTTCTCGCCCTCTGTTTCTCGCCCTCTGTTTCAGCCCCTCTGTTTCAGCCCCTCTGTTCCAGCCCCTCTGTTTCAGCCCCTCTGTTTCAGCCCCTCTGTTTCTAGCCCTCTGTGTCAGCCCCTCTGTTTCAGCCCCTCTGTTTCTCGCCCTCTGATTCTCGCCCCCTGTTTCAGCCCCACTGTTTCAGGCCCTCGGTTTCTCGCCCTCTGTTTCAGCCCCTCTGTTTCAGCCCCTTTGTTTCAGCTCCTCTGTTTCAGCCCAACTGTTTCTCGCCCTCTGTTTCAGCCCCTCTGTTTCTCGCCCTCTGTTTCAGCCCCTGTGTTTCAGCCCCTCTGTTTCAGCCCCTCTGTTCAGCCCCTCGGTTTCTTGCCCTCTGTTTCAGCCCCTCGGTTTCTCGCCCTCTGTTTCAGCCCCTCTGTTTCAGCCCCTCTGTTTCTCGCCCTCTGTTTCAGCCCCTCTGTTTCTCGCCCTCTGTTTCAGCCCCTCTGTTTCTCACCCTCTGTTTCATCCCCTCTGTTTCAGCCCCTCTGTTTCAGCCCCTCTGTTTCTCGCCCTCTGTTTCAGCCCCTCGGATTCTCGCCCTCTGTTTCAGCCCCTCTGTTTCAGCCCCTCTGTTTCAGCCCCTCTGTTTCAGCCGCTCTGTTTCAGCCCCTCTTTTTCTCGCCCTCTGTTTCAGCCCCTCTGTTTCAGCCCCTCTGTTTCTCGCCCTCTGTTTCAGCCCCTCCGTTTCTCGCCCTCTGTTTCAGCGCCTCTGTTTCAGCCCCTCTGTTTCAGCCCCTCTGTTTCAGCCCCTCTGTCTCTCGCCCTCTGTTTCAGCCCCTCTGTTTCTCGCCCTCTGTTTCAGCCCCTCTGATTCAGCCCCTCTGTTTCTCGCCCCCTGTTTCAGCCCCTCTGTTTCAGCCTCTCTGTTTCTCGCCCTCTGTTTCAACCCCTCAGTTTCTCGCCCTCTGTTTTAGCCCCTCTGTTTCAGCCCCTCTGTTTCAGCCCCTCTGTTTCAGCCCCTCTGTTTCTCACCCTCTGTTTCAGCCCCTCGGTTTCTCGCCCTCTGTTTCAGCCCCTCTGTTTCAGCCCCTCTGTTTCAGCCCCTCTGTTTCTCGCCCCCTGTTTCAGCCCCTCTGATTCAGCCCCTCTGTTTCTCGCCCCCTGTTTCAGCCCCTCTGTTTCAGCCCCTCTGTTTCTCGCCCTCTGTTTCAACCCCTCGGTTTCTCGCCCTCTGTTTTAGCCCCTCTGTTTCAGCCCCTCTGTTTCAGCCCCTCTGTTTCAGCCCCTCTATTTCTCACCCTCTGTTTCAGCCCCTCGGTTTCTCGCCCTCTGTTTCAGCCCCTCTGTTTCAGCCCCTCTGTTTCAGCCCCTCTGTTTCTCGCCCCTCTGTTTCAGCCCCTCTGTTTCAGACCCTCTGTTTCTCGCCCTCTGTTTCTCGCCCCCTGTTTCAGCCCCACTGTTTCAGGCCCTCGGTTTCTCGCCCTCTGTTTCAGCCCCTCTGTTTCAGCCCCTTTGTTTCAGCCCCTCTGTTTCAGCCCCTCTGTTTCTCGCCCTCTGTTTCAGCCCCTCTGTTTCTCGCCCTCTGTTTCAGCCCCTCTGTTTCAGCCCCTCTGTTTCAGCCCCTCTGTTCAGCCCCTCGGTTTCTTGCCCTCTGTTTCAGCCCCTCGGTTTCTCGCCCTCTGTTTCAGCCCCCCTGTTTCAGCCCCTCTGTTTCTCGCCCTCTGTTTCAGCCCCTCTGTTTCTCGCCCTCTGTTTCAGCCCCTCTGTTTCTCACCCTCTGTTTCATCCCCTCTGTTTCAGCCCCTCTGTTTCAGCACCTCTGTTTCTCGCCCTCTGTTTCAGCCCCTCTGTTTCTCGCCCTCTGTTTCAGCCCCTCTGTTTCAGCCCCTCTGTTTCTCGCCCTCTGTTTCAGCCCCTCTGTTTCAGCCCCTGTGTTTCTCGCCCTCTGTTTCAGCCCCTCTGTTTCAGCCCCTCTGTTTCAGCCCCTCTTTTTCTCCCCCTCTGTTTCAGCCCCACTGTTTCAGCCCCTCTGTTTCTCGCCCTCTGTTTCAGCCCCTCTGTTTCAGCCCCTCTTTTTCTCGCCCTCTGTTTCAGCCCCTCTGTTTCAGCCCCTCTGTTTCTCGCCCTCTGTTTCAGCCCCTCTGTTTCTCGCCCTCTGTTTCAGCCCCTCTGATTCAGCCCCTCTGTTTCTCGCCCCCTGTTTCAGCCCCTCTGTTTCAGCCCCTCTGTTTCTCGCCCTCTGTTTCAACCCCTCGGCTTCTCGCCCTCTGTTTTAGCCCCTCTGTTTCAGCCCCTCTGTTTCAGCCCCTCTGTTTCAGCCCCTCTGTTTCTCACCCTCTGTTTCAGCCCCTCGGTTTCTCGCCCTCTGTTTCCGCCCCTCTGTTTCAGCCCCTCTGTTTCAGCCCCTCTGTTTCTCGCCCCCTGTTTCAGCCCCTCTGATTCAGCCCCTCTGTTTCTCGCCCCCTGTTTCAGCCCCTCTGTTTCAGCCCCTCTGTTTCTCACCCTCTGTTTCAACCCCTCGGTTTCTCGCCCTCTGTTTTAGCCCCTCTGTTTCAGCCCCTCTGTTTCAGCCCCTCTGTTTCAGCCCCTCTGTTTCTCACCCTCTGTTTCAGCCCCTCGGTTTCTCGCCCTCTGTTTCAGCCCCTCTGTTTCAGCCCCTCTGTTTCAGCCCCTCTGTTTCTCGCCCCCTGTTTCAGCCCCTCTGTTTCAGCCCCTCTGTTTCAGCCCCTCTGTTTCAGCCGTTCTGTTTCTCAGCCTCTGATTCACCCCCTCTGTTTCAGCCCCTCTGTATCTCGCCCCCTATTTCTGCCCCTCTGTTTCTCGCCCTCTGTTTCTCGCCCTCTGTTTCAGCCCCTCTGTTTCAGCCCCTCTGTTTCAGTCACTCTGTTTCAGCCCCTCGGTTTCTCGCCCTCTGTTTCAGCCCCTCTGTTTCTCGCCCTCTGTTTCAGCCCTTCTGTTTCAGCCCCTCTGTTTCAGCCCCTCTGTTTCTCGCCCTCTGTTTCTCGCCCTCTGTTTCTCGCCGTCTGTTTCATACCCTCTGTTTCAGCATCTCTCTTTCAGCCCCTCTGTTTCAGCCCCTCGGTTTCTCGCCCTCTGTTTCAGCCCCTCTGTTTCTCACCCTCTGTTTCAGCCTCTCTGTTTCTCGCCCTCTGTTTCAGCCCCTCTGTTTCTCGCCCTCTGTTTCAGCCCCTCTGTTTCAGCCCCTCTGTTTCAGCCCCTCTGTTTCTCGCCCTCTGCTTCAGCCCCCCTGTTTCTCGCCCCCTGTTTCTCGCCCCCTGTTTCTCGCCCCCTGTTTCAGCCCCTCTGTTTCAGCCCCTCTGATTCTAGGCCTCTGTTTCAGCCCCTCTGTTTCAGCCAATCTGTTTCGGCCCCTCTAGTTCTCGCCCTCTGTTTCTCGCCCCCAGTTTCAGCCCCACTGTTTCAGCCCCTCGGTTTCTCGCCCTCTGTTTCAGCCCCTCTGTTTCAGCCCCTCTGTTTCAGCCCCTCTGTTTCTGCCCCTCTGTTTCTCGCCCTCTGTTTCAGCCCCTCTGTTTCTCGCCCTCTGTTTCAGCCCCTCTGTTTCAGCCCCTCTGTTTCAGACCCTCTGTTCAGCCCCTCGGTTTCTCGCCCTCTGTTTCAGCCCCTCTGTTTCAGCCCCTCTGTTTCTCGCCCTCTGTTTCAGCCCCTCTGTTTCAGCCCCTCTGTTTCTCACCCTCTGTTTCTCGCCCTCTGTTTCAGCCCCTCTGTTTCTCACCCTCTGTTTCAGCCCCTCTGTTTCAGCCCCTCTGTTCAGCCCCTCGGTTTCTTGCCCTCTGTTTCAGCCCCTCGGTTTCTCGCCCTCTGTTTCAGCCCCTCTGTTTCAGCCCCTCTGTTTCTCGCCCTCTGTTTCAGCCCCTCTGTTTCTCGCCCTCTGTTTCAGCCCCTCTGTTTCTCACCCTCTGTTTCATCCCCTCTGTTTCAGCCCCTCTGTTTCAGTCCCTCTGTTTCTCGCCCTCTGTTTCAGCCCCTCGGATTCTCGCCCTCTGTTTCAGCCCCTCTGTTTCAGCACCTCTGTTTCTCGCCCTCTGTTTCAGCCCCTCTGTTTCAGCCCCTCTGTTTCTCGCCCTCTGTTTCAGCCCCTCTGTTTCAGCCCCTGTGTTTCTCGCCCTCTGTTTCAGCCCCTCTGTTTCAGCCCCTCTGTTTCAGCCCCTCTTTTTCTCCCCCTCTGTTTCAGCCCCACTGTTTCAGCCCCTCTGTTTATCGCCCTCTGTTTCAGCCCCTCTGTTTCAGCCCCTCTTTTTCTCGCCCTCTGTTTCAGCCCCTCTGTTTCTAGCCCTCTGTTTCAGCCCCTCTGTTTCTCGCCCCCTGTTCCAGTCCCACTGTTTCAGGCCCTCGGTTTCTCGCCCTCTGTTTCAGCCACTCTGTTTCAGCCCCTTTGTTTCAGCCCCTCTGTTTCAGCCCAACTGTTTCTCGCCCTCTGTTTCAGCCCCTCTGTTTCTCGCCCTCTGTTTCAGCCCCTCTGTTTCAGCCCCTCTGTTTCAGCCCCTCTGTTCAGCCCCTCGGTTTCTTGCCCTCTGTTTCAGCCCCTCGGTTTCTCGCCCTCTGTTTCAGCCCCTCTGTTTCAGCCCCTCTGTTTCTCGCCCTCTGTTTCAGCCCCTCTGTTTCTCCCCCTCTGTTTCAGCCCCTCTGTTTCTCACCCTCTGTTTCATCCCCTCTGTTTCAGCCCCTCTGTTTCTCGCCCTCTGTTTCAGCCCCTCTGTTTCTAGCCCTCTGTGTCAGCCCCTCTGTTTCTCGCACTCTGTTTCTCGCCCCCTGTTTCAGTCCCACTGTTTCAGGCCCTCGGTTTCTCGCCCTCTGTTTCAGCCACTCTGTTTCAGCCCCTTTGTTTCAGCCCCTCTGTTTCAGCCCAACTGTTTCTCGCCCTCTGTTTCAGCCCCTCTGTTTCTCGCCCTCTGTTTCAGCCCCTCTGTTTCAGCCCCTCTGTTCAGCCCCTCGGTTTCTTGCCCTCTGTTTCAGCCCCTCGGTTTCTCGCCCTCTGTTTCAGCCCCTCTGTTTCAGCCCCTCTGTTTCTCGCCCTCTGTTTCAGCCCCTCTGTTTCTCCCCCTCTGTTTCAGCCCCTCTGTTTCTCACCCTGTGTTTCATCCCCTCTGTTTCAGCCCCTCTGTTTCAGCCCCTCTGTTTCTCGCCCTCTGTTTCAGCCCCTCGGATTCTCGCCCTCTGTTTCAGCCCCTCTGTTTCAGCCCCTCGGTTTCTCGCCCTCTGTTTCAGCCCCTCTGTTTCAGCCCCTCTGTTTCAGCCCCTCTGTTTCTCGCCCCCTGATTCAGCCCCTCTGATTCAGCCCCTCTGTTTCTCGCCCCCTGTTTCAGCCCCTCTGTTTCAGCCCCTCTGTTTCTCGCTCTCTGTTTCAACCCCTCGGTTTCTCGCCCTCTGTTTTAGCCCCTCTGTTTCAGCCCCTCTGTTTCAGCCCCTCTGTTTCAGCCCCTCTATTTCTCACCCTCTGTTTCAGCCCCTCGGTTTCTCGCCCTCTGTTTCAGCCCCTCTGTTTCAGCCCCTCTGTTTCAGCCCCTCTGTTTCTCGCCCCTATGTTTCAGCCCCTCTGTTTCAGCCCCTCTGTTTCTCGCCCTCTGTTTCTCGCCCCCTGTTTAAGCCCCACTGTTTCAGGCCCTCGGTTTCTCGCCCTCTGTTTCAGCCCCTCTGTTTCAGCCCCTTTGTTTCAGCCCCTCTGTTTCTGCCCCTCTGTTTCTCGCCCTCTGTTTCAGCCCCTCTGTTTCTCGCCCTCTGTTTCAGCCCCTCTGTTTCAGCCCCTCTGTTTCAGCACCTCTGTTCAGCCCCTCGGTTTCTTGCCCTCTGTTTCAGCCCCTCGGTTTCTCGCCCTCTCTTTCAGCCCCCCTGTTTCAGCCCCTCTGTTTCTTGCCCTCTGTTTCAGCCCCTCTGTTTCTCGCCCTCTGTTTCAGCCCCTCTGTTTCTCACCCTCTGTTTCATCCCCTCTGTTTCAGCCCCTCTGTTTCAGCCCCTCTGTTTCTCGCCCTCTGTTTCAGCCCCTCGGATTCTCGCCCTCTGTTTCAGCCCCTCTGTTTCAGCACCTCTGTTTCTCGCCCTCTGTTTCACCCCCTCTGTTTCAGCCCCTCTGTTTCTCGCCCTCTGTTTCAGCCCCTCTGTTTCAGCCCCTGTGTTTCTCGCCCTCTGTTTCAGCCCCTCTGTTTCAGCCCCTCTGTTTCAGCCCCTCTTTTTCTCCCCCTCTGTTTCAGCCCCACTGTTTCAGCCCCTCTGTTTCTCGCCCTCTGTTTCAGCCCCTCTGTTTCAACCCCTCTTTTTCTCGCCCTCTGTTTCAGCCCCTCTGTTTCAGCCCCTCTGTTTCTCGCCCTCTGTTTCAGCCCCTCTGTTTCTCGCCCTCTGTTTCAGCCCCTCTGTTTCTCACCCTCTGTTTCATCCCCTCTGTTTCAGCCCCTCTGTTTCAGCCCCTCTGTTTCTCGCCCTCTGTTTCAGCCCCTCGGATTCTCGCCCTCTGTTTCAGCCCCTCTGTTTCAGCACCTCTGTTTCTCGCCCTCTGTTTCAGCCCCTCTGTTTCAGCCCCTCTGTTTCTCGCCCTCTGTTTCAGCCCCTCTGTTTCAGCCCCTGTGTTTCTCGCCCTCTGTTTCAGCCCCTCTGTTTCAGCCCCTCTGTTTCAGCCCCTCTTTTTCTCCCCCTCTGTTTCAGCCCCACTGTTTCAGCCCCTCTGTTTCTCGCCCTCTGTTTCAGCCCCTCTGTTTCAGCCCCTCTTTTTCTCGCCCTCTGTTTCAGCCCCTCTGTTTCAGCCCCTCTGTTTCTCGCCCTCTGTTTCAGCCCCTCGGTTTCTCGCCCTCTGTTTCAGCGCCTCTGTTTCAGCCCCTCTGTTTCAGCCCCTCTGTTTCAGCCCCTCTGTCTCTCGCCCTCTGTTTCAGCCCCTCTGTTTCTCGCCCTCTGTTTCAGCCCCTCTGATTCAGCCCCTCTGTTTCTCGCCCCCTTTTTCAGCCCCTCTGTTTCAGCCCCTCTGTTTCTCGCCCTCTGTTTCAACCCCTCGGCTTCTCGCCCTCTGTTTTAGCCCCTCTGTTTCAGCCCCTCTGTTTCAGCCCCTCTGTTTCTCGCCACCTGTTTCAGCCCCTCTGTTTCAGCCCCTCTGTTTCAGCCCCTCTGTTTCAGCCCTTCTGTTTCTCGCCCTGTGTTTCAGCCCCTCTGTTTCAGCCCCTCTGTTTCAGCCCCTCTGTTTCAGCCCCTCTGTTTCTCGCCCTCTGTTTCAGCCCCTCTGTTTCTCGCCCCCTATTTCAGCCCCTCTGTTTCTCGCCCTCTGTTTCTCGCCCTCTGTTTCAGCCCCTCTGTTTCAGCCCACTGTTTCAGTCACTCTGTTTCAGCCCCTCGGTTTCTCGCCCTCTGTTTCAGCCCCTCTGTTTCTCGCCCGCTGTTTCAGCCCTTCTGTTTCAGCCCCTCTGTTTCAGCCCCTCTGTTTCTCGCCCTCTGTTTCTCGCCATCTGTTTCATACCCACTGTTTCAGCACCTCTGTTTCAGTCCCTCTGTTTCAGCCCCTCGGTTTCTCGCCCTCTGTTTCAGCCCCTCTGTTTCTCGCCCTCTGTTTCAGCCTCTCTGTTTCTCGCCCTCTGTTTCAGCCCCTCTGTTTCTCGCCCTCTGTTTCAGCCCCTCTGTTTGAGCCCCTCTGTTTCAGCCCCTCTGTTTCTCGCCCTCTGTTTCAGCCCCCCTGTTTCTCGCCCCCTGTTTCTCGCCCCCTGTTTCTCGCCCCCTGTTTCAGCCCCTCTGTTTCAGCCCCTCTGATTCTAGCCCTCTGTTTCAGCCCCTCTGTTTCAGCCAATCTGTTTCGGCCCCTCTGTTTCTCGCCCTCTGTTTCTCGCCCCCTGTTTTAGCCCCACTGTTTCAGCCCCTCTGTTTCTCGCCCTCTGTTTCTCGCCCTCTGTTTCAGCCCCTCTGTTTCAGCCCCTCTGTTTCAGTCACTCTGTTTCAGCCCCTCGGTTTCTCGCCCTCTGTTTCAGCCCCTCTGTTTCTCGCCCTCTGTTTCAGCCCTTCTGTTTCAGCCCCTCTGTTTCAGCCCCTCTGTTTCTCGCCCTCTGTTTCTCGCCCTCTGTTTCTCGCCGTCTGTTTCATACCCTCTGTTTCAGCACCTCTGTTTCAGCCCCTCTGTTTCAGCACCTCGGTTTCTCGCCCTCTGTTTCAGCCCCTCTGTTTCTCGCCCTCTGTTTCAGCCTCTCTGTTTCTCGCCCTCTGTTTCAGCCCCTCTGTTTCTCGCCCTCTGTTTCAGCCCCTCTGTTTCAGCCCCTCTGTTTCAGCCCCTCTGTTTCAGCCCCTCTTTTTCTCGCCCTCTGTTTCTCGCCCTGTGTTTCAGCCCCTCTGTTTCTCACCCTCTGTTTCATCCCCTCTGTTTCAGCCCCTCTGTTTCAGCCCCTCTGTTTCTCGCCCTCTGTTTCAGCCCCTCGGATTCTCGCCCTCTGTTTCAGCCCCTCTGTTTCAGACCCTCTGTTTCAGTCCCTCTGTTTCTCGCCCTCTGTTTCTCGCCCTCTGTTTCAGCCCCTCTGTTTCTCGCCCTCTGTTTCAGCCCCTCTGTTTCTCGCCCTCTGTTTCAGCCCCTCTGTTTCAGCCCCTCTGTTTCAGCCCGTCTGTTTCTCGCCCTCTGTTTCAGCCCCTCTGTTTCTTGCCCTCTGTTTCAGCCCCTCTGTTTCTCGCCCTCTGTTTCAGCCCCTCTGATTCAGCCCCTCTGTTTCAGCCCCTCTGATTCAGCCCCTCTGTTTCAGCCCCTCTATTTCAGCCCCTCTGTTTCAGCCCCTCTGTTTCTCGCCCTCTGTTTCAGCCCCTCTGTTTCTCGCCCTTTGTTTCAGCCCCTCTGTTTCAGCCCCTCTGTTTCAGCCCCTCTGTTTCTCGCCCTCTGTTTCAGCCCCTCTGTTTCTTGCCCTCTGTTTCAGCCCCTCTGTTTCTCGCCCTCTGTTTCAGCCTCTCTGTTTCTCGCCCTCTGTTTCAGCCCCTCTGTTTCAGCCCCTCTGATTCAGCCCCTCTGTTTCAGCCCCTCTGTTTCTCGCCCTCTGTTTCAGCCCCTCTGATTCAGCCCCTCTGTTTCAGCCCCTCTGATTCAGCCCCTCTGTTTCAGCCCCTCTATTTCAGCCCCTCTGTTTCAGCCCCTCTGTTTCAGGCTCTCTGTTTCAGCCCGTCTGTTTCAGCCCCTCTGTTTCAGCCCCTCTGATTCAGTCCCTTAGTTTCTCGCCCTCTGTTTCAGCCCCTCTGTTTCAGCCCCTCTGATTCAGCCCCTCTGATTCAGACCCTCTGTTTCTCGCCCTCTGTTTCAGCCCCTCTGTTTCAGCCCCTCTGTTTCTCGCCCTCTGTTTCAGCCCCTCTGTTTCAGCCCCTCTGTTTCATCCCCTCTGTTTCTTGCCCTCTGTTTCAGCCCCTCTGTTTCAGCCCCTCTGTTTCAGCCCCTCCGATTCAGCCCCTCTGTTTCAGCCCCTCTGTTTCTGCCCCTCTGTTTCAGCCCCTCTGTTTCTCGCCCTTTGTTTCAGCCCCTCTGTTTCTCGCCCTTTGTTTCAGCCCCTCTGTTTCAGCCCCTCTGTTTCTCGCCCTCTGTTTCAGCCCCTCTGTTTCTTGCCCTCTGTTTCAGCCCCTCTGTTTCAGCCCCTCTGTTTCAGCCCCTCTGTTTCTCGCCCTCTGTTTCTGCCCCTCTGTTTCTCGCCCTCTGTTTCAGCCCCTCTGTTTCTCGCCTTCTGTTTCAGCCCCTCTGATTCAGCCCCTCTGTTTCAGCCCCTCTGATTCAGCCCCTCTGATTCAGCCCCTCTGTTTCTCGCACTCTGTTTCAGCCCCTCTGTTTCAGCCCTTCTGTTTCAGCCACTCCGTTTCAGCCCCTCTGTTTCTTGCCCTCTGTTTCAGCCCCTCTGTTTCTCGCCCTCTGTTTCAGCCCCTCTGTTTCAGCCCCTCTGTTTCTCGCCCTCTGTTTCAGCCCCTCTGTTTCTCGCCCTCTGTATCAGGCGCTTTGTTTCAGCCACTTTGTTTCAGCCCCACTTTTTCAGCCCCTCTTTTTCTCGCCCTCTGTTTCAGCCCCTCTGTTTCTCGCCCTCTGTTTCTCGCCCTCTGTTTCAGCCCCTCTGTTTCAGCCCATCTGATTCAGCCTGTCTGATTCAGCCCCTCTGTTTCTCGCCCTCTGTTTCAGACACTCTGTTTCAGCCCCTCTGTTTCTTGCCCTCTGTTTCAGCCCCACTGTTTCTCGCCCTCTGTTTCAGCCCCTCTGTTTCTTGCCCGCTGTTTCAGCCCCTCTGTTTCTCGCCCTCTGTTTCAGTCCCTCTGTTTCGCGCTCTCTGTTTCAGCCCCTTTGTTTCAGTCCCTCTGTTTCTCGCCCTCTGTTTCTGCCCGTCTGTTTCTCGCCCTCTGTTTCAGCCCCTCTGTTTCTCGCCCTCTGTTTCAGCCCCTCTGTTTCTCGCCCTCTGTTTCAGCCCCTCTGTTTCTCGCCCTCTGTTTCAGTCCCTCTGTTTCGCGCTCTCTGTTTCAGCCCCTCTGTTTCAGTCCCTCTGTTTCTCGCTCTCTGTTTCTGCCCGTCTGTTTCTCGCCCTCTGTTTCAGCCCCTCTGTTTCTTGCCCTCTGTATCTGCCCCTCTGTTTCAGCACCTCTGTTTCTCGCCCTCTGTTTCAGCCCCTCTGTTTCAGCCCCTCTGTTTCTCGCCCTCTCTTTCAGCCCCTCTGTTTCAGCCCCTGTGTTTCTCGCCCTCTGTTTCAGCCCCTCTGTTTCAGCCCCTCTGTTTCAGCCCCTCTTTTTCTCCCCCTCTGTTTCAGCCCCACTGTTTCAGCCCCTCTGTTTCTCGCCCTCTGTTTCAGCCCCTCTGTTTCAGCCCCTCTTTTTCTCGCCGTCTGTTTCAGCCCCTCTGTTTCAGCCCCTCTGTTTCTCGCCCTCTGTTTCAGCCCCTCGGTTTCTCGCCCTCTGTTTCAGCGCCTCTGTTTCAGCCCCTCTGTTTCAGCCCCTCTGTTTCAGCCCCTCTGTCTCTCGCCCTCTGTTTCAGCCCCTCTGTTTCTCGCCCTCTGTTTCAGCCCCTCTGATTCAGCCCCTCTGTTTCTCGCCCCCTGTTTCAGCCCCTCTGTTTCAGCCCCTCTGTTTCTCGCCCTCTGTTTCAACCCCTCGGCTTCTCGCCCTCTGTTTTAGCCCCTCTGTTTCAGCCCCTCTGTTTCAGCCCCTCTGTTTCAGCCCCTCTGTTT
This sequence comes from Chiloscyllium punctatum, assembly GCF_047496795.1. Taxonomy (NCBI): domain Eukaryota; kingdom Metazoa; phylum Chordata; class Chondrichthyes; order Orectolobiformes; family Hemiscylliidae; genus Chiloscyllium; species Chiloscyllium punctatum. Next base: position 477,930 of record NW_027309837.1, on the reverse strand, counting down.
CTCACCCTCTGTTTCAGCCCCTCGGTTTCTCGCCCTCTGTTTCAGCCCCTCTGTTTCAGCCCCTCTGTTTCTCGCCCCCTGTTTCAGCCCCTCTGATTCAGCCCCTCTGTTTCTCGCCCCCTGTTTCAGCCCCTCTGTTTCAGCCCCTCTGTTTCTCGCCCTGTGTTTCAACCCCTCGGTTTCTCGCCCTCTGTTTTAGCCCCTCTGTTTCAGCCCCTCTGTTTCAGCCCCTCTGTTTCAGCCCCTCTGTTTCAGCCGTTCTGTTTCTCGCCCTCTGTTTCAGCCCCTCTGTTTCAGCCCCTCTGTTTCTCGCCCTCTGTTTCTCGCCCTCTGCTTCAGCCCCTCTGTTTCTCGCCCCCTATTTCTGCCCCTCTGTTTCTCGCCCTCTGTTTCTCGCCCTCTGTTTCAGCCCCACTGTTTCAGCCCCTCTGTTTCAGTCACTCTGTTTCAGCCCCTCGGTTTCTCGCCCTCTGTTTCAGCCCCTCTGTTTCTCGCCCTCTGTTTCAGCCCTTCTGTTTCAGCCCCTCTGTTTCAGCCCCTCTGTTTCTCGCCCTCTGTTTCTCGCCCTCTGTTTCTCGCCGTCTGTTTCATACCCTCTGTTTCAGCACCTCTGTTTCTCGCCCTCTGTTTCAGCCCCTCTGTTTCAGCCCCTCTGTTTCTCGCCCTCTGTTTCAGCCCCTCTGTTTCAGCCCCTGTGTTTCTCGCCCTCTGTTTCAGCCCCTCTGTTTCAGCCCCTCTGTTTCAGCCCCTCTTTTTCTCCCCCTCTGTTTCAGCCCCACTGTTTCAGCCCCTCTGTTTCTCGCCCTCTGTTTCAGCCCCTCTGTTTCAGCCCCTCTTTTTCTCGCCCTCTGTTTCAACCCCTCGGTTTCTCGCCCTCTGTTTTAGCCCCTCTGTTTCAGCCCCTCTGTTTCAGCCCCTCTGTTTCAGCCCCTCTGTTTCTCACCCTCTGTTTCAGCCCCTCGGTTTCTCGCCCTCTGTTTCAGCCCCTCTGTTTCAGCCCCTCTGTTTCAGCCCCTCTGTTTCTCGCCCCCTGTTTCAGCCCCTCTGATTCAGCCCCTCTGTTTCTCGCCCCCTGTTTCAGCCCCACTGTTTCAGCCCCTCTGTTTCTCGCCCTCTGTTTCAGCCCCTCTGTTTCTCACCCTCTGTTTCAGCCCCTCTGTTTCAGCCAATCTGTTTCTCAACCACTGTTTCAGCCCCTCTGTTTCAGCCCCTCTGTTTCTCGCCCTCTGTTTCAGCCCCTCTGTTTCTCGCCCTCTGTTTCTCGCCCTCTGTTTCAGCCCCTCTGTTTCAGCCCCTCTGTTCCAGCCCCTCTGTTTCAGCCCCTCTGTTTCAGCCCCTCTGTTTCTACCCTCTGTGTCAGCCCCTCTGTTTCAGCCCCTCTGTTTCTCGCCCTCTGTTTCTCGCCCCCTGTTTCAGCCCCACTGTTTCAGGCCCTCGGTTTCTCGCCCTCTGTTTCAGCCCCTCTGTTTCAGCCCCTTTGTTTCAGCTCCTCTGTTTCAGCCCAACTGTTTCTCGCCCTCTGTTTCAGCCCCTCTGTTTCTCGCCCTCTGTTTCAGCCCCTGTGTTTCAGCCCCTCTGTTTCAGCCCCTCTGTTCAGCCCCTCGGTTTCTTGCCCTCTGTTTCAGCCCCTCGGTTTCTCGCCCTCTGTTTCAGCCCCTCTGTTTCAGCCCCTCTGTTTCTCGCCCTCTGTTTCAGCCCCTCAGTTTCTCGCCCTCTGTTTCAGCCCCTCTGTTTCTCACCCTCTGTTTCATCCCCTCTGTTTCAGCCCCTCTGTTTCAGCCCCTCTGTTTCTCGCCCTCTGTTTCAGCCCCTCGGATTCTCGCCCTCTGTTTCAGCCCCTCTGTTTCAGCCCCTCTGTTTCAGCCCCTCTGTTTCAGCCGCTCTGTTTCAGCCCCTCTTTTTCTCGCCCTCTGTTTCAGCCCCTCTGTTTCAGCCCCTCTGTTTCTCGCCCTCTGTTTCAGCCCCTCCGTTTCTCGCCCTCTGTTTCAGCGCCTCTGTTTCAGCCCCTCTGTTTCAGCCCCTCTGTTTCTCGCCCCCTGTTTCAGCCCCTCTGTTTCAGCCCCTCTGTTTCAGCCCCTCTGTTTCAGCCCTTCTGTTTCTCAGCCTCTGATTCACCCCCTCTGTTTCAGCCCCTCGGTTTCTCGCCCTCTGTTTCAGCCCCTCTGTTTCTCGCCCTCTGTTTCAGCCCTTCTGTTTCAGCCCCTCTGTTTCAGCCCCTCTGTTTCTCGCCCTCTGTTTCTCGCCCTCTGTTTCTCGCCGTCTGTTTCATACCCTCTGTTTCAGCACCTCTCTTTCAGCCCCTCTGTTTCAGCCCCTCGGTTTCTCGCCCTCTGTTTCAGCCCCTCTGTTTCTCACCCTCTGTTTCAGCCTCTCTGTTTCTCGCCCTCTGTTTCAGCCCCTCTGTTTCTCGCCCTCTGTTTCAGCCCCTCTGTTTCAGCCCCTCTGTTTCAGCCCCTCTGTTTCTCGCCCTCTGCTTCAGCCCCCCTGTTTCTCGCCCCCTGTTTCTCGCCCCCTGTTTCTCGCCCCCTGTTTCAGCCCCTCTGTTTCAGCCCCTCTGATTCTAGCCCTCTGTTTCAGCCCCTCTGTTTCAGCCAATCTGTTTCGGCCCCTCTGTTTCTCGCCCTCTGTTTCTCGCCCCCAGTTTCAGCCCCACTGTTTCAGCCCCTCGGTTTCTCGCCCTCTGTTTCAGCCCCTCTGTTTCAGCCCCTCTGTTTCAGCCCCTCTGTTTCTGCCCCTCTGTTTCTCGCCCTCTGTTTCAGCCCCTCGGTTTCTCGCCCTCTGTTTCAGCCCCTCTGTTTCTCGCCCTCTGTTTCTCGCCCTCTGTTTCAGCCCCTCTGTTTCAGCCCCTCTGTTTCAGCCCCTCTGTTCCAGCCCCTCTGTTTCAGCCCCTCTGTTTCAGCACCTCAGTTTCTAGCCCTCTGTTTCAGCCCCTCTGTTTCAGCCAATCTGTTTCGGCCCCTCTGTTTCTCGCCCTCTGTTTCAGCCCCCTGTTTCAGCCCCACTGTTTCAGCCCCTCGGTTTCTCGCCCTCTGTTTCAGCCGCTCTGTTTCAGCCCCTCTGTTTCAGCCCCTCTGTTTCAGCTCCTCTGTTTCTCGCCCTCTGTTTCAGCCCCTCTGTTTCTCGCCCTCTGTTTCAGCCCCTCTGTTTCAGCCCCTCTGTTTCAGCCCCTCTGTTCAGCCCCTCTGTTTCTCGCCCTCTGTTTCATCCCCTCTGTTTCAGCCCCTCTGTTTCTCGCCCTCTGTTTCAGCCCCTCTGTTTCAACCCCTCTGTTTCTCGCCCTCTGTTTCAGCCCCTCTGTTTCTCGCCCTCTGTTTCAGCCCCTCTGTTTGTCACCCTCTGTTTCAGCCCCTCTGTTTCAGCCCCTCTGTTTCAGCCCCTCTGTTTCTCTTCCTCTGTTTCAGCCCCTCGGTTTGTCGCCCTCTGTTTCAGCCCCTCTGCTTCAGCCCCTCTGTTTCTCGCCCTCTGTTTCAGCCCCTCTGTTCCAGCCCCTCTGTTTCAGCCCCTCTTTTTCTCGCCCTCTGTTTCAGCCCCTCTGTTTCAGCCCCTCTGTTTCAGCCCCTCTGTTTCAGCCCCTCTTTTTCTCGCCCTCTGTTTCAGCCCCACTGTTTCAGCCCCTCTTTTTCTCGCCCTCTGTTTCAGCCCCTCTGTTTCAGCCCCTCTGTTTCTCGCCCTCTGTTTCAGCCCCTCTGTTTGTCGCCCTCTGTTTCAGCCCCTCTGTTTCAGCCCCTCTGTTTCAGCCCCTCTGTTCAGCCCCTCGGTTTCTCGCCCTCTGTTTCTGCCCCTCTGTTTCAGCCCCTCTGTTTCTCGCCCTCTGTTTCAGCCCCTCTGTTTCAACCCCTCTGTTTCTCGCCCTCTGTTTCAGCCCCTCTGTTTCAGCCCCTCTGTTTGTCACCCTCTGTTTCAGCCCCTCTGTTTCAGCCCCTCTGTTTCAGCCCCTCTGTTTCTCTTCCTCTGTTTCAGCCCCTCGGTTTGTCGCCCTCTGTTTCAGCCCCTCTGCTTCAGCCCCTCTGTTTCTCGCCCTCTGTTTCAGCCCCTCTGTTTCAGCCCCTCTGTTTCAGCCCCTCTTTTTCTCACCCTCTCTTGCAGCCCCTCTGTTTCAGCCCCTCTGTTTCAGGCCCTCTGTTTCAGCCCCTCTTTTTCTCGCCCTCTGTTTCAGCCCCACTGTTTCAGCCCCTCTGTTTCTCGCCCTCTGTTTCATCCCCTCTGTTTCAGCCCCTCTTTTTCTCGCCCTCTGTTTCAGCCCCTCTTTTTCAGCCCCTCTGTTCCTCGCCCTCTGTTTCAGCCCCTCTGTTTCTCGCCCTCTGTTTCAGCCCCTCGGTTTCAGCCCCTCTGTTTCAGCCCCTTTGTTTCAGCCCCGCTTTTTCTCGCCCTCTGTTTCAGCCCCTCTGTTTCAGCCCCTCTGTCTCTCGCCCTCTGTTTCAGCCCCTCTGTTTCTCGCCCCCTGTTTCAGCCCCTCTGATTCAGCCCCTCTGTTTCTCGTCCCCTGTTTCAGCCCCTCTGTTTCAGCCCCTCTGTTTCTCGCCCTCTGTTTCAACCCCTCGGTTTCTCTCCCTCTGTTTTAGCCCCTCAGTTTCAGCCCCTCTGTTTCAGCCCGTCTGTTTCAGCCCCTCTGTTTCTCACCCTCTGTTTCAGCCCCTTGGTTTCTCGCCCTCTGTTTCAGCCCCTCTATTTCAGCCCCTCTGTTTCAGCCCCTCGGTTTCTCGCCCTCTGTTTCAGCCCCACTGTTTCAGCCCTTCTGTTTCTCGCCCTCTGTTTCAGCCCCTCTGTTTCAGCCCCTCTGTTTCAGCCCCTCTGTTTCTCGCCCCCTGTTTCAGCCACTCTGTTTCAGCCCCTCTGTTTCATCCCCTCTGTTTCTCGCCCTCTGTTTCAGCCCCTCTGTTTCAGCCCCTCTGTTTCAGCCCCTCTGTTTCAGCCCCTCGGTTTCTCCCCCTCTGTTTCAGCCCCTCTGTTTCTCGCCCTCTGTTTCAGCCCCTCTGTTTCAGCCCTTCTGTTTCAGCCCCTCTGTTTCAGCCCCTCTGTTTCTCGCCCTCTGTTTCTCGCCCTCTGTTTCTCGCCTTCTGTTTCAGCCCCTCTGTTTCAGCACCTCTGTTTCAGCCCCTCTGTTTCAGCCCCTCGGTTTCTCGCCCTCTGTTTCAGCCCCTCTGTTTCTCGCCCTCTGTTTCAGCCCCTCTGTTTCAGCCCCTCGGTTTCTCGCCCTCTGTTTCAGCCCCTCAGTTTCAGCCCCTCTGTTTCTCGCCCTCTGTTTCAGCCCCTCTGTTTCAGCCCCTCTGTTTCAGCCCCTCTGTTTCTCACCCTCTGTTTCAGCCCCTCTTTTTCTCGCCCTCTGTTTCAGCCCCTTTGTTTCAGCACCTCTGTTTCAGCCCCTCTGATTCTCACCCTCTGTTTCAGCCCCTCGGTTTCTCGCCCTCTGTTTCAGCCCCTCTGTTTCAGCCCCTCTGTTTCAGCCCCTCTGTTTCAGCCCCTCTGTTTCTCGCCACCTGTTTCAACCCCTCTGTTTCAGCCCCTCTGTTTCAGCCCCTCTGTTTCAGCCCTTCTGTTTCTCGCCCTGTGTTTCAGCCCCTCTGTTTCAGCCCCTCTGTTTCAGCCCCTCTGTTTCAGCCCCTCTGTTTCTCGCCCTCTGTTTCAGCCCCTCTGTTTCTCGCCCCCTATTTCAGCCCCTCTGTTTCTCGCCCTCTGTTTCTCGCCCTCTGTTTCAGCCCCTCTGTTTCAGCCCACTGTTTCAGTCACTCTGTTTCAGCCCCTCGGTTTCTCGCCCTCTGTTTCAGCCCCTCTGTTTCTCGCCCGCTGTTTCAGCCCTTCTGTTTCAGCCCCTCTGTTTCAGCCCCTCTGTTTCTCGCCCTCTGTTTCTCGCCATCTGTTTCATACCCTCTGTTTCAGCACCTCTGTTTCAGTCCCTCTGTTTCAGCCCCTCGGTTTCTCGCCCTCTGTTTCAGCCCCTCTGTTTCTCGCCCTCTGTTTCAGCCTCTCTGTTTCTCGCCCTCTGTTTCAGCCCCTCTGTTTCTCGCCCTCTGTTTCAGCCCCTCTGTTTGAGCCCCTCTGTTTCAGCCCCTCTGTTTCTCGCCCTCTGTTTCAGCCCCCCTGTTTCTCGCCCCCTGTTTCTCGCCCCCTGTTTCTCGCCCCCTGTTTCAGCCCCTCTGTTTCAGCCCCTCTGATTCTAGCCCTCTGTTTCAGCCCCTCTGTTTCAGCCAATCTGTTTCGGCCCCTCTGTTTCTCGCCCTCTGTTTCTCGCCCCCTGTTTCAGCCCCACTGTTTCAGCCCCTCGGTTTCTCGCCCTCTGTTTCAGCCCCTGTGTTTCAGCCCCTCTGTTTCTCGCCCTCTGTTTCTCGCCCTCTGTTTCAGCCCCTCTGTTTCAGCCCCTCTGTTTCAGTCACTCTGTTTCAGCCCCTCGGTTTCTCGCCCTCTGTTTCAGCCCCTCTGTTTCTCGCCCTCTGTTTCAGCCCTTCTGTTTCAGCCCCTCTGTTTCAGCCCCTCTGTTTCTCGCCCTCTGTTTCTCGCCCTCTGTTTCTCGCCGTCTGTTTCATACCCTCTGTTTCAGCACCTCTGTTTCAGCCCCTCTGTTTCAGCCCCTCGGTTTCTCGCCCTCTGTTTCAGCCCCTCTGTTTCTCGCCCTCTGTTTCAGCCTCTCTGTTTCTCGCCCTCTGTTTCAGCCCCTCTGTTTCTCGCCCTCTGTTTCAGCCCCTCTGTTTCAGCCCCTCTGTTTCAGCCCCTCTGTTTCAGCCCCTCTTTTTCTCGCCCTCTGTTTCTCGCCCTGTGTTTCAGCCCCTCTGTTTCTCACCCTCTGTTTCATCCCCTCTGTTTCAGCCCCTCTGTTTCAGCCCCTCTGTTTCTCGCCCTCTGTTTCAGCCCCTCGGATTCTCGCCCTCTGTTTCAGCCCCTCTGTTTCAGCACCTCTGTTTCTCGCCCTCTGTTTCAGCCCCTCTGTTTCAGCCCCTCTGTTTCTCGCCCTCTCTTTCAGCCCCTCTGTTTCAGCCCCTGTGTTTCTCGCCCTCTGTTTCAGCCCCTCTGTTTCAGCCCCTCTGTTTCAGCCCCTCTTTTTCTCCCCCTCTGTTTCAGCCCCACTGTTTCAGCCCCTCTGTTTCTCGCCCTCTGTTTCAGCCCCTCTGTTTCAGCCCCTCTTTTTCTCGCCGTCTGTTTCAGCCCCTCTGTTTCAGCCCCTCTGTTTCTCGCCCTCTGTTTCAGCCCCTCGGTTTCTCGCCCTCTGTTTCAGCGCCTCTGTTTCAGCCCCTCTGTTTCAGCCCCTCTGTTTCAGCCCCTCTGTCTCTCGCCCTCTGTTTCAGCCCCTCTGTTTCTCGCCCTCTGTTTCAGCCCCTCTGATTCAGCCCCTCTGTTTCTCGCCCCCTGTTTCAGCCCCTCTGTTTCAGCCCCTCTGTTTCTCGCCCTCTGTTTCAACCCCTCGGCTTCTCGCCCTCTGTTTTAGCCCCTCTGTTTCAGCCCCTCTGTTTCAGCCCCTCTGTTTCAGCCCCTCTGTTTCTCACCCTCTGTTTCAGCCCCTCGGTTTCTCGCCCTCTGTTTCAGCCCCTCTGTTTCAGCCCCTCTGTTTCTCGCCCCCTGTTTCAGCCCCTCTGATTCAGCCCCTCTGTTTCTCGCCCCCTGTTTCAGCCCCTCTGTTTCAGCCCCTCTGTTTCTCGCCCTGTGTTTCAACCCCTCGGTTTCTCGCCCTCTGTTTTAGCCCCTCTGTTTCAGCCCCTCTGTTTCAGCCCCTCTGTTTCTCACCCTCTGTTTAAGCCCCTCGGTTTCTCGCCCTCTGTTTCAGCCCCTCTGTTTCAGCCCCTCTGTTTCAGCCCCTCTGTTTCTCGCCCCCTGTTTCAGCCCCTCTGTTTCAGCCCCTCTGTTTCAGCCCCTCTGTTTCAGCCGTTCTGTTTCTCGCCCTCTGTTTCAGCCCCTCTGTTTCAGCCCCTCTGTTTCTCGCCCTCTGTTTCTCGCCCTCTGCTTCAGCCCCTCTGTTTCTCGCCCCCTATTTCTGCCCCTCTGTTTCTCGCCCTCTGTTTCTCGCCCTCTGTTTCAGCCCCTCTGTTTCAGCCCCTCTGTTTCAGTCACTCTGTTTCAGCCCCTCGGTTTCTCGCCCTCTGTTTCAGCCCCTCTGTTTCTCGCCCTCTGTTTCAGCCCTTCTGTTTCAGCCCCTCTGTTTCAGCCCCTCTGTTTCTCGCCCTCTGTTTCTCGCCCTCTGTTTCTCGCCGTCTGTTTCATACCCTCTGTTTCAGCACCTCTGTTTCTCGCCCTCTGTTTCAGCCCCTCTGTTTCAGCCCCTCTGTTTCTCGCCCTCTGTCTCAGCCCCTCTGTTTCAGCCCCTGTGTTTCTCGCCCTCTGTTTCAGCCCCTCTGTTTCAGCCCCTCTGTTTCAGCCCCTCTTTTTCTCCCCCTCTGTTTCAGCCCCACTGTTTCAGCCCCTCTGTTTCTCGCCCTCTGTTTCAGCCCCTCTGTTTCAGCCCCTCTTTTTCTCGCCCTCTGTTTCAACCCCTCGGTTTCTCGCCCTCTGTTTTAGCCCCTCTGTTTCAGCCCCTCTGTTTCACCCCCTCTGTTTCAGCCCCTCTGTTTCTCACCCTCTGTTTCAGCCCCTCGGTTTCTCGCCCTCTGTTTCAGCCCCTCTGTTTCAGCCCCTCTGTTTCAGCCCCTCTGTTTCTCGCCCCCTGTTTCAGCCCCTCTGATTCAGCCCCTCTGTTTCTCGCCCCCTGTTTCAGCCCCACTGTTTCAGCCCCTCTGTTTCTCGCCCTCTGTTTCAGCCCCTCTGTTTCTCACCCTCTGTTTCAGCCCCTCTGTTTCAGCCAATCTGTTTCTCAACCACTGTTTCAGCCCCTCTGTTTCAGCCCCTCTGTTTCTCGCCCTCTGTTTCAGCCCCTCTGTTTCTCGCCCTCTGTTTCTCGCCCTCTGTTTCAGCCCCTCTGTTTCAGCCCCTCTGTTCCAGCCCCTCTGTTTCAGCCCCTCTGTTTCAGCCCCTCTGTTTCTAGCCCTCTGTGTCAGCCCCTCTGTTTCAGCCCCTCTGTTTCTCGCCCTCTGATTCTCGCCCCCTGTTTCAGCCCCACTGTTTCAGGCCCTCGGTTTCTCGCCCTCTGTTTCAGCCCCTCTGTTTCAGCCCCTTTGTTTCAGCTCCTCTGTTTCAGCCCAACTGTTTCTCGCCCTCTGTTTCAGCCCCTCTGTTTCTCGCCCTCTGTTTCAGCCCCTGTGTTTCAGCCCCTCTGTTTCAGCCCCTCTGTTCAGCCCCTCGGTTTCTTGCCCTCTGTTTCAGCCCCTCGGTTTCTCGCCCTCTGTTTCAGCCCCTCTGTTTCAGCCCCTCTGTTTCTCGCCCTCTGTTTCAGCCCCTCTGTTTCTCGCCCTCTGTTTCAGCCCCTCTGTTTCTCACCCTCTGTTTCATCCCCTCTGTTTCAGCCCCTCTGTTTCAGCCCCTCTGTTTCTCGCCCTCTGTTTCAGCCCCTCGGATTCTCGCCCTCTGTTTCAGCCCCTCTGTTTCAGCCCCTCTGTTTCAGCCCCTCTGTTTCAGCCGCTCTGTTTCAGCCCCTCTTTTTCTCGCCCTCTGTTTCAGCCCCTCTGTTTCAGCCCCTCTGTTTCTCGCCCTCTGTTTCAGCCCCTCCGTTTCTCGCCCTCTGTTTCAGCGCCTCTGTTTCAGCCCCTCTGTTTCAGCCCCTCTGTTTCAGCCCCTCTGTCTCTCGCCCTCTGTTTCAGCCCCTCTGTTTCTCGCCCTCTGTTTCAGCCCCTCTGATTCAGCCCCTCTGTTTCTCGCCCCCTGTTTCAGCCCCTCTGTTTCAGCCTCTCTGTTTCTCGCCCTCTGTTTCAACCCCTCAGTTTCTCGCCCTCTGTTTTAGCCCCTCTGTTTCAGCCCCTCTGTTTCAGCCCCTCTGTTTCAGCCCCTCTGTTTCTCACCCTCTGTTTCAGCCCCTCGGTTTCTCGCCCTCTGTTTCAGCCCCTCTGTTTCAGCCCCTCTGTTTCAGCCCCTCTGTTTCTCGCCCCCTGTTTCAGCCCCTCTGATTCAGCCCCTCTGTTTCTCGCCCCCTGTTTCAGCCCCTCTGTTTCAGCCCCTCTGTTTCTCGCCCTCTGTTTCAACCCCTCGGTTTCTCGCCCTCTGTTTTAGCCCCTCTGTTTCAGCCCCTCTGTTTCAGCCCCTCTGTTTCAGCCCCTCTATTTCTCACCCTCTGTTTCAGCCCCTCGGTTTCTCGCCCTCTGTTTCAGCCCCTCTGTTTCAGCCCCTCTGTTTCAGCCCCTCTGTTTCTCGCCCCTCTGTTTCAGCCCCTCTGTTTCAGACCCTCTGTTTCTCGCCCTCTGTTTCTCGCCCCCTGTTTCAGCCCCACTGTTTCAGGCCCTCGGTTTCTCGCCCTCTGTTTCAGCCCCTCTGTTTCAGCCCCTTTGTTTCAGCCCCTCTGTTTCAGCCCCTCTGTTTCTCGCCCTCTGTTTCAGCCCCTCTGTTTCTCGCCCTCTGTTTCAGCCCCTCTGTTTCAGCCCCTCTGTTTCAGCCCCTCTGTTCAGCCCCTCGGTTTCTTGCCCTCTGTTTCAGCCCCTCGGTTTCTCGCCCTCTGTTTCAGCCCCCCTGTTTCAGCCCCTCTGTTTCTCGCCCTCTGTTTCAGCCCCTCTGTTTCTCGCCCTCTGTTTCAGCCCCTCTGTTTCTCACCCTCTGTTTCATCCCCTCTGTTTCAGCCCCTCTGTTTCAGCACCTCTGTTTCTCGCCCTCTGTTTCAGCCCCTCTGTTTCTCGCCCTCTGTTTCAGCCCCTCTGTTTCAGCCCCTCTGTTTCTCGCCCTCTGTTTCAGCCCCTCTGTTTCAGCCCCTGTGTTTCTCGCCCTCTGTTTCAGCCCCTCTGTTTCAGCCCCTCTGTTTCAGCCCCTCTTTTTCTCCCCCTCTGTTTCAGCCCCACTGTTTCAGCCCCTCTGTTTCTCGCCCTCTGTTTCAGCCCCTCTGTTTCAGCCCCTCTTTTTCTCGCCCTCTGTTTCAGCCCCTCTGTTTCAGCCCCTCTGTTTCTCGCCCTCTGTTTCAGCCCCTCTGTTTCTCGCCCTCTGTTTCAGCCCCTCTGATTCAGCCCCTCTGTTTCTCGCCCCCTGTTTCAGCCCCTCTGTTTCAGCCCCTCTGTTTCTCGCCCTCTGTTTCAACCCCTCGGCTTCTCGCCCTCTGTTTTAGCCCCTCTGTTTCAGCCCCTCTGTTTCAGCCCCTCTGTTTCAGCCCCTCTGTTTCTCACCCTCTGTTTCAGCCCCTCGGTTTCTCGCCCTCTGTTTCCGCCCCTCTGTTTCAGCCCCTCTGTTTCAGCCCCTCTGTTTCTCGCCCCCTGTTTCAGCCCCTCTGATTCAGCCCCTCTGTTTCTCGCCCCCTGTTTCAGCCCCTCTGTTTCAGCCCCTCTGTTTCTCACCCTCTGTTTCAACCCCTCGGTTTCTCGCCCTCTGTTTTAGCCCCTCTGTTTCAGCCCCTCTGTTTCAGCCCCTCTGTTTCAGCCCCTCTGTTTCTCACCCTCTGTTTCAGCCCCTCGGTTTCTCGCCCTCTGTTTCAGCCCCTCTGTTTCAGCCCCTCTGTTTCAGCCCCTCTGTTTCTCGCCCCCTGTTTCAGCCCCTCTGTTTCAGCCCCTCTGTTTCAGCCCCTCTGTTTCAGCCGTTCTGTTTCTCAGCCTCTGATTCACCCCCTCTGTTTCAGCCCCTCTGTATCTCGCCCCCTATTTCTGCCCCTCTGTTTCTCGCCCTCTGTTTCTCGCCCTCTGTTTCAGCCCCTCTGTTTCAGCCCCTCTGTTTCAGTCACTCTGTTTCAGCCCCTCGGTTTCTCGCCCTCTGTTTCAGCCCCTCTGTTTCTCGCCCTCTGTTTCAGCCCTTCTGTTTCAGCCCCTCTGTTTCAGCCCCTCTGTTTCTCGCCCTCTGTTTCTCGCCCTCTGTTTCTCGCCGTCTGTTTCATACCCTCTGTTTCAGCATCTCTCTTTCAGCCCCTCTGTTTCAGCCCCTCGGTTTCTCGCCCTCTGTTTCAGCCCCTCTGTTTCTCACCCTCTGTTTCAGCCTCTCTGTTTCTCGCCCTCTGTTTCAGCCCCTCTGTTTCTCGCCCTCTGTTTCAGCCCCTCTGTTTCAGCCCCTCTGTTTCAGCCCCTCTGTTTCTCGCCCTCTGCTTCAGCCCCCCTGTTTCTCGCCCCCTGTTTCTCGCCCCCTGTTTCTCGCCCCCTGTTTCAGCCCCTCTGTTTCAGCCCCTCTGATTCTAGGCCTCTGTTTCAGCCCCTCTGTTTCAGCCAATCTGTTTCGGCCCCTCTAGTTCTCGCCCTCTGTTTCTCGCCCCCAGTTTCAGCCCCACTGTTTCAGCCCCTCGGTTTCTCGCCCTCTGTTTCAGCCCCTCTGTTTCAGCCCCTCTGTTTCAGCCCCTCTGTTTCTGCCCCTCTGTTTCTCGCCCTCTGTTTCAGCCCCTCTGTTTCTCGCCCTCTGTTTCAGCCCCTCTGTTTCAGCCCCTCTGTTTCAGACCCTCTGTTCAGCCCCTCGGTTTCTCGCCCTCTGTTTCAGCCCCTCTGTTTCAGCCCCTCTGTTTCTCGCCCTCTGTTTCAGCCCCTCTGTTTCAGCCCCTCTGTTTCTCACCCTCTGTTTCTCGCCCTCTGTTTCAGCCCCTCTGTTTCTCACCCTCTGTTTCAGCCCCTCTGTTTCAGCCCCTCTGTTCAGCCCCTCGGTTTCTTGCCCTCTGTTTCAGCCCCTCGGTTTCTCGCCCTCTGTTTCAGCCCCTCTGTTTCAGCCCCTCTGTTTCTCGCCCTCTGTTTCAGCCCCTCTGTTTCTCGCCCTCTGTTTCAGCCCCTCTGTTTCTCACCCTCTGTTTCATCCCCTCTGTTTCAGCCCCTCTGTTTCAGTCCCTCTGTTTCTCGCCCTCTGTTTCAGCCCCTCGGATTCTCGCCCTCTGTTTCAGCCCCTCTGTTTCAGCACCTCTGTTTCTCGCCCTCTGTTTCAGCCCCTCTGTTTCAGCCCCTCTGTTTCTCGCCCTCTGTTTCAGCCCCTCTGTTTCAGCCCCTGTGTTTCTCGCCCTCTGTTTCAGCCCCTCTGTTTCAGCCCCTCTGTTTCAGCCCCTCTTTTTCTCCCCCTCTGTTTCAGCCCCACTGTTTCAGCCCCTCTGTTTATCGCCCTCTGTTTCAGCCCCTCTGTTTCAGCCCCTCTTTTTCTCGCCCTCTGTTTCAGCCCCTCTGTTTCTAGCCCTCTGTTTCAGCCCCTCTGTTTCTCGCCCCCTGTTCCAGTCCCACTGTTTCAGGCCCTCGGTTTCTCGCCCTCTGTTTCAGCCACTCTGTTTCAGCCCCTTTGTTTCAGCCCCTCTGTTTCAGCCCAACTGTTTCTCGCCCTCTGTTTCAGCCCCTCTGTTTCTCGCCCTCTGTTTCAGCCCCTCTGTTTCAGCCCCTCTGTTTCAGCCCCTCTGTTCAGCCCCTCGGTTTCTTGCCCTCTGTTTCAGCCCCTCGGTTTCTCGCCCTCTGTTTCAGCCCCTCTGTTTCAGCCCCTCTGTTTCTCGCCCTCTGTTTCAGCCCCTCTGTTTCTCCCCCTCTGTTTCAGCCCCTCTGTTTCTCACCCTCTGTTTCATCCCCTCTGTTTCAGCCCCTCTGTTTCTCGCCCTCTGTTTCAGCCCCTCTGTTTCTAGCCCTCTGTGTCAGCCCCTCTGTTTCTCGCACTCTGTTTCTCGCCCCCTGTTTCAGTCCCACTGTTTCAGGCCCTCGGTTTCTCGCCCTCTGTTTCAGCCACTCTGTTTCAGCCCCTTTGTTTCAGCCCCTCTGTTTCAGCCCAACTGTTTCTCGCCCTCTGTTTCAGCCCCTCTGTTTCTCGCCCTCTGTTTCAGCCCCTCTGTTTCAGCCCCTCTGTTCAGCCCCTCGGTTTCTTGCCCTCTGTTTCAGCCCCTCGGTTTCTCGCCCTCTGTTTCAGCCCCTCTGTTTCAGCCCCTCTGTTTCTCGCCCTCTGTTTCAGCCCCTCTGTTTCTCCCCCTCTGTTTCAGCCCCTCTGTTTCTCACCCTGTGTTTCATCCCCTCTGTTTCAGCCCCTCTGTTTCAGCCCCTCTGTTTCTCGCCCTCTGTTTCAGCCCCTCGGATTCTCGCCCTCTGTTTCAGCCCCTCTGTTTCAGCCCCTCGGTTTCTCGCCCTCTGTTTCAGCCCCTCTGTTTCAGCCCCTCTGTTTCAGCCCCTCTGTTTCTCGCCCCCTGATTCAGCCCCTCTGATTCAGCCCCTCTGTTTCTCGCCCCCTGTTTCAGCCCCTCTGTTTCAGCCCCTCTGTTTCTCGCTCTCTGTTTCAACCCCTCGGTTTCTCGCCCTCTGTTTTAGCCCCTCTGTTTCAGCCCCTCTGTTTCAGCCCCTCTGTTTCAGCCCCTCTATTTCTCACCCTCTGTTTCAGCCCCTCGGTTTCTCGCCCTCTGTTTCAGCCCCTCTGTTTCAGCCCCTCTGTTTCAGCCCCTCTGTTTCTCGCCCCTATGTTTCAGCCCCTCTGTTTCAGCCCCTCTGTTTCTCGCCCTCTGTTTCTCGCCCCCTGTTTAAGCCCCACTGTTTCAGGCCCTCGGTTTCTCGCCCTCTGTTTCAGCCCCTCTGTTTCAGCCCCTTTGTTTCAGCCCCTCTGTTTCTGCCCCTCTGTTTCTCGCCCTCTGTTTCAGCCCCTCTGTTTCTCGCCCTCTGTTTCAGCCCCTCTGTTTCAGCCCCTCTGTTTCAGCACCTCTGTTCAGCCCCTCGGTTTCTTGCCCTCTGTTTCAGCCCCTCGGTTTCTCGCCCTCTCTTTCAGCCCCCCTGTTTCAGCCCCTCTGTTTCTTGCCCTCTGTTTCAGCCCCTCTGTTTCTCGCCCTCTGTTTCAGCCCCTCTGTTTCTCACCCTCTGTTTCATCCCCTCTGTTTCAGCCCCTCTGTTTCAGCCCCTCTGTTTCTCGCCCTCTGTTTCAGCCCCTCGGATTCTCGCCCTCTGTTTCAGCCCCTCTGTTTCAGCACCTCTGTTTCTCGCCCTCTGTTTCACCCCCTCTGTTTCAGCCCCTCTGTTTCTCGCCCTCTGTTTCAGCCCCTCTGTTTCAGCCCCTGTGTTTCTCGCCCTCTGTTTCAGCCCCTCTGTTTCAGCCCCTCTGTTTCAGCCCCTCTTTTTCTCCCCCTCTGTTTCAGCCCCACTGTTTCAGCCCCTCTGTTTCTCGCCCTCTGTTTCAGCCCCTCTGTTTCAACCCCTCTTTTTCTCGCCCTCTGTTTCAGCCCCTCTGTTTCAGCCCCTCTGTTTCTCGCCCTCTGTTTCAGCCCCTCTGTTTCTCGCCCTCTGTTTCAGCCCCTCTGTTTCTCACCCTCTGTTTCATCCCCTCTGTTTCAGCCCCTCTGTTTCAGCCCCTCTGTTTCTCGCCCTCTGTTTCAGCCCCTCGGATTCTCGCCCTCTGTTTCAGCCCCTCTGTTTCAGCACCTCTGTTTCTCGCCCTCTGTTTCAGCCCCTCTGTTTCAGCCCCTCTGTTTCTCGCCCTCTGTTTCAGCCCCTCTGTTTCAGCCCCTGTGTTTCTCGCCCTCTGTTTCAGCCCCTCTGTTTCAGCCCCTCTGTTTCAGCCCCTCTTTTTCTCCCCCTCTGTTTCAGCCCCACTGTTTCAGCCCCTCTGTTTCTCGCCCTCTGTTTCAGCCCCTCTGTTTCAGCCCCTCTTTTTCTCGCCCTCTGTTTCAGCCCCTCTGTTTCAGCCCCTCTGTTTCTCGCCCTCTGTTTCAGCCCCTCGGTTTCTCGCCCTCTGTTTCAGCGCCTCTGTTTCAGCCCCTCTGTTTCAGCCCCTCTGTTTCAGCCCCTCTGTCTCTCGCCCTCTGTTTCAGCCCCTCTGTTTCTCGCCCTCTGTTTCAGCCCCTCTGATTCAGCCCCTCTGTTTCTCGCCCCCTTTTTCAGCCCCTCTGTTTCAGCCCCTCTGTTTCTCGCCCTCTGTTTCAACCCCTCGGCTTCTCGCCCTCTGTTTTAGCCCCTCTGTTTCAGCCCCTCTGTTTCAGCCCCTCTGTTTCAGCCCCTCTGTTTCTCACCCTCTGTTTCAGCCCCTCGGTTTCTCGCCCTCTGTTTCAGCCCCTCTGTTTCAGCCCCTCTGTTTCAGCCCCTCTGTTTCTCGCCCCCTGTTTCTGCCCCTCTGATTCAGCCCCTCTGTTTCTCGCCCCCTGTTTCAGCCCCTCTGTTTCAGCCCCTCTGTTTCTCGCCCTCTGTTTCAACCCCTCGGTTTCTCGCCCTCTGTTTTAGCCCCTCTGTTTCAGCCCCTCTGTTTCAGCCCCTCTGTTTCAGCCCCTCTGTTTCTCACCCTCTGTTTCAGCCCCTCGGTTTCTCGCCCTCTGTTTCAGCCCCTCTGTTTCAGCCCCTCTGTTTCAGCCCCTCTGTTTCTCGCCCCCTGTTTCAGCCCCTCTGTTTCAGCCCCTCTGTTTCAGCCCCTCTGTTTCAGCCGTTCTGTTTCTCGCCCTCTGTTTCAGCCCCTCTGTTTCAGCCCCTCTGTTTCTCACCCTCTGTTTCAGCCCCTCGGTTTCTCGCCCTCTGTTTCAGCCCCTCTGTTTCAGCCCCTCTGTTTCAGCCCCTCTGTTTCTCGCCCCCTGTTTCAGCCCCTCTGTTTCAGCCCCTCTGTTTCAGCCCCTCTGTTTCAGCCGTTCTGTTTCTCGCCCTCTGTTTCAGCCCCTCTGTTTCTCGCCCTCTGTTTCAGCCCCTCTGTTTCTCGCCCTCTGTTTCAGCCCCTCTGTTTCTCGCCCCCTATTTCTGCCCCTCTGTTTCTCGCCCTCTGTTTCTCGCCCTCTGTTTCAGCCCCTCTGTTTCAGCCCCTCTGTTTCAGTCACTCTGTTTCAGCCCCTCGGTTTCTCGCCCTCTGTTTCAGCCCCTCTGTTTCTCGCCCTCTGTTTCAGCCCTTCTGTTTCAGCCCCTCTGTTTCAGCCCCTCTGTTTCTCGCCCTCTGTTTCTCGCCCTCTGTTTCTCGCCGTCTGTTTCATACCCTCTGTTTCAGCACCTCTCTTTCAGCCCCTCTGTTTCAGCCCCTCGGTTTCTCGCCCTCTGTTTCAGCCCCTCTGTTTCTCGCCCTCTGTTTCAGCCTCTCTGTTTCTCGCCCGCTGTTTCAGCCCCTCTGTTTCTCGCCCTCTGTTTCAGCCCCTCTGTTTCAGCCCCTCTGTTTCAGCCCCTCTGTTTCTCGCCCTCTGCTTCAGCCCCCCTGTTTCTCGCCCCCTGTTTCTCGCCCCCTGTTTCTCGCCCCCTGTTTCAGCCCCTCTGTTTCAGCCCCTCTGATTCTAGCCCTCTGTTTCAGCCCCTCTGTTTCAGCCAATCTGTTTCGGCCCCTCTGTTTCTCGCCCTCTGTTTCTCGCCCCCAGTTTCAGCCCCACTGTTTCAGCCCCTCGGTTTCTCGCCCTCTGTTTCAGCCCCTCTGTTTCAGCCCCTCTGTTTCAGCCCCTCTGTTTCAGCCCCTCTGTTTCTCGCCCTCTGTTTCAGCCCCTCTGTTTCTCGCCCTCTGTTCCAGCCCCTCTGTTTCTCGCCCTCTGTTTCTCGCCCTCTGTTTCAGCCCCTCTGTTTCAGCCCCTCTGTTTCAGCCCCTCTGTTCCAGCCCCTCTGTTTCAGCCCCTCTGTTTCAGCACCTCTGTTTCTAGCCCTCTGTTTCAGCCCCTCTGTTTCAGCCCCTCTGTTTCAGCCCCTCTGTTCCAGCCCCTCTGTTTCAGCCCCTCTGTTTCAGCACCTCTGTTTCTAGCCCTCTGTTTCAGCCCCCTGTTTCAGCCCCACTGTTTCAGCCCCTCGGTTTCTCGCCCTCTGTTTCAGCCGCTCTGTTTCAGCCCCTCTGTTTCAGCCCCTCTGTTTCAGCTCCTCTGTTTCTCGCCCTCTGTTTCAGCCCCTCTGTTTCTCGCCCTCTGTTTCAGCCCCTCTGTTTCAGCCCCTCTGTTTCAGCCCCTCTGTTCAGCCCCTCGGTTTCTCGCCCTCTGTTTCATCCCCTCTGTTTGAGCCCCTCTGTTTCTCGCCCTCTGTTTCAGCCCCTCTGTTTCAACCCCTCTGTTTCTCGCCCTCTGTTTCAGCCCCTCTGTTTCTCGCCCTCTGTTTCAGCCCCTCTGTTTGTCACCCTCTGTTTCAGCCCCTCTGTTTCAGCCCCTCTGTTTCAGCCCCTCTGTTTCTCTTCCTCTGTTTCAGCCCCTCGGTTTGTCGCCCTCTGTTTCAGCCCCTCTGCTTCAGCCCCTATGTTTCTCGCCCTCTGTTTCAGCCCCTCTGTTCCAGCCCCTCTGTTTCAGCCCCTCTTTTTCTCGCCCTCTCTTTCAGCCCCTCTGTTTCAGCCCCTCTGTTTCAGCCCCTCTGTTTCAGCCCCTCTTTTTCTCGCCCTCTGTTTCAGCCCCACTGTTTCAGCCCCTCTGTTTCTCGCCCTCTGTTTCATCCCCTCTGTTTCAGCCCCTCTTTTTCTCGCCCTCTGTTTCAGCCCCTCTGTTTCAGCCCCTCTGTTTCTCGCCCTCTGTTTCAGCCCCTCTGTTTCTCGCCCTCTGTTTCAGCCCCTCTGTTTCAGCCCCTCTGTTTCAGCCCCTCTGTTCAGCCCCTCGGTTTCTCGCCCTCTGTTTCAGCCCCTCTGTTTCAGCCCCTCTGTTTCTCGCCCTCTGTTTCAGCCCCTCTGTTTCAACCCCTCTGTTTCTCGCCCTCTGTTTCAGCCCCTCTGTTTCAGCCCCTCTGTTTGTCACCCTCTGTTTCAGCCCCTCTGTTTCAGCCCCTCTGTTTCAGCCCCTCTGTTTCTCTTCCTCTGTTTCAGCCCCTCGGTTTGTCGCCCTCTGTTTCAGCCCCTCTGCTTCAGCCCCTCTGTTTCTCGCCCTCTGTTTCAGCCCCTCTGTTTCAGCCCCTCTGTTTCAGCCCCTCTTTTTCTCGCCCTCTCTTGCAGCCCCTCTGTTTCAGCCCCTCTGTTTCAGGCCCTCTGTTTCAGCCCCTCTTTTTCTCGCCCTCTGTTTCAGCCCCACTGTTTCAGCCCCTCTGTTTCTCGCCCTCTGTTTCATCCCCTCTGTTTCAGCCCCTCTTTTTCTCGCCCTCTGTTTCAGCCCCTCTTTTTCAGCCCCTCTGTTCCTCGCCCTCTGTTTCAGCCCCTCTGTTTCTCGCCCTCTGTTTCAGCCCCTCGGTTTCAGCCCCTCTGTTTCAGCCCCTTTGTTTCAGCCCCGCTTTTTCTCGCCCTCTGTTTCAGCCCCTCTGTTTCAGCCCCTCTGTCTCTCGCCCTCTGTTTCAGCCCCTCTGTTTCTCGCCCCCTGTTTCAGCCCCTCTGATTCAGCCCCTCTGTTTCTCGTCCCCTGTTTCAGCCCCTCTGTTTCAGCCCCTCTGTTTCTCGCCCTCTGTTTCAACCCCTCGGTTTCTCGCCCTCTGTTTTAGCCCCTCAGTTTCAGCCCCTCTGTTTCAGCCCCTCTGTTTCAGCCCCTCTGTTTCTCACCCTCTGTTTCAGCCCCTTGGTTTGTCGCCCTCTGTTTCAGCCCCTCTATTTCAGCCCCTCTGTTTCAGCCCCTCGGTTTCTCGCCCTCTGTTTCAGCCCCTCTGTTTCTCGCCCTCTGTTTCAGCCCTTCTGTTTCAGCCCCTCTGTTCAGCCCCTCGGTTTCTCGCCCTCTGTTTCAGCCCCTCTGTTTCAGCCCCTCTGTTTCTCGCCCTCTGTTTCAGCCCCTCTGTTTCAACCCCTCTGTTTCTCGCCCTCTGTTTCAGCCCCTCTGTTTCAGCCCCTCTGTTTGTCACCCTCTGTTTCAGCCCCTCTGTTTCAGCCCCTCTGTTTCAGCCCCTCTGTTTCTCTTCCTCTGTTTCAGCCCCTCGGTTTGTCGCCCTCTGTTTCAGCCCCTCTGCTTCAGCCCCTCTGTTTCTCGCCCTCTGTTTCAGCCCCTCTGTTTCAGCCCCTCTGTTTCAGCCCCTCTTTTTCTCGCCCTCTCTTGCAGCCCCTCTGTTTCAGCCCCTCTGTTTCAGGCCCTCTGTTTCAGCCCCTCTTTTTCTCGCCCTCTGTTTCAGCCCCACTGTTTCAGCCCCTCTGTTTCTCGCCCTCTGTTTCATCCCCTCTGTTTCAGCCCCTCTTTTTCTCGCCCTCTGTTTCAGCCCCTCTTTTTCAGCCCCTCTGTTCCTCGCCCTCTGTTTCAGCCCCTCTGTTTCTCGCCCTCTGTTTCAGCCCCTCGGTTTCAGCCCCTCTGTTTCAGCCCCTTTGTTTCAGCCCCGCTTTTTCTCGCCCTCTGTTTCAGCCCCTCTGTTTCAGCCCCTCTGTCTCTCGCCCTCTGTTTCAGCCACTCTGTTTCTCGCCCCCTGTTTCAGCCCCTCTGATTCAGCCCCTCTGTTTCTCGTCCCCTGTTTCAGCCCCTCTGTTTCAGCCCCTCTGTTTCTCGCCCTCTGTTTCAACCCCTCGGTTTCTCGCCCTCTGTTTTAGCCCCTCAGTTTCAGCCCCTCTGTTTCAGCCCCTCTGTTTCAGCCCCTCTGTTTCTCACCCTCTGTTTCAGCCCCTTGGTTTCTCGCCCTCTGTTTCAGCCCCTCTATTTCAGCCCCTCTGTTTCAGCCCCTCGGTTTCTCGCCCTCTGTTTCAGCCCCTCTGTTTCTCGCCCTCTGTTTCAGCCCTTCTGTTTCAGCCCCTCTGTTTCAGCCCCTCTGTTTCTCGCCCTCTGTTTCTCGCCCTCTGTTTCTCGCCGTCTGTTTCATACCCTCTGTTTCAGCACCTCTCTTTCAGCCCCTCTGTTTCAGCCCCTCGGTTTCTCGCCCTCTGTTTCAGCCCCTCTGTTTCTCGCCCTCTGTTTCAGCCTCTCTGTTTCTCGCCCGCTGTTTCAGCCCCTCTGTTTCTCGCCCTCTGTTTCAGCCCCTCTGTTTCAGCCCCTCTGTTTCAGCCCCTCTGTTTCTCGCCCTCTGCTTCAGCCCCCCTGTTTCTCGCCCCCTGTTTCTCGCCCCCTGTTTCTCGCCCCCTGTTTCAGCCCCTCTGTTTCAGCCCCTCTGATTCTAGCCCTCTGTTTCAGCCCCTCTGTTTCAGCCAATCTGTTTCGGCCCCTCTGTTTCTCGCCCTCTGTTTCTCGCCCCCAGTTTCAGCCCCACTGTTTCAGCCCCTCGGTTTCTCGCCCTCTGTTTCAGCCCCTCTGTTTCAGCCCCTCTGTTTCAGCCCCTCTGTTTCAGCCCCTCTGTTTCTCGCCCTCTGTTTCAGCCCCTCTGTTTCTCGCCCTCTGTTTCAGCCCCTCTGTTTCTCGCCCTCTGTTTCTCGCCCTCTGTTTCAGCCCCTCTGTTTCAGCCCCTCTGTTTCAGCCCCTCTGTTCCAGCCCCTCTGTTTCAGCCCCTCTGTTTCAGCACATCTGTTTCTAGCCCTCTGTTTCAGCCCCTCTGTTTCAGCCAATCTGTTTCGGCCCCTCTGTTTCTCGCCCTCTGTTTCAGCCCCCTGTTTCAGCCCCACTGTTTCAGCCCCTCGGTTTCTCGCCCTCTGTTTCAGCCGCTCTGTTTCAGCCCCTCTGTTTCAGCCCCTCTGTTTCAGCTCCTCTGTTTCTCGCCCTCTGTTTCAGCCCCTCTGTTTCTCGCCCTCTGTTTCAGCCCCTCTGTTTCAGCCCCTCTGTTTCAGCCCCTCTGTTCAGCCCCTCGGTTTCTCGCCCTCTGTTTCATCCCCTCTGTTTCAGCCCCTCTGTTTCTCGCCCTCTGTTTCAGCCCCTCTGTTTCAACCCCTCTGTTTCTCGCCCTCTGTTTCAGCCCCTCTGTTTCTCGCCCTCTGTTTCAGCCCCTCTGTTTCTCGCCCTCTGTTTCAGCCCCTCTGTTTCAGCCCCTCTGTTTCAGCCCCTCTGTTCAGCCCCTCGGTTTCTCGCCCTCTGTTTCAGCCCCTCTGTTTCAGCCCCTCTGTTTCTCGCCCTCTGTTTCAGCCCCTCTGTTTCAACCCCTCTGTTTCTCGCCCTCTGTTTCAGCCCCTCTGTTTCAGCCCCTCTGTTTGTCACCCTCTGTTTCAGCCCCTCGGTTTCAGCCCCTCTGTTTCAGCCCCTTTGTTTCAGCCCCGCTTTTTCTCGCCCTCTGTTTCAGCCCCTCTGTTTCAGCCCCTCTGTCTCTCGCCCTCTGTTTCAGCCCCTCTGTTTCTCGCCCCCTGTTTCAGCCCCTCTTATTCAGCCCCTCTGTTTCTCGTCCCCTGTTTCAGCCCCTCTGTTTCAGCCCCTCTGTTTCTCGCCCTCTGTTTCAACCCCTCGGTTTCTCGCCCTCTGTTTTAGCCCCTCAGTTTCAGCCCCTCTGTTTCAGCCCCTCTGTTTCAGCCCCTCTGTTTCTCACCCTCTGTTTCAGCCCCTTGGTTTCTCGCGCTCTGTTTCAGCCCCTCTATTTCAGCCCCTCTGTTTCAGCCCCTCGGTTTCTCGCCCTCTGTTTCAGCCCCACTGTTTCAGCCCTTCTGTTTCTCGCCCTCTGTTTCAGCCCCTCTGTTTCAGCCCCTCTGTTTCAGCCCCTCTGTTTCTCGCCCCCTGTTTCAGCCCCTCTGTTTCAGCCCCTCGGTTTCAGCCCCTCTGTTTCTCGCCCTCTGTTTCAGCCCCTCTGTTTCAGCCCCTCTGTTTCAGCCCCTCTGTTTCAGCCCCTCGGTTTCTCCCCCTCTGTTTCAGCCCCTCTGTTTCTCGCCCTCTGTTTCAGCCCCTCTGTTTCAGCCCTTCTGTTTCAGCCCCTCTGTTTCAGCCCCTCTGTTTCTCGCCCTCTGTTTCTCGCCCTCTGTTTCTCGCCTTCTGTTTCAGCCCCTCTGTTTCAGCACCTCTGTTTCAGCCCCTCTGTTTCAGCCCCTCGGTTTCTCGCCCTCTGTTTCAGCCCCTCTGTTTCTCGCCCTCTGTTTCAGCCCCTCTGTTTCAGCCCCTCGGTTTCTCGCCCTCTGTTTCAGCCCCCCTGTTTCTCGCCCCCTGTTTCTCGCCCCCTGTTTCTCGCCCCCTGTTTCAGCCCCTCTGTTTCAGCCCCTCTGATTCTAGCCCTCTGTTTCAGCCCCTCTGTTTCAGCAAATCTGTTTCGCACCCTCTGTTTCTCGCCCTCTGTTTCAGACCCTCTGTTTTGGCCCCTCTGTTTCTCGCCCTCTGCTTCGGCCCCTCTGTTTCGCGCCCTCTGTACCAGACCCTCTGTTTCAGACCCTCTGTTTCTCTCCCTCTGTTTCAGACCCTCTGTTTCAGACCCTCTGTTTCAGACCCTCTGTTTCTCGCGCTCTGTTTCTCGCCCTCTGTTTCAGACCCTCTGTTTCAGACCCTCTGTTTCTCGCCCTCTGTTTCACGCCCTCTGTTTCGCACCCTCTGTTTCGCGCCCTCTCTTTCGCGCCCTCTGTTTCAGCCCCACTGTTTCAGCCCCTCGGTTTCTCGCCCTCTGTTTCAGCCCCTCTGTTTCAGCCCCTCTGGTTCTCGCCCTCTGTTTCTCGCCCTCTGTTTCAGCCCCTCTGTTTCAGCCCCTCTGTTTCAGTCACTCTGTTTCAGCCCCTCGGTTTCTCGCCCTCTGTTTCAGCCCCTCTGTTTCTCGCCCTCTGTTTCAGCCCCTCTGTTTCAGCCCCTCTGTTTCTCGCCCTCTGTTTCTCGCCCTCTGTTTCTCGCCGTCTGTTTCATACCCTCTGTTTCAGCACCTCTGGTTCAGCCCCTCTGTTTCAGCCCCTCGGTTTCTCGCCCTCTGTTTCAGCCCCTCTGTTTCTCGCCCTCTGTTTCAGCCCCTCTGTTTCTCGCCCTCTGTTTCAGAACCTCTGTTTCTCGCCCTCTGTTTCAGCCCCTCTGTTTCAGCCCCTCTGTTTCAGCCCCTCTGTTTCACCCCCTCTTTATCTCGCCCTCTGTTTCTCGCTCTCTGTTTCATCCCCTCTGTTTCTCACCCTCTGTTTCATCCCCTCTGTTTCAGCCCCTCTGTTTCAGCCCCTCTGTTTCTCGCCCTCTGTTTCAGCCCCTCGGATTCTCGCCCTCTGTTTCAGCCCCTCTGTTTCAGCACCTCTGTTTCTCGCCCTCTGTTTCAGCCCCTCTGTTTCAGCCCCTCTGTTTCTCGCCCTCTGTTTCAGCCCCTCTGTTTCAGCCCCTGTGTTTCTCGCCCTCTGTTTCAGCCCCTCTGTTTCAGCCCCTCTGTTTCAGCCCCTCTTTTTCTCCCCCTCTGTTTCAGCCCCACTGTTTCAGCCCCTCTGTTTCTCGCCCTCTGTTTCAGCCCCTCTGTTTCAGCCCCTCTTTTTCTCGCCCTCTGTTTCAGGCCCTCTGTTTCAGCCCCTCTGTTTCTCGCCCTCTGTTTCAGCCCCTCTGTTTCTCGCCCTCTGTTTCAGCGCCTCTGTTTCAGCCCCTCTGTTTCAGCCCCTCTGTTTCAGCCCCTCTGTCTCTCGCCCTCTGTTTCAGCCCCTCTGTTTCTCGCCCTCTGTTTCAGCCCCGCTGATTCAGCCCCTCTGTTTCTCGCCCCCTGTTTCAGCCCCTCTGTTTCAGCCCCTCTGTTTCAGCCTCTCTGTTTCAGCCCCTCTGTTTCTCGCCCTCTGTTTCAACCCCTCGGCTTCTCGCCCTCTGTTTTAGCCCCTCTGTTTCAGCCCCTCTGTTTCAGCCCCTCTGTTTCAGCCCCTCTGTTTCAGCCCCTCTGTTTCAGCCCCTCTGTTTCTCGCCCCCTGTTTCAGCCCCTCTGTTTCAGCCCCTCTGTTTCAGCCCCTCTGTTTCAGCCGTTCTGTTTCTCGCCCTCTGTTTCAGCCCCTCTGTTTCAGCCCCTCTGTTTCTCGCCCTCTGTTTCAGCCCCTCTGTTTCTCGCCCTCTGTTTCAGCCCCTCTGTTTCTCGCCCCCTATTTCTGCCCCTCTGTTTCTCGCCCTCTGTTTCTCGCCCTCTGTTTCAGCCCCTCTGTTTCAGCCCCTCTGTTTCAGTCACTCTGTTTCAGCCCCTCGGTTTCTCGCCCTCTGTTTCAGCCCCTCTGTTTCTCGCCCTCTGTTTCAGCCCCTCTGTTTCTCGCCCTCTGTTTCAGCCCCTCTGTTTCAGCCCCTCTGTTTCAGCCCCTCTGTTCAGCCCCTCGGTTTCTCGCCCTCTGTTTCATCCCCTCTGTTTCAGCCCCTCTGTTTCTCGCCCTCTGTTTCAGCCCCTCTGTTTCAACCCCTCTGTTTCTCGCCCTCTGTTTCAGCCCCTCTGTTTCTCGCCCTCTGTTTCAGCCCCTCTGTTTGTCACCCTCTGTTTCAGCCCCTCTGTTTCAGCCCCTCTGTTTCAGCCCCTCTGTTTCTCTTCCTCTGTTTCAGCCCCTCGGTTTGTCGCCCTCTGTTTCAGCCCCTCTGCTTCAGCCCCTCTGTTTCTCGCCCTCTGTTTCAGCCCCTCTGTTCCAGCCCCTCTGTTTCAGCCCCTCTTTTTCTCGCCCTCTCTTTCAGCCCCTATGTTTCAGCCCCTCTGTTTCAGCCCCTCTGTTTCAGCCCCTCTTTTTCTCGCCCTCTCTTTCAGCCCCTCTGTTTCAGCCCCTCTGTTTCAGCCCCACTGTTTCAGCCCCTCTGTTTCTCGCCCTCTGTTTCATCCCCTCTGTTTCAGCCCCTCTTTTTCTCGCCCTCTGTTTCAGCCCCTCTGTTTCAGCCCCTCTGTTTCTCGCCCTCTGTTTCTCGCCCTCTGTTTCAGCCCCTCTGTTTCAGCCCCTCTGTTTCAGCCCCTCTGTTTCAGCCCCTCTGTTCAGCCCCTCGGTTTCTCGCCCTCTGTTTCAGCCCCTCTGTTTCAGCCCCACTGTTTCTCGCCCTCTGTTTCAGCCCCTCTGTTTCAACCCCTCTGTTTCTCGCCCTCTGTTTCAGCCCCTCTGTTTCAGCCCCTCTGTTTGTCACCCTCTGTTTCAGCCCCTCTGTTTCAGCCCCTCTGTTTCAGCCCCTCTGTTTCTCTTCCTCTGTTTCAGCCCCTCGGTTTGTCGCCCTCTGTTTCAGCCCCTCTGCTTCAGCCCCTCTGTTTCTCGCCCTCTGTTTCAGCCCCTCTGTTTCAGCCCCTCTGTTTCAGCCCCTCTTTTTCTCGCCCTCTCTTGCAGCCCCTCTGTTTCAGCCCCTCTGTTTCAGCCCCTCTGTTTCAGCCCCTCTTTTTCTCGCCCTCTGTTTCAGCCCCACTGTTTCAGCCCCTCTGTTTCTCGCCCTCTGTTTCATCCCCTCTGTTTCAACCCCTCTTTTTCTCGCCCTCTGTTTCAGCCCCTCTTTTTCAGCCCCTCTGTTCCTCGCCCTCTGTTTCAGCCCATCTGTTTCTCGCCCTCTGTTTCAGCCCCTCGGTTTCAGCCCCTCTGTTTCAGCCCCTTTGTTTCAGCCCCGCTTTTTCTCGCCCTCTGTTTCAGCCCCTCTGTTTCAGCCCCTCTGTCTCTCGCCCTCTGTTTCAGCCCCTCTGTTTCTCGCCCCCTGTTTCAGCCCCTCTGATTCAGCCCCTCTGTTTCTCGTCCCCTGTTTCAGCCCCTCTGTTTCAGCCCCTCTGTTTCTCGCCCTCTGTTTCAACCCCTCGGTTTCTCGCCCTCTGTTTCAGCCCCTCTGTTTCTCGCCCCCTGTTTCAGCCCCACTGTTTCAGCCCCTCGGTTTCTCGTCCCCTGTTTCAGCCCCTCTGTTTCAGCCCCTCTGTTTCTCGCCCTCTGTTTCAGCCCCTCTGTTTCTCGCCCTCTGTTTCTCGCCCTCTGTTTCTCGCCTTCTGTTTCAGCCCCTCTGTTTCAGCCCCTCTGTTTCAGCCCCTCTGTTCAGCCCCTCGGTTTCTCGCCCTCTGTTTCATCCCCTCTGTTTCAGCCCCTCTGTTTCTCGCCCTCTGTTGCAGCCCCTCTGTTTCAACCCCTCTGTTTCTCGCCCTCTGTTTCAGCCCCTCTGTTTCTCGCCCTCTGTTTCAGCCCCTCTGTTTGTCACCCTCTGTTTCAGCCCCTCTGTTTCAGCCCCTCTGTTTCAGCCCCTCTGTTTCTCTTCCTCTGTTTCAGCCCCTCGGTTTGTCGCCCTCTGTTTCAGCCCCTCTGCTTCAGCCCCTCTGTTTCTCGCCCTCTGTTTCAGCCCCTCTGTTCCAGCCCCTCTGTTTCAGCCCCTCTTTTTCTCGCCCTCTCTTTCAGCCCCTCTGTTTCAGCCCCTCTGTTTCAGCCCCTCTGTTTCAGCCCCTCTTTTTCTCGCCCTCTGTTTCAGCCCCACTGTTTCAGCCCCTCTGTTTCTCGCCCTCTGTTTCATCCCCTCTGTTTCAGCCCCTCTTTTTCTCGCCCTCTGTTTCAGCCCCTCTGTTTCAGCCCCTCTGTTTCTCGCCCTCTGTTTCAGCCCCTCTGTTTCTCGCCCTCTGTTTCAGCCCCTCTGTTTCAGCCCCTCTGTTTCAGCCCCTCTGTTCAGCCCCTCGGTTTCTCGCCCTCTGTTTCAGCCCCTCTGTTTCAGCCCCTCTGTTTCTCGCCCTCTGTTTCAGCCCCTCTGTTTCAACCCCTCTGTTTCTCGCCCTCTGTTTCAGCCCCTCTGTTTCAGCCCCTCTGTTTGTCACCCTCTGTTTCAGCCCCTCTGTTTCAGCCCCTCTGTTTCAGCCCCTCTGTTTCTCTTCCTCTGTTTCAGCCCCTCGGTTTGTCGCCCTCTGTTTCAGCCCCTCTGCTTCAGCCCCTCTGTTTCTCGCCCTCTGTTTCAGCCCCTCTGTTTCAGCCCCTCTGTTTCAGACCCTCTTTTTCTCGCCCTCTCTTGCAGCCCCTCTGTTTCAGCCCCTCTGTTTCAGCCCCTCTGTTTCTCGCCCTCTGTTTCAGCCCCTCTGTTTCAACCCCTCTGTTTCTCGCCCTCTGTTTCAGCCCCTCTGTTTCAGCCCCTCTGTTTGTCACCCTCTGTTTCAGCCCCTCTGTTTCAGCCCCTCTGTTTCAGCCCCTCTGTTTCTCTTCCTCTGTTTCAGCCCCTCGGTTTGTCGCCCTCTGTTTCAGCCCCTCTGCTTCAGCCCCTCTGTTTCTCGCCCTCTGTTTCAGCCCCTCTGTTTCAGCCCCTCTGTTTCAGACCCTCTATTTCTCGCCCTCTCTTGCAGCCCCTCTGTTTCAGCCCCTCTGTTTCAGCCCCTCTGTTTCAGCCCCTCTGTTCAGCCCCTCTGTTTCTCGCCCTCTGTTTCATCCCCTCTGTTTCAGCCCCTCTTTTTCTCGCCCTCTGTTTCAGCCCCTCTTTTTCAGCCCCTCTGTTCCTCGCCCTCTGTTTCAGCCCCTCTGTTTCTCGCCCTCTGTTTCAGCCCCTCGGTTTCAGCCCCTCTGTTTCAGCCCCTTTGTTTCAGCCCCGCTTTTTCTCGCCCTCTGTTTCAGCCCCTCTGTTTCAGCCCCTCCGTCTCTCGCCCTCTGTTTCAGCCCCTCTGTTTCTCGCCCCCTGTTTCAGCCCCTCTGATTCAGCCCCTCTGTTTCTCGTCCCCTGTTTCAGCCCCTCTGTTTCAGCCCCTCTGTTTCTCGCCCTCTGTTTCAACCCCTCAGTTTCTCGCCCTCTGTTTTAGCCCCTCAGTTTCAGCCCCTCTGTTTCAGCCCCTCTGTTTCAGCCCCTCTGTTTCTCACCCTCTGTTTCAGCCACTTGGTTTCTCGCCCTCTGTTTCAGCCCCTCTATTTCAGCCCCTCTGTTTCAGCCCCTCTATTTCAGCCCCTCTGTTTCAGCCCCTCGGTTTCTCGCCCTCTGTTTCAGCCCCACTGTTTCAGCCCTTCTGTTTCTCGCCCTCTGTTTCAGCTCCTCTGTTTCAGCCCCTCTGTTTCAGCCCCTCTGTTTCTCGCCCTCTGTTTCAGCCCCACTGTTTCAGCCCCTCTGTTTCTCGCCCTCTGTTTCATCCCCTCTGTTTCAGCCCCTCTTTTTCTCGCCCTCTGTTTCAGCCCCTCTTTTTCAGCCCCTCTGTCTCTCGCCCTCTGTTTCAGCCCCTCTGTTTCTCGCCCCCTGTTTCAGCCCCTCTGATTCAGCCCCTCTGTTTCTCGTCCCCTGTTTCAGCCCCTCTGTTTCTCGCCCCCTGTTTCAGCCCCTCTGATTCAGCCCCTCTGTTTCTCGTCCCCTGTTTCAGCCCCTCTGTTTCAGCCCCTCTGTTTCTCGCCCTCTGTTTCAACCCCTCGGTTTCTCGCCCTCTGTTTTAGCCCCTCTGTTTCAGCCCCTCTGTTTCAGCCCCTCTGTTTCAGCCCCTCTGTTTCTCACCCTCTGTTTCAGCCCCTCGGTTTCTCGCCCTCTGTTTCAGCCCCACTGTTTCAGCCCTTCTGTTTCTCGCCCTCTGTTTCAGCTCCTCTGTTTCAGCCCCTCTGTTTCAGCCCCTCTGTTTCTCGTCCCCTGTTTCAGCCCCTCTGTTTCAGCCCCTCTGTTTCAGCCCCTCTGTTTCTCGCCCTCTGTTTCAGCCCCTCTGTTTCAGCCCCTCTGTTTCAGCCCCTCTGTTTCAGCCCCTCGGTTTCTCCCCCTCTGTTTCAGCCCCTCTGTTTCTCGCCCTCTGTTTCAGCCCCTCTGTTTCAGCCCTTCTGTTTCAGCCCCTCTGTTTCAGCCCCTCTGTTTCTCGCCCTCTGTTTCTCGCCCTCT
Organism: Chiloscyllium punctatum; assembly: GCF_047496795.1. NCBI lineage: Eukaryota > Metazoa > Chordata > Chondrichthyes > Orectolobiformes > Hemiscylliidae > Chiloscyllium > Chiloscyllium punctatum. The sequence goes on along the minus strand of NW_027309837.1, from coordinate 448,739 downwards.
GTTTCTCGCCTTCTGTTTCAGGCCCTCTGTTTCAGCACCTCTGTTTCAGCCCCTCTGTTTCAGCCCCTCGGTTTCTCGCCCTCTGTTTCAGCCCCTCTGTTTCTCGCCCTCTGTTTCAGACCCTCTGTTTCAGCCCCTCGGTTTCTCGCCCTCTGTTTCAGCCCCTCAGTTTCAGCCCCTCTGTTTCTCGCCCTCTGTTTCAGCCCCTCTGTTTCAGCCCCTCTGTTTCAGCCCCTCTGTTTCAGCCCCTCTGTTTCTCGCCCTCTGTTTCAGCCCCTCTGTTTCTCGCCCCCTATTTCAGCCCCTCTGTTTCTCGCCCTCTGTTTCTCGCCCTCTGTTTCAGCCCCTCTGTTTCAGCCCACTGTTTCAGTCACTCTGTTTCAGCCCCTCGGTTTCTCGCCCTCTGTTTCAGCCCCTCTGTTTCTCGCCCGGTTTTTCTGCCCTTCTGTTTCAGCCCCTCTGTTTCATCCCCTCTGTTTCTCGCCCTCTCTTTCTCGCCCTCTGTTTCTCGCCATCTGTTTCATACCCTCTGTTTCAGCACCTCTGTTTCAGTCCCTCTGTTTCAGCCCCTCGGTTTCTCGCCCTCTGTTTCAGCCCCTCTGTTTCTCGCCCTCTGTTTCAGCCTCTCTGTTTCTCGCCCTCTGTTTCAGCCCCTCTGTTTCTCGCCCTCTGTTTCAGCCCCTCTGTTTGAGCCCCTCTGTTTCAGCCCCTCTGTTTCTCGCCCTCTGTTTCAGCCCCCCTGTTTCTCGCCCCCTGTTTCTCGCCCCCTGTTTCTCGCCCCCTGTTTCAGCCCCTCTGTTTCAGCCCCTCTGCTTCTAGCCCTCTGTTTCAGCCCCTCTGTTTCAGCCAATCTGTTTCGGCCCCTCTGTTTCTCGCCCTCTGTTTCTCGCCCCCTGTTTCAGCCCCACTGTTTCAGCCCCTCGGTTTCTCGCCCTCTGTTTCAGCCCCTCTGTTTCAGCCCCTCTGTTTCTCGCCCTCTGTTTCTCGCCCTCTGTTTCGGCCCCTCTGTTTCAGCCCCTCTGTTTCAGTCACTCTGTTTCAGCCCCTCGGTTTCTCGCCCTCTGTTTCAGCCCCTCTGTTTCTCGCCCTCTGTTTCAGCCCTTCTGTTTCAGCCCCTCTGTTTCAGCCCCTCTGTTTCTCGCCCTCTGTTTCTCGCCCTCTGTTTCTCGCCGTCTGTTTCATACCCTCTGTTTCAGCACCTCTGTTTCAGCCCCTCTGTTTCAGCCCCTCGGTTTCTCGCCCTATGTTTCAGCCCCTCTGTTTCTCGCCCTCTGTTTCAGCCTCTCTGTTTCTCGCCCTCTGTTTCAGCCCCTCTGTTTCTCGCCCTCTGTTTCAGTCCCTCTGTTTCAGCCCCTCTGTTTCAGCCCCTCTGTTTCAGCCCCTCTTTTTCTCGCCCTCTGTTTCAGCCCCACTGTTTCAGCCCCTCTGTTTCTAGCCCTCTGTTTCATCCCCTCTGTTTCAGCCCCTCTTTTTCTCGCCCTCTGTTTCAGCCCCTCTGTTTCAGCCCCTCTGTTTCTCGCCCTCTGTTTCTCGCCCTCTGTTTCAGCCCCTCTGTTTCAGCCCCTCTGTTTCAGCCCCTCTGTTTCAGCCCCTCTGTTCAGCCCCTCGGTTTCTCGCCCTCTGTTTCAGCCCCTCTGTTTCAGCCCCACTGTTTCTCGCCCTCTGTTTCAGCCCCTCTGTTTCAACCCCTCTGTTTCTCGCCCTCTGTTTCAGCCCCTCTGTTTGTCTCCCTCTGTTTCAGCCCCTCTGTTTCAGCCCCTCTGTTTCAGCCCCTCTGTTTCTCTTCCTCTGTTTCAGCCCCTCGGTTTGTCGCCCTCTGTTTCAGCCCCTCTGCTTCAGCCCCTCTGTTTCTCGCCCTCTGTTTCAGCCCCTCTGTTTCAGCCCCTCTGTTTCAGCCCCTCTTTTTCTCGCCCTCTCTTGCAGCCCCTCTGTTTCAGCCCCTCTGTTTCAGCCCCACTGTTTCAGCCCCTCTTTTTCTCGCCCTCTGTTTCAGCCCCACTGTTTCAGCCCCTCTGTTTCTCGCCCTCTGTTTCATCCCCTCTGTTTCAGCCCCTCTTTTTCTCGCCCTCTGTTTCAGCCCCTCTTTTTCAGCCCCTCTGTTCCTCGCCCTCTGTTTCAGCCCCTCTGTTTCTCGCCCTCTGTTTCAGCCCCTCGGTTTCAGCCCCTCTGTTTCAGCCCCTTTGTTTCAGCCCCGCTTTTTCTCGCCCTCTGTTTCAGCCCCTCTGTTTCAGCCCCTCTGTCTCTCGCCCTCTGTTTCAGCCCCTCTGTTTCTCGCCCCCTGTTTCAGCCCCTCTGATTCAGCCCCTCTGTTTCTCGTCCCCTGTTTCAGCCCCTCTGTTTCAGCCCCTCTGTTTCTCGCCCTCTGTTTCAACCCCTCGGTTTCTCGCCCTCTGTTTCAGCCCCTCTGTTTCTCGCCCCCTGTTTCAGCCCCACTGTTTCAGCCCCTCGGTTTCTCGTCCCCTGTTTCAGCCCCTCTGTTTCAGCCCCTCTGTTTCTCGCCCTCTGTTTCAGCCCCTCTGTTTCTCGCCCTCTGTTTCTCGCCCTCTGTTTCTCGCCTTCTGTTTCAGCCCCTCTGTTTCAGCCCCTCTGTTTCAGCCCCTCTGTTCAGCCCCTCGGTTTCTCGCCCTCTGTTTCATCCCCTCTGTTTCAGCCCCTCTGTTTCTCGCCCTCTGTTGCAGCCCCTCTGTTTCAACCCCTCTGTTTCTCGCCCTCTGTTTCAGCCCCTCTGTTTCTCGCCCTCTGTTTCAGCCCCTCTGTTTGTCACCCTCTGTTTCAGCCCCTCTGTTTCAGCCCCTCTGTTTCAGCCCCTCTGTTTCTCTTCCTCTGTTTCAGCCCCTCGGTTTGTCGCCCTCTGTTTCAGCCCCTCTGCTTCAGCCCCTCTGTTTCTCGCCCTCTGTTTCAGCCCCTCTGTTCCAGCCCCTCTGTTTCAGCCCCTCTTTTTCTCGCCCTCTCTTTCAGCCCCTCTGTTTCAGCCCCTCTGTTTCAGCCCCTCTGTTTCAGCCCCTCTTTTTCTCGCCCTCTGTTTCAGCCCCACTGTTTCAGCCCCTCTGTTTCTCGCCCTCTGTTTCATCCCCTCTGTTTCAGCCCCTCTTTTTCTCGCCCTCTGTTTCAGCCCCTCTGTTTCAGCCCCTCTGTTTCTCGCCCTCTGTTTCAGCCCCTCTGTTTCTCGCCCTCTGTTTCAGCCCCTCTGTTTCAGCCCCTCTGTTTCAGCCCCTCTGTTCAGCCCCTCGGTTTCTCGCCCTCTGTTTCAGCCCCTCTGTTTCAGTCCCTCTGTTTCTCGCCCTCTGTTTCAGCCCCTCTGTTTCAACCCCTCTGTTTCTCGCCCTCTGTTTCAGCCCCTCTGTTTCAGCCCCTCTGTTTGTCACCCTCTGTTTCAGCCCCTCTGTTTCAGCCCCTCTGTTTCAGCCCCTCTGTTTCTCTTCCTCTGTTTCAGCCCCTCGGTTTGTCGCCCTCTGTTTCAGCCCCTCTGCTTCAGCCCCTCTGTTTCTCGCCCTCTGTTTCAGCCCCTCTGTTTCAGCCCCTCTGTTTCAGACCCTCTTTTTCTCGCCCTCTCTTGCAGCCCCTCTGTTTCAGCCCCTCTGTTTCAGCCCCTCTGTTTCTCGCCCTCTGTTTCAGCCCCTCTGTTTCAACCCCTCTGTTTCTCGCCCTCTGTTTCAGCCCCTCTGTTTCAGCCCCTATGTTTGTCACCCTCTGTTTCAGCCCCTCTGTTTCAGCCCCTCTGTTTCAGCCCCTCTGTTTCTCTTCCTCTGTTTCAGCCCCTCGGTTTGTCGCCCTCTGTTTCAGCCCCTCTGCTTCAGCCCCTCTGTTTCTCGCCCTCTGTTTCAGCCCCTCTGTTTCAGCGCCTCTGTTTCAGACCCTCTTTTTCTCGCCCTCTCTTGCAGCCCCTCTGTTTCAGCCCCTCTGTTTCAGCCCCTCTGTTTCAGCCCCTCTGTTCAGCCCCTCTGTTTCTCGCCCTCTGTTTCATCCCCTCTGTTTCAGCCCCTCTTTTTCTCGCCCTCTGTTTCAGCCCCTCTTTTTCAGCCCCTCTGTTCCTCGCCCTCTGTTTCAGCCCCTCTGTTTCTCGCCCTCTGTTTCAGCCCCTCGGTTTCAGCCCCTCTGTTTCAGCCCCTTTGTTTCAGCCCCGCTTTTTCTCGCCCTCTGTTTCAGCCCCTCTGTTTCAGCCCCTCCGTCTCTCGCCCTCTGTTTCAGCCCCTCTGTTTCTCGCCCCCTGTTTCAGCCCCTCTGATTCAGCCCCTCTGTTTCTCGTCCCCTGTTTCAGCCCCTCTGTTTCAGCCCCTCTGTTTCTCGCCCTCTGTTTCAACCCCTCGGTTTCTCGCCCTCTGTTTTAGCCCCTCAGTTTCAGCCCCTCTGTTTCAGCCCCTCTGTTTCAGCCCCTCTGTTTCTCACCCTCTGTTTCAGCCACTTGGTTTCTCGCCCTCTGTTTCAGCCCCTCTATTTCAGCCCCTCTGTTTCAGCCCCTCTATTTCAGCCCCTCTGTTTCAGCGCCTCGGTTTCTCGCCCTCTGTTTCAGCCCCACTGTTTCAGCCCTTCTGTTTCTCGCCCTCTGTTTCAGCTCCTCTGTTTCAGCCCCTCTGTTTCAGCCCCTCTGTTTCTCGCCCTCTGTTTCAGCCCCACTGTTTCAGCCCCTCTGTTTCTCGCCCTCTGTTTCATCCCCTCTGTTTCAGCCCCTCTTTTTCTCGCCCTCTGTTTCAGCCCCTCTTTTTCAGCCCCTCTGTTCCTCGCCCTCTGTTTCAGCCCCTCTGTTTCTCGCCCTCTGTTTCAGCCCCTCGGTTTCAGCCCCTCTGTTTCAGCCCCTTTGTTTCAGCCCCGCTTTTTCTCGCCCTCTGTTTCAGCCCCTCTGTTTCAGCCCCTCTGTCTCTCGCCCTCTGTTTCAGCCCCTCTGTTTCTCGCCCCCTGTTTCAGCCCCTCTGATTCAGCCCCTCTGTTTCTCGTCCCCTGTTTCAGCCCCTCTGTTTCAGCCCCTCTGTTTCTCGCCCTCTGTTTCAACCCCTCGGTTTCTCGCCCTCTGTTTTAGCCCCTCAGTTTCAGCCCCTCTGTTTCAGCCCCTCTGTTTCAGCCCCTCTGTTTCTCACCCTCTGTTTCAGCCCCTCGGTTTCTCGCCCTCTGTTTCAGCCCCACTGTTTCAGCCCTTCTGTTTCTCGCCCTCTGTTTCAGCTCCTCTGTTTCAGCCCCTCTGTTTCTGCCCCTCTGTTTCTCGCCCCCTGTTTCAGCCCCTCTGTTTCAGCCCCTCTGTTTCAGCCCCTCTGTTTCTCGCCCTCTGTTTCAGCCCCTCTGTTTCAGCCCCTCTGTTTCAGCCCCTCTGTTTCAGCCCCTCGGTTTCTCCCCCTCTGTTTCAGCCCCTCTGTTTCTCGCCCTCTGTTTCAGCCCCTCTGTTTCAGCCCTTCTGTTTCAGCCCCTCTGTTTCAGCCCCTCTGTTTCTCGCCCTCTGTTTCTCGCCCTCTGTTTCTCGCCTTCTGTTTCAGGCCCTCTGTTTCAGCACCTCTGTTTCAGCCCCTCTGTTTCAGCCCCTCGGTTTCTCGCCCTCTGTTTCAGCCCCTCTGTTTCTCGCCCTCTGTTTCAGACCCTCTGTTTCAGCCCCTCGGTTTCTCGCCCTCTGTTTCAGCCCCTCAGTTTCAGCCCCTCTGTTTCTCGCCCTCTGTTTCAGCCCCTCTGTTTCAGCCCCTCTGTTTCAGCCCCTCTGTTTCAGCCCCTCTGTTTCTCGCCCTCTGTTTCAGCCCCTCTGTTTCTCGCCCCCTATTTCAGCCACTCTGTTTCTCGCCCTCTGTTTCTCGCCCTCTGTTTCAGCCCCTCTGTTTCAGCCCACTGTTTCTGTCACTCTGTTTCAGCCCCTCGGTTTCTCGCCCTCTGTTTCAGCCCCTCTGTTTCTCGCCCGCTGTTTCAGCCCTTCTGTTTCAGCCCCTCTGTTTCATCCCCTCTGTTTCTCGCCCTCTCTTTCTCGCCCTCTGTTTCTCGCCATCTGTTTCATACCCTCTGTTTCAGCACCTCTGTTTCAGTCCCTCTGTTTCAGCCCCTCGGTTTCTCGCCCTCTGTTTCAGCCCCTCTGTTTCTCGCCCTCTGTTTCAGCCTCTCTGTTTCTCGCCCTCTGTTTCAGCCCCTCTGTTTCTCGCCCTCTGTTTCAGCCCCTCTGTTTGAGCCCCTCTGTTTCAGCCCCTCTGTTTCTCGCCCTCTGTTTCAGCCCCCCTGTTTCTCGCCCCCTGTTTCTCGCCCCCTGTTTCTCGCCCCCTGTTTCAGCCCCTCTGTTTCAGCCCCTCTGCTTCTAGCCCTCTGTTTCAGCCCCTCTGTTTCAGCCAATCTGTTTCGGCCCCTCTGTTTCTCGCCCTCTGTTTCTCGCCCCCTGTTTCAGCCCCACTGTTTCAGCCCCTCGGTATCTCGCCCTCTGTTTCAGCCCCTCTGTTTCAGCCCCTCTGTTTCTCGCCCTCTGTTTCTCGCCCTCTGTTTCGGCCCCTCTGTTTCAGCCCCTCTGTTTCAGTCACTCTGTTTCAGCCCCTCGGTTTCTCGCCCTCTGTTTCAGCCCCTCTGTTTCTCGCCCTCTGTTTCAGCCCTTCTGTTTCAGCCCCTCTGTTTCAGCCCCTCTGTTTCTCGCCCTCTGTTTCTCGCCCTCTGTTTCTCGCCGTCTGTTTCATACCCTCTGTTTCAGCACCTCTGTTTCAGCCCCTCTGTTTCAGCCCCTCGGTTTCTCGCCCTATGTTTCAGCCCCTCTGTTTCTCGCCCTCTGTTTCAGCCTCTCTGTTTCTCGCCCTCTGTTTCAGCCCCTCTGTTTCTCGCCCTCTGTTTCAGTCCCTCTGTTTCAGCCCCTCTGTTTCAGCCCCTCTGTTTCAGCCCCTCTTTTTCTCCCCCTCTGTTTCAGCCCCACTGTTTCAGCCCCTCTGTTTCTAGCCCTCTGTTTCATCCCCTCTGTTTCAGCCCCTCTTTTTCTCGCCCTCTGTTTCAGCCCCTCTGTTTCAGCCCCTCTGTTTCTCGCCCTCTGTTTCTCGCCCTCTGTTTCAGCCCCTCTGTTTCAGCCCCTCTGTTTCAGCCCCTCTGTTTCAGCCCCTCTGTTCAGCCCCTCGGTTTCTCGCCCTCTGTTTCAGCCCCTCTGTTTCAGCCCCTCTGTTTCTCGCCCTCTGTTTCAGCCCCTCTGTTTCAACCCCTCTGTTTCTCGCCCTCTGTTTCAGCCCCTCTGTTTCAGCCCCTCTGTTTGTCACCCTCTGTTTCAGCCCCTCTGTTTCAGCCCCTCTGTTTCAGCCCCTCTGTTTCTCTTCCTCTGTTTCAGCCCCTCGGTTTGTCGCCCTCTGTTTCAGCCCCTCTGCTTCAGCCCCTCTGTTTCTCGCCCTCTGTTTCAGCCCCTCTGTTTCAGCCCCTCTGTTTCAGCCCCTCTTTTTCTCGCCCTCTCTTGCAGCCCCTCTGTTTCAGCCCCTCTGTTTCAGCCCCTCTGTTTCAGCCCCTCTTTTTCTCGCCCTCTGTTTCATCCCCACTGTTTCAGCCCCTCTGTTTCTCGCCCTCTGTTTCATCCCCTCTGTTTCAGCCCCTCTTTTTCTCGCCCTCTGTTTCAGCCCCTCTTTTTCAGCCCCTCTGTTCCTCGCCCTCTGTTTCAGCCCCTCTGTTTCTCGCCCTCTGTTTCAGCCCCTCGGTTTCAGCCCCTCTGTTTCAGCCCCTTTGTTTCAGCCCCGCTTTTTCTCGCCCTCTGTTTCAGCCCCTCTGTTTCAGCCCCTCTGTCTCTCGCCCTCTGTTTCAGCCCCTCTGTTTCTCGCCCCCTGTTTCAGCCCCTCTGATTCAGCCCCTCTGTTTCTCGTCCCCTGTTTCAGCCCCTCTGTTTCAGCCCCTCTGTTTCTCGCCCTCTGTTTCAACCCCTCGGTTTCTCGCCCTCTGTTTCAGCCCCTCTGTTTCTCGCCCCCTGTTTCAGCCCCACTGTTTCAGCCCCTCGGTTTCTCGTCCCCTGTTTCAGCCCCTCTGTTTCAGCCCCTCTGTTTCTCGCCCTCTGTTTCAGCCCCTCTGTTTCTCGCCCTCTGTTTCTCGCCCTCTGTTTCTCGCCTTCTGTTTCAGCCCCTCTGTTTCAGCCCCTCTGTTTCAGCCCCTCTGTTCAGCCCCTCGGTTTCTCGCCCTCTGTTTCATCCCCTCTGTTTCAGCCCCTCTGTTTCTCGCCCTCTGTTGCAGCCCCTCTGTTTCAACCCCTCTGTTTCTCGCCCTCTGTTTCAGCCCCTCTGTTTCTCGCCCTCTGTTTCAGCCCCTCTGTTTGTCACCCTCTGTTTCAGCCCCTCAGTTTCAGCCCCTCTGTTTCAGCCCCTCTGTTTCTCTTCCTCTGTTTCAGCCCCTCGGTTTGTCGCCCTCTGTTTCAGCCCCTCTGCTTCAGCCCCTCTGTTTCTCGCCCTCTGTTTCAGCCCCTCTGTTCCAGCCCCTCTGTTTCAGCCCCTCTTTTTCTCGCCCTCTCTTTCAGCCCCTCTGTTTCAGCCCCTCTGTTTCAGCCCCTCTGTTTCAGCCCCTCTTTTTCTCGCCCTCTGTTTCAGCCCCACTGTTTCAGCCCCTCTGTTTCTCGCCCTCTGTTTCATCCCCTCTGTTTCAGCCCCTCTTTTTCTCGCCCTCTGTTTCAGCCCCTCTGTTTCAGCCCCTCTGTTTCTCGCCCTCTGTTTCAGCCCCTCTGTTTCTCGCCCTCTGTTTCAGCCCCTCTGTTTCAGCCCCTCTGTTTCAGCCCCTCTGTTCAGCCCCTCGGTTTCTCGCCCTCTGTTTCAGCCCCTCTGTTTCAGCCCCTCTGTTTCTCGCCCTCTGTTTCAGCCCCTCTGTTTCAACCCCTCTGTTTCTCGCCCTCTGTTTCAGCCCCTCTGTTTCAGCCCCTCTGTTTGTCACCCTCTGTTTCAGCCCCTCTGTTTCAGCCCCTCTGTTTCAGCCCCTCTGTTTCTCTTCCTCTGTTTCAGCCCCTCGGTTTGTCGCCCTCTGTTTCAGCCCCTCTGCTTCAGCCCCTCTGTTTCTCGCCCTCTGTTTCAGCCCCTCTGTTTCAGCCCCTCTGTTTCAGACCCTCTTTTTCTCGCCCTCTCTTGCAGCCCCTCTGTTTCAGCCCCTCTGTTTCAGCCCCTCTGTTTCTCGCCCTCTGTTTCAGCCCCTCTGTTTCAACCCCTCTGTTTCTCGCCCTCTGCTTCAGCCCCTCTGTTTCAGCCCCTCTGTTTGTCACCCTCTGTTTCAGCCCCTCTGTTTCAGCCCCTCTGTTTCAGCCCCTCTGTTTCTCTTCCTCTGTTTCAGCCCCTCGGTTTGTCGCCCTCTGTTTCAGCCCCTCTGCTTCAGCCCCTCTGTTTCTCGCCCTCTGTTTCAGCCCCTCTGTTTCAGCCCCTCTGTTTCAGACCCTCTTTTTCTCGCCCTCTCTTGCAGCCCCTCTGTTTCAGCCCCTCTGTTTCAGCCCCTCTGTTTCAGCCCCTCTGTTCAGCCCCTCTGTTTCTCGCCCTCTGTTTCATCCCCTCTGTTTCAGCCCCTCTTTTTCTCGCCCTCTGTTTCAGCCCCTCTTTTTCAGCCCCTCTGTTCCTCGCCCTCTGTTTCAGCCCCTCTGTTTCTCGCCCTCTGTTTCAGCCCCTCGGTTTCAGCCCCTCTGTTTCAGCCCCTTTGTTTCAGCCCCGCTTTTTCTCGCCCTCTGTTTCAGCCCCTCTGTTTCAGCCCCTCCGTCTCTCGCCCTCTGTTTCAGCCCCTCTGTTTCTCGCCCCCTGTTTCAGCCCCTCTGATTCAGCCCCTCTGTTTCTCGTCCCCTGTTTCAGCCCCTCTGTTTCAGCCCCTCTGTTTCTCGCCCTCTGTTTCAACCCCTCGGTTTCTCGCCCTCTGTTTTAGCCCCTCAGTTTCAGCCCCTCTGTTTCAGCCCCTCTGTTTCAGCCCCTCTGTTTCTCACCCTCTGTTTCAGCCACTTGGTTTCTCGCCCTCTGTTTCAGCCCCTCTATTTCAGCCCCTCTGTTTCAGCCCCTCTATTTCAGCCCCTCTGTTTCAGCCCCTCGGTTTCTCGCCCTCTGTTTCAGCCCCACTGTTTCAGCCCTTCTGTTTCTCGCCCTCTGTTTCAGCTCCTCTGTTTCAGCCCCTCTGTTTCAGCCCCTCTGTTTCTCGCCCTCTGTTTCAGCCCCACTGTTTCAGCCCCTCTGTTTCTCGCCCTCTGTTTCATCCCCTCTGTTTCAGCCCCTCTTTTTCTCGCCCTCTGTTTCAGCCCCTCTTTTTCAGCCCCTCTGTTCCTCGCCCTCTGTTTCAGCCCCTCTGTTTCTCGCCCTCTGTTTCAGCCCCTCGGTTTCAGCCCCTCTGTTTCAGCCCCTTTGTTTCAGCCCCGCTTTTTCTCGCCCTCTGTTTCAGCCCCTCTGTTTCAGCCCCTCTGTCTCTCGCCCTCTGTTTCAGCCCCTCTGTTTCTCGCCCCCTGTTTCAGCCCCTCTGATTCAGCCCCTCTGTTTCTCGTCCCCTGTTTCAGCCCCTCTGTTTCAGCCCCTCTGTTTCTCGCCCTCTGTTTCAACCCCTCGGTTTCTCGCCCTCTGTTTTAGCCCCTCAGTTTCAGCCCCTCTGTTTCAGCCCCTCTGTTTCAGCCCCTCTGTTTCTCACCCTCTGTTTCAGCCCCTCGGTTTCTCGCCCTCTGTTTCAGCCCCACTGTTTCAGCCCTTCTGTTTCTCGCCCTCTGTTTCAGCTCCTCTGTTTCAGCCCCTCTGTTTCAGCCCCTCTGTTTCTCGCCCCCTGTTTCAGCCCCTCTGTTTCAGCCCCTCTGTTTCAGCCCCTCTGTTTCTCGCCCTCTGTTTCAGCCCCTCTGTTTCAGCCCCTCTGTTTCAGCCCCTCTGTTTCAGCCCCTCGGTTTCTCCCCCTCTGTTTCAGCCCCTCTGTTTCTCGCCCTCTGTTTCAGCCCCTCTGTTTCAGCGCTTCTGTTTCAGCCCCTCTGTTTCAGCCCCTCTGTTTCTCGTCCTCTGTTTCTCGCCCTCTGTTTCTCGCCTTCTGTTTCAGGCCCTCTGTTTCAGCACCTCTGTTTCAGCCCCTCTGTTTCAGCCCCTCGGTTTCTCGCCCTCTGTTTCAGCCCCTCTGTTTCTCGCCCTCTGTTTCAGACCCTCTGTTTCAGCCCCTCGGTTTCTCGCTCTCTGTTTCAGCCCCTCAGTTTCAGCCCCTCTGTTTCTCGCCCTCTGTTTCAGCCCCTCTGTTTCAGCCCCTCTGTTTCAGCCCCTCTGTTTCAGCCCCTCTGTTTCTCGCCCTCTGTTTCAGCCCCTCTGTTTCTCGCCCCCTATTTCAGCCCCTCTGTTTCTCGCCCTCTGTTTCTCGCCCTCTGTTTCAGCCCCTCTGTTTCAGCCCACTGTTTCAGTCACTCTGTTTCAGCCCCTCGGTTTCTCGCCCTCTGTTTCAGCCCCTCTGTTTCTCGCCCGCTGTTTCAGCCCTTCTGTTTCAGCCCCTCTGTTTCATCCCCTCTGTTTCTCGCCCTCTCTTTCTCGCCCTCTATTTCTCGCCATCTGTTTCATACCCTCTGTTTCAGCACCTCTGTTTCAGTCCCTCTGTTTCAGCCCCTCGGTTTCTCGCCCTCTGTTTCAGCCCCTCTGTTTCTCGCCCTCTGTTTCAGCCTCTCTGTTTCTCGCCCTCTGTTTCAGCCCCTCTGTTTCTCGCCCTCTGTTTCAGCCCCTCTGTTTGAGCCCCTCTGTTTCAGCCCCTCTGTTTCTCGCCCTCTGTTTCAGCCCCCCTGTTTCTCGCCCCCTGTTTCTCGCCCCCTGTTTCTCGCCCCCTGTTTCAGCCACTCTGTTTCAGCCCCTCTGCTTCTAGCCCTCTGTTTCAGCCCCTCTGTTTCAGCCAATCTGTTTCGGCCCCTCTGTTTCTCGCCCTCTGTTTCTCGCCCCCTGTTTCAGCCCCACTGTTTCAGCCCCTCGGTTTCTCGCCCTCTGTTTCAGCCCCTCTGTTTCAGCCCCTCTGTTTCTCGCCCTCTGTTTCTCGCCCTCTGTTTCGGCCCCTCTGTTTCAGCCCCTCTGTTTCAGTCACTCTGTTTCAGCCCCTCGGTTTCTCGCCCTCTGTTTCAGCCCCTCTGTTTCTCGCCCTCTGTTTCAGCCCTTCTGTTTCAGCCCCTCTGTTTCAGCCCCTCTGTTTCTCGCCCTCTGTTTCTCGCCCTCTGTTTCTCGCCGTCTGTTTCATACCCTCTGTTTCAGCACCTCTGTTTCAGTCACTCTGTTTCAGCCCCTCGGTTTCTCGCCCTCTGTTTCAGCCCCTCTGTTTCTCGCCCTCTGTTTCAGCCCTTCTGTTTCAGCCCCTCTGTTTCAGCCCCTCTGTTTCTCGCCCTCTGTTTCTCGCCCTCTGTTTCTCGCCGTCTGTTTCATACCCTCTGTTTCAGCACCTCTGTTTCAGCCCCTCTGTTTCAGCCCCTCGGTTTCTCGCCCTATGTTTCAGCCCCTCTGTTTCTCGCCCTCTGTTTCAGCCTCTCTGTTTCTCGCCCTCTGTTTCAGCCCCTCTGTTTCTCGCCCTCTGTTTCAGTCCCTCTGTTTCAGCCCCTCTGTTTCAGCCCCTCTGTTTCAGCCCCTCTTTTTCTCGCCCTCTGTTTCAGCCCCACTGTTTCAGCCCCTCTGTTTCTAGCCCTCTGTTTCATCCCCTCTGTTTCAGCCCCTCTTTTTCTCGCCCTCTGTTTCAGCCCCTCTGTTTCAGCCCCTCTGTTTCTCGCCCTCTGTTTCTCGCCCTCTGTTTCAGCCCCTCTGTTTCAGCCCCTCTGTTTCAGCCCCTCTGTTTCAGCCCCTCTGTTCAGCCCCTCGGTTTCTCGCCCTCTGTTTCAGCCCCTCTGTTTCAGCCCCACTGTTTCTCGCCCTCTGTTTCAGCCCCTCTGTTTCAACCCCTCTGTTTCTCGCCCTCTGTTTCAGCCCCTCTGTTTCAGCCCCTCTGTTTGTCACCCTCTGTTTCAGCCCCTCTGTTTCAGCCCCTCTGTTTCAGCCCCTCTGTTTCTCTTCCTCTGTTTCAGCCCCTCGGTTTGTCGCCCTCTGTTTCAGCCCCTCTGCTTCAGCCCCTCTGTTTCTCGCCCTCTGTTTCAGCCCCTCTGTTTCAGCCCCTCTGTTTCAGCCCCTCTTTTTCTCGCCCTCTCTTGCAGCCCCTCTGTTTCAGCCCCTCTGTTTCAGCCCCTCTGTTTCAGCCCCTCTTTTTCTCGCCCTCTGTTTCATCCCCACTGTTTCAGCCCCTCTGTTTCTCGCCCTCTGTTTCATCCCCTCTGTTTCAGCCCCTCTTTTTCTCGCCCTCTGTTTCAGCCCCTCTTTTTCAGCCCCTCTGTTCCTCGCCCTCTGTTTCAGCCCCTCTGTTTCTCGCCCTCTGTTTCAGCCCCTCGGTTTCAGCCCCTCTGTTTCAGCCCCTTTGTTTCAGCCCCGCTTTTTCTCGCCCTCTGTTTCAGCCCCTCTGTTTCAGCCCCTCTGTCTCTCGCCCTCTGTTTCAGCCCCTCTGTTTCTCGCCCCCTGTTTCAGCCCCTCTGATTCAGCCCCTCTGTTTCTCGTCCCCTGTTTCAGCCCCTCTGTTTCAGCCCCTCTGTTTCTCGCCCTCTGTTTCAACCCCTCGGTTTCTCGCCCTCTGTTTCAGCCCCTCTGTTTCTCGCCCCCTGTTTCAGCCCCACTGTTTCAGCCCCTCGGTTTCTCGTCCCCTGTTTCAGCCCCTCTGTTTCAGCCCCTCTGTTTCTCGCCCTCTGTTTCAGCCCCTCTGTTTCTCGCCCTCTGTTTCTCGCCCTCTGTTTCTCGCCTTCTGTTTCAGCCCCTCTGTTTCAGCCCCTCTGTTTCAGCCCCTCTGTTCAGCCCCTCGGTTTCTCGCCCTCTGTTTCATCCCCTCTGTTTCAGCCCCTCTGTTTCTCGCCCTCTGTTGCAGCCCCTCTGTTTTAACCCCTCTGTTTCTCGCCCTCTGTTTCAGCCCCTCTGTTTCTCGCCCTCTGTTTCAGCCCCTCTGTTTGTCACCCTCTGTTTCAGCCCCTCAGTTTCAGCCCCTCTGTTTCAGCCCCTCTGTTTCTCTTCCTCTGTTTCAGCCCCTCGGTTTGTCGCCCTCTGTTTCAGCCCCTCTGCTTCAGCCCCTCTGTTTCTCGCCCTCTGTTTCAGCCCCTCTGTTCCAGCCCCTCTGTTTCAGCCCCTCTTTTTCTCGCCCTCTCTTTCAGCCCCTCTGTTTCAGCCCCTCTGTTTCAGCCCCTCTGTTTCAGCCCCTCTTTTTCTCGCCCTCTGTTTCAGCCCCACTGTTTCAGCCCCTCTGTTTCTCGCCCTCTGTTTCATCCCCTCTGTTTCAGCCCCTCTTTTTCTCGCCCTCTGTTTCAGCCCCTCTGTTTCAGCCCCTCTGTTTCTCGCCCTCTGTTTCAGCCCCTCTGTTTCTCGCCCTCTGTTTCAGCCCCTCTGTTTCAGCCCCTCTGTTTCAGCCCCTCTGTTCAGCCCCTCGGTTTCTCGCCCTCTGTTTCAGCCCCTCTGTTTCAGCCCCTCTGTTTCTCGCCCTCTGTTTCAGCCCCTCTGTTTCAACCCCTCTGTTTCTCGCCCTCTGTTTCAGCCCCTCTGTTTCAGCCCCTCTGTTTGTCACCCTCTGTTTCAGCCCCTCTGTTTCAGCCCCTCTGTTTCAGCCCCTCTGTTTCTCTTCCTCTGTTTCAGCCCCTCGGTTTGTCGCCCTCTGTTTCAGCCCCTCTGCTTCAGCCCCTCTGTTTCTCGCCCTCTGTTTCAGCCCCTCTGTTTCAGCCCCTCTGTTTCAGACCCTCTTTTTCTCGCCCTCTCTTGCAGCCCCTCTGTTTCAGCCCCTCTGTTTCAGCCCCTCTGTTTCTCGCCCTCTGTTTCAGCCCCTCTGTTTCAACCCCTCTGTTTCTCGCCCTCTGCTTCAGCCCCTCTGTTTCAGCCCCTCTGTTTGTCACCCTCTGTTTCAGCCCCTCTGTTTCAGCCCCTCTGTTTCAGCCCCTCTGTTTCTCTTCCTCTGTTTCAGCCCCTCGGTTTGTCGCCCTCTGTTTCAGCCCCTCTGCTTCAGCCCCTCTGTTTCTCGCCCTCTGTTTCAGCCCCTCTGTTTCAGCCCCTCTGTTTCAGACCCTCTTTTTCTCGCCCTCTCTTGCAGCCCCTCTGTTTCAGCCCCTCTGTTTCAGCCCCTCTGTTTCAGCCCCTCTGTTCAGCCCCTCTGTTTCTCGCCCTCTGTTTCATCCCCTCTGTTTCAGCCCCTCTGTTTCTCGCCCTCTGTTTCAGCCCCTCGGTTTCAGCCCCTCTGTTTCAGCCCCTTTGTTTCAGCCCCGCTTTTTCTCGCCCTCTGTTTCAGCCCCTCTGTTTCAGCCCCTCCGTCTCTCGCCCTCTGTTTCAGCCCCTCTGTTTCTCGCCCCCTGTTTCAGCCCCTCTGATTCAGCCCCTCTGTTTCTCGTCCCCTGTTTCAGCCCCTCTGTTTCAGCCCCTCTGTTTCTCGCCCTCTGTTTCAACCCCTCGGTTTCTCGCCCTCTGTTTTAGCCCCTCAGTTTCAGCCCCTCTGTTTCAGCCCCTCTGTTTCAGCC
The DNA here is from genome assembly GCF_047496795.1 of Chiloscyllium punctatum. Classification (NCBI taxonomy): domain Eukaryota; kingdom Metazoa; phylum Chordata; class Chondrichthyes; order Orectolobiformes; family Hemiscylliidae; genus Chiloscyllium; species Chiloscyllium punctatum. The sequence goes on along the minus strand of NW_027309837.1, from coordinate 433,345 downwards.
CCTCTGTTTCTCACCCTCTGTTTCAGCCACTTGGTTTCTCGCCCTCTGTTTCAGCCCCTCTATTTCAGCCCCTCTGTTTCAGCCCCTCTATTTCAGCCCCTCTGTTTCAGCCCCTCGGTTTCTCGCCCTCTGTTTCAGCCCCACTGTTTCAGCCCTTCTGTTTCTCGCCCTCTGTTTCAGCTCCTCTGTTTCAGCCCCTCTGTTTCAGCCCCTCTGTTTCTCGCCCTCTGTTTCAGCCCCACTGTTTCAGCCCCTCTGTTTCTCGCCCTCTGTTTCATCCCCTCTGTTTCAGCCCCTCTTTTTCTCGCCCTCTGTTTCAGCCCCTCTTTTTCAGCCCCTCTGTTCCTCGCCCTCTGTTTCAGCCCCTCTGTTTCTCGCCCTCTGTTTCAGCCCCTCGGTTTCAGCCCCTCTGTTTCAGCCCCTTTGTTTCAGCCCCGCTTTTTCTCGCCCTCTGTTTCAGCCCCTCTGTTTCAGCCCCTCTGTCTCTCGCCCTCTGTTTCAGCCCCTCTGTTTCTCGCCCCCTGTTTCAGCCCCTCTGATTCAGCCCCTCTGTTTCTCGTCCCCTGTTTCAGCCCCTCTGTTTCAGCCCCTCTGTTTCTCGCCCTCTGTTTCAACCCCTCGGTTTCTCGCCCTCTGTTTTAGCCCCTCAGTTTCAGCCCCTCTGTTTCAGCCCCTCTGTTTCAGCCCCTCTGTTTCTCACCCTCTGTTTCAGCCCCTCGGTTTCTCGCCCTCTGTTTCAGCCCCACTGTTTCAGCCCTTCTGTTTCTCGCCCTCTGTTTCAGCTCCTCTGTTTCAGCCCCTCTGTTTCAGCCCCTCTGTTTCTCGCCCCCTGTTTCAGCCCCTCTGTTTCAGCCCCTCTGTTTCAGCCCCTCTGTTTCTCGCCCTCTGTTTCAGCCCCTCTGTTTCAGCCCCTCTGTTTCAGCCCCTCTGTTTCAGCCCCTCGGTTTCTCCCCCTCTGTTTCAGCCCCTCTGTTTCTCGCCCTCTGTTTCAGCCCCTCTGTTTCAGCGCTTCTGTTTCAGCCCCTCTGTTTCAGCCCCTCTGTTTCTCGTCCTCTGTTTCTCGCCCTCTGTTTCTCGCCTTCTGTTTCAGGCCCTCTGTTTCAGCACCTCTGTTTCAGCCCCTCTGTTTCAGCCCCTCGGTTTCTCGCCCTCTGTTTCAGCCCCTCTGTTTCTCGCCCTCTGTTTCAGACCCTCTGTTTCAGCCCCTCGGTTTCTCGCTCTCTGTTTCAGCCCCTCAGTTTCAGCCCCTCTGTTTCTCGCCCTCTGTTTCAGCCCCTCTGTTTCAGCCCCTCTGTTTCAGCCCCTCTGTTTCAGCCCCTCTGTTTCTCGCCCTCTGTTTCAGCCCCTCTGTTTCTCGCCCCCTATTTCAGCCCCTCTGTTTCTCGCCCTCTGTTTCTCGCCCTCTGTTTCAGCCCCTCTGTTTCAGCCCACTGTTTCAGTCACTCTGTTTCAGCCCCTCGGTTTCTCGCCCTCTGTTTCAGCCCCTCTGTTTCTCGCCCGCTGTTTCAGCCCTTCTGTTTCAGCCCCTCTGTTTCATCCCCTCTGTTTCTCGCCCTCTCTTTCTCGCCCTCTGTTTCTCGCCATCTGTTTCATACCCTCTGTTTCAGCACCTCTGTTTCAGTCCCTCTGTTTCAGCCCCTCGGTTTCTCGCCCTCTGTTTCAGCCCCTCTGTTTCTCGCCCTCTGTTTCAGCCTCTCTGTTTCTCGCCCTCTGTTTCAGCCCCTCTGTTTCTCGCCCTCTGTTTCAGCCCCTCTGTTTGAGCCCCTCTGTTTCAGCCCCTCTGTTTCTCGCCCTCTGTTTCAGCCCCCCTGTTTCTCGCCCCCTGTTTCTCGCCCCCTGTTTCTCGCCCCCTGTTTCAGCCCCTCTGTTTCAGCCCCTCTGCTTCTAGCCCTCTGTTTCAGCCCCTCTGTTTCAGCCAATCTGTTTCGGCCCCTCTGTTTCTCGCCCTCTGTTTCTCGCCCCCTGTTTCAGCCCCACTGTTTCAGCCCCTCGGTTTCTCGCCCTCTGTTTCAGCCCCTCTGTTTCAGCCCCTCTGTTTCTCGCCCTCTGTTTCTCGCCCTCTGTTTCGGCCCCTCTGTTTCAGCCCCTCTGTTTCAGTCACTCTGTTTCAGCCCCTCGGTTTCTCGCCCTCTGTTTCAGCCCCTCTGTTTCTCGCCCTCTGTTTCAGCCCTTCTGTTTCAGCCCCTCTGTTTCAGCCCCTCTGTTTCTCGCCCTCTGTTTCTCGCCCTCTGTTTCTCGCCGTCTGTTTCATACCCTCTGTTTCAGCACCTCTGTTTCAGCCCCTCTGTTTCAGCCCCTCGGTTTCTCGCCCTATGTTTCAGCCCCTCTGTTTCTCGCCCTCTGTTTCAGCCTCTCTGTTTCTCGCCCTCTGTTTCAGCCCCTCTGTTTCTCGCCCTCTGTTTCAGTCCCTCTGTTTCAGCCCCTCTGTTTCAGCCCCTCTGTTTCAGCCCCTCTGTTTCAGCCCCTCTTTTTCTCGCCCTCTGTTTCAGCCCCACTGTTTCAGCCCCTCTGTTTCTAGCCCTCTGTTTCATCCCCTCTGTTTCAGCCCCTCTTTTTCTCGCCCTCTGTTTCAGCCCCTCTGTTTCTCGCCCTCTGTTTCAGCCCCTCTGTTTCTCGCCCTCTGTTTCAGCCCCTCTGTTTCAGCCCCTCTGTTTCAACCCCTCTGTTCAGCCCCTCGGTTTCTCGCCCTCTGTTTCAGCCCCTTTGTTTCAGCCCCTCTGTTTCTCGCCCTCTATTTCAGCCCCTCTGTTTCAACCCCTCTGTTTCTCGTCCTCTGTTTCAGCCCCTCTGTTTCTCGCCCTCTGTTTCAGCCCCTCTGTTTGTCACCCTCTGTTTCAGCCCCTCTGTTTCAGCCCCTCTGTTTCAGCCCCTCTGTTTCTCTTCCTCTGTTTCAGCCCCTCGGTTTGTCGCCCTCTGTTTCAGCCCCTCTGCTTCAGCCCCTCTGTTTCTCGCCCTCTGTTTCAGCCCCTCTGTTTCAGCCCCTCTGTTTCAGCCCCTCTTTTTCTCGCCCTCTCTTTCAGCCCCTCTGTTTCAGCCCCTCTTTTTCTCGCCCTCTGTTTCAGCCCCACTGTTTCAGCCCCTCTGTTTCTCGCCCTCTGTTTCATCCCCTCTGTTTCAGCCCCTCTTTTTCTCGCCCTCTGTTTCAGCCCCTCTTTTTCAGCCCCTCTGTTCCTCGCCCTCTGTTTCAGCCCCTCGGTTTCTCGCCCTCTGTTTCAGCGCCTCTGTTTCAGCCCCTCTGTTTCAGCCCCTTTGTTTCAGCCCCTCTGTTTCAGCCCCTCTGTCTCTCGCACTCTGTTTCAGCCCCTCTGTTTCTCGCCCCCTGTTTCAGCCCCTCTGATTCAGCCCCTCTGTTTCTCGTCCCCTGTTTCAGCCCCTCTGTTTCAGCCCCTCTGTTTCTCGCCCTCTGTTTCATCCCCTTGGTTTCTCGCCCTCTGTTTTAGCCCCTCAGTTTCAGCCCCTCTGTTTCAGCCCCTCTGTTTCAGCCCCTCTGTTTCTCACCCTCTGTTTCAGCCCCTTGGTTTCTCGCCCTCTGTTTCAGCCCCTCTATTTCAGCCCCTCCTTTTCAGCCCCTCGGTTTCTCGCCCTCTGTTTCAGCCCCACTGTTTCAGCCCTTCTGTTTCTCGCCCTCTGTTTCAGCCCCTCTGTTTCAGCCCCTCTGTTTCAGCCCCTCTGTTTCTCACCCTCTGTTTCAGCCCCTCTGTTTCTCAACCTCTGTTTCAGCCCCTCTGTTTCAGCCCCTCTGTTTCAGCCCCTCTGCTTCTCGCCCCCTGTTTCAGCCCCTCTGTTTCAGCCCCTCTGTTTCAGCCCCTCTGTTTCTCGCCCTCTGTTTCAGCCCCTCTGTTTCAGCCCCTCTGTTTCAGCCCCTCTGTTTCAGCCCCTCCGTTTCTCGCCCTCTGTTTCAGCCCCTCTATTTCTCGCCCTCTGTTTCAGCCCCTCTGTTTCAGCCCTTCTGTTTCAGCCCCTCTGTTTCAGCCACTCTGTTTCTCGCCCTCTGTTTCTCGCCCTCTGTTTCTCGCCCTCTGTTTCAGCCCCTCTGTTTCAGCCCCTCGGTTTCTCGCCCTCTGTTTCAGCCCCTCTGTTTCTCACCCTCTGTTTCAGCCCCTCTGTTTCAGCCCCTTGGTTTCTCGCCCTCTGTTTCAGCCCCTCTGTTTCAGCCCCTCTGTTTCTCGCCCTCTGTTTCAGCCCCTCTGTTTCAGCCCCTCTGTTTCAGCCCCTCTGTTTCAGCCCCTCTGTTTCTCACCCTCTGTTTCAGCCCCTCTGTTTCTCGCCCTCTGTTTCAGCCCCTTTGTTTCAGCCCCTCTGTTTCTCACCCTCTGTTTCAGCCCCTCGGTTTCTCGCCCTCTGTTTCAGCCCCTCTGTTTCAGCCCCTCTGTTTCAGCCCCTCTGTTTCTCGCCACCTGTTTCAGCACCTCTGTTTCAGCCCCTCTGTTTCAGCCCTTCTGTTTCTCGCCCTCTGTTTCAGCCCCTCTGTTTCAGCCCCTCTGTTTCAGCCCATCTGTTTCTCGCCCTCTGTTTCAGCCCCTCTGTTTCTCGCCCCCTATTTCAGCCCCTCTGTTTCTCGCCCTCTGTTTCAGCCCCTCTGTTTCAGCCCACTGTTTGTCACTCTGTTTCAGCCCCTCTGTTTCTCGCCCTCTGTTTCAGCCCCTCTGTTTCTCGCCCTCTGTTTCAGCCCTTCTGTTTCAGCCCCTCTGTTTCAGCCCCTCTGTTTCTCGCCCTCTGTTTCTCGCCCTCTGTTTCTCGCCGTCTGTTTCATACCCTCTGTTTCAGCCCCTCTGTTTCAGTCCCTCTGTTTCAGCCCCTCGGTTTCTCGCCCTCTGTTTCAGCCCCTCTGTTTCTCGCCCTCTGTTTCAGCCTCTCTGTTTCTCGCCCTCTGTTTCAGCCCCTCTGTTTCTCGCCCTCTGTTTCAGCCCCCTGTTTCTCGCCCCCTGTTTCAGCCCCTCTGTTTCAGCCCCTCTGATTCTAGCCCTCTGTTTCAGCCCCTCTGTTTCAGCCCATCTGTTTCGGCCCCTCTGTTTCTCGCCCTCTGTTTCTCGCCCCCTGTTTCAGCCCCACTGTTTCAGCCCCTCGGTTTCTCGCCCTCTGTTTCAGCCCCTCTGTTTCAGCCCCTCTGTTTCTCGCCCTCTGTTTCTCGCCCTCTGTTTCGGCCCCTCTGTTTCAGCCCCTCTGTTTCAGTCACTCTGTTTCAGCCCCTCGGTTTCTCGCCCTCTGTTTCAGCCCTTCTGTTTCAGCCCCTCTGTTTCAGCCCCTCTGTTTCTCGCCCTCTGTTTCTCGCCCTCTGTTTCTCGCCGTCTGTTTCATACCCTCTGTTTCAGCACCTCTGTTTAAGCCCCTCTGTTTCAGCCCCTCGGTTTCTCGCCCTCTGTTTCAGCCCCTCTGTTTCTCGCCCTCTGTTTCAGCCTCTCTGTTTCAGCCCTTCTGTTTCAGCCCCTCTGTTTCAGCCCCTCTGTTTCTCGCCCTCTGTTTCTCGCCCTCTGTTTCTCGCCTTCTGTTTCAGCCCCTCTGTTTCAGCACCTCTGTTTCAGCCCCTCTGTTTCAGCCCCTCGGTTTCTCGCCCTCTGTTTCAGCCCCTCTGTTTCTCGCCCTCTCTTTCAGACCCTCTGTTTCAGCCCCTCGGTTTCTCGCCCTCTGTTTCAGCCCCTCAGTTTCAGCCCCTGTGTTTCTCGCCCTCTGTTTCAGCCCCTCTGTTTCAGCCCCTCTGTTTCAGCCCCTCTGTTTCAGCCCCTCTGTTTCTCGCCCTCTGTTTCAGCCCCTCTGTTTCTCGCCCCCTATTTCAGCCCCTCTGTTTCTCGCCCTCTGTTTCTCGCCCTCTGTTTCAGCCCCTCTGTTTCAGCCCACTGTTTCAGTCACTCTGTTTCAGCCCCTCGGTTTCTCGCCCTCTGTTTCAGCCCCTCTGTTTCTCGCCCGCTGTTTCAGCCCTTCCTTTTCAGCCCCTCTGTTTCATCCCCTCTGTTTCTCGCCCTCTCTTTCTCGCCCTCTGTTTCTCGCCATCTGTTTCATACCCTCTGTTTCAGCACCTCTGTTTCAGTCCCTCTGTTTCAGCCCCTCGGTTTCTCGCCCTCTGTTTCAGCCCCTCTGTTTCTCGCCCTCTGTTTCAGCCTCTCTGTTTCTCGCCCTCTGTTTCAGCCCCTCTGTTTCTCGCCCTCTGTTTCAGCCCCTCTGTTTGAGCCCCTCTGTTTCAGCCCCTCTGTTTCTCGCCCTCTGTTTCAGCCCCTCTGTTTCAGCCCCTCTGCTTCTAGCCCTCTGTTTCAGCCCCTCTGTTTCAGCCAATCTGTTTCGGCCCCTCTGTTTCTCGCCCTCTGTTTCTCGCCCCCTGTTTCAGCCCCACTGTTTCAGCCCCTCGGTTTCTCGCCCTCTGTTTCAGCCCCTCTGTTTCAGCCCCTCTGTTTCTCGCCCTCTGTTTCTCGCCCTCTGTTTCGGCCCCTCTGTTTCAGCCCCTCTGTTTCAGTCACTCTGTTTCAGCCCCTCGGTTTCTCGCCCTCTGTTTCAGCCCCTCTGTTTCTCGCCCTCTGTTTCAGCCCTTCTGTTTCAGCCCCTCTGTTTCAGCCCCTCTGTTTCTCGCCCTCTGTTTCTCGCCCTCTGTTTTTCGCCGTCTGTTTCATACCCTCTGTTTCAGCACCTCTGTTTCAGCCCCTCTGTTTCAGCCCCTCGGTTTCTCGCCCTATGTTTCAGCCCCTCTGTTTCTCGCCCTCTGTTTCAGCCTCTCTGTTTCTCGCCCTCTGTTTCAGCCCCTCTGTTTCTCGCCCTCTGTTTCAGTCCCTCTGTTTCAGCCCCTCTGTTTCAGCCCCTCTGTTTCAGCCCCTCTTTTTCTCGCCCTCTGTTTCAGCCCCACTGTTTCAGCCCCTCTGTTTCTAGCCCTCTGTTTCATCCCCTCTGTTTCAGCCCCTCTTTTTCTCGCCCTCTGTTTCAGCCCCTCTGTTTCTCGCCCTCTGTTTCAGCCCCTCTGTTTCTCGCCCTCTGTTTCAGCCCCTCTGTTTCAGCCCCTCTGTTTCAACCCCTCTGTTCAGCCCCTCGGTTTCTCGCCCTCTGTTTCAGCCCCTCTGTTTCAGCCCCTCTGTTTCTCGCCCTCTATTTCAGCCCCTCTGTTTCAACCCCTCTGTTTCTCGTCCTCTGTTTCAGCCCCTCTGTTTCTCGCCCTCTGTTTCAGCCCCTCTGTTTGTCACCCTCTGTTTCAGCCCCTCTGTTTCAGCCCCTCTGTTTCTCTTCCTCTGTTTCAGCCCCTCGGTTTGTCGCCCTCTGTTTCAGCCCCTCTGCTTCAGCCCCTCTGTTTCTCGCCCTCTGTTTCAGCCCCTCTGTTTCAGCCCCTCTGTTTCAGCCCCTCTTTTTCTCGCCCTCTCTTTCAGCCCCTCTGTTTCAGCCCCTCTTTTTCTCGCCCTCTGTTTCAGCCCCACTGTTTCAGCCCCTCTGTTTCTCGCCCTCTGTTTCATCCCCTCTGTTTCAGCCCCTCTTTTTCTCGCCCTCTGTTTCAGCCCCTCTTTTTCAGCCCCTCTGTTCCTCGCCCTCTGTTTCAGCCCCTCGGTTTCTCGCCCTCTGTTTCAGCGCCTCTGTTTCAGCCCCTCTGTTTCAGCCCCTTTGTTTCAGCCCCTCTGTTTCAGCCCCTCTGTCTCTCGCACTCTGTTTCAGCCCCTCTGTTTCTCGCCCCCTGTTTCAGCCCCTCTGATTCAGCCCCTCTGTTTCTCGTCCCCTGTTTCAGCCCCTCTGTTTCAGCCCCTCTGTTTCTCGCCCTCTGTTTCATCCCCTTGGTTTCTCGCCCTCTGTTTTAGCCCCTCAGTTTCAGCCCCTCTGTTTCAGCCCCTCTGTTTCAGCCCCTCTGTTTCTCACCCTCTGTTTCAGCCCCTTGGTTTCTCGCCCTCTGTTTCAGCCCCTCTATTTCAGCCCCTCCTTTTCAGCCCCTCGGTTTCTCGCCCTCTGTTTCAGCCCCACTGTTTCAGCCCTTCTGTTTCTCGCCCTCTGTTTCAGCCCCTCTGTTTCAGCCCCTCTGTTTCAGCCCCTCTGTTTCTCACCCTCTGTTTCAGCCCCTCTGTTTCTCACCCTCTGTTTCAGCCCCTCTGTTTCAGCCCCTCTGTTTCAGCCCCTCTGTTTCTCGCCCCCTGTTTCAGCCCCTCTGTTTCAGCCCCTCTGTTTCAGCCCCTCTGTTTCTCGCCCTCTGTTTCAGCCCCTCTGTTTCAGCCCCTCTGTTTCAGCCCCTCTGTTTCAGCCCCTCCGTTTCTCGCCCTCTGTTTCAGCCCCTCTATTTCTCGCCCTCTGTTTCAGCCCCTCTGTTTCAGCCCTTCTGTTTCAGCCCCACTGTTTCAGCCACTCTGTTTCTCGCCCTCTGTTTCTCGCCCTCTGTTTCTCGCCTTCTGTTTCAGCCCCTCTGTTTCAGCACCTCTGTTTCAGCCCCTCTGTTTCAGCCCCTCGGTTTCTCGCCCTCTGTTTCAGCCCCTCTGTTTCTCACCCTCTGTTTCAGCCCCTCTGTTTCAGCCCCTTGGTTTCTCGCCCTCTGTTTCAGCCCCTCTGTTTCAGCCCCTCTGTTTCTCGCCCTCTGTTTCAGCCCCTCTGTTTCAGCCCCTCTGTTTCAGCCCCTCTGTTTCAGCCCCTCTGTTTCTCACCCTCTGTTTCAGCCCCTCTGTTTCTCGCCCTCTGTTTCAGCCCCTTTGTTTCAGCCCCTCTGTTTCTCACCCTCTGTTTCAGCCCCTCGGTTTCTCGCCCTCTGTTTCAGCCCCTTTGTTTCAGCCCCTCTGTTTCAGCCCCTCTGTTTCTCGCCACCTGTTTCAGCACCTCTGTTTCAGCCCCTCTGTTTCAGCCCTTCTGTTTCTCGCCCTCTGTTTCAGCCCCTCTGTTTCAGCCCCTCTGTTTCAGCCCCTCTGTTTCAGCCCATCTGTTTCTCGCCCTCTGTTTCAGCCCCTCTGTTTCTCGCCCCCTATTTCAGCCCCTCTGTTTCTCGCCCTCTGTTTCAGCCCCTCTGTTTCAGCCCACTGTTTCAGTCACTCTGTTTCAGCCCCTCGGTTTCTCGCCCTCTGTTTCAGCCCCTCTGTTTCTCGCCCTCTGTTTCAGCCCTTCTGTTTCAGCCCCTCTGTTTCAGCCCCTCTGTTTCTCGCCCTCTGTTTCTCGCCCTCTGTTTCTCGCCGTCTGTTTCATACCCTCTGTTTCAGCCCCTCTGTTTCAGTCCCTCTGTTTCAGCCCCTCGGTTTCTCGCCCTCTGTTTCAGCCCCTCTGTTTCTCGCCCTCTGTTTCAGCCTCTCTGTTTCTCGCCCTCTGTTTCAGCCCCTCTGTTTCTCGCCCTCTGTTTCAGCCCACTGTTTCTCGCCCCCTGTTTCAGCCCCTCTGTTTCAGCCCCTCTGATTCTAGCCCTCTGTTTCAGCCCCTCTGTTTCAGCCAATCTGTTTCGGCCCCTCTGTTTCTCGCCCTCTGTTTCTCGCCCCCTGTTTCAGCCCCACTGTTTCAGCCCCTCGGTTTCTCGCCCTCTGTTTCAGCCCCTCTGTTTTAGCCCCTCTGTTTCTCGCCCTCTGTTTCTCGCCCTCTGTTTCGGCCCCTCTGTTTCAGCCCCTCTGTTTCAGTCACTCTGTTTCAGCCCCTCGGTTTCTCGCCCTCTGTTTCAGCCCCTCTGTTTCTCGCCCTCTGTTTCAGCCCTTCTGTTTCAGCCCCTCTGTTTCAGCCCCTCTGTTTCTCGCCCTCTGTTTCTCGCCGTCTGTTTCATACCCTCTGTTTCAGCACCTCTGTTTCAGCCCCTCTGTTTCAGCCCCTCGGTTTCTCGCCCTCTGTTTCAGCCCCTCTGTTTCTCGCCCTCTGTTTCAGCCTCTCTGTTTCTCGCCCTCTGTTTCAGCCCCTCTGTTTCTCGCCCTCTGTTTCAGTCCCTCTGTTTCAGCCCCTCTGTTTCAGCCCCTCTGTTTCAGCCCCTCTTTTTCTCGCCCTCTGTTTCAGCCCCACTGTTTCAGCCCCTCTGTTTCTAGCCCTCTGTTTCATCCCCTCTGTTTCAGCCCCTCTTTTTCTCGCCCTCTGTTTCAGCCCCTCAGTTTCAGCCCCTCTGTTTCTCGCCCTCTGTTTCAGCCCCTCTGTTTCTCGCCCTCTGTTGCAGCCCCTCTGTTTCAGCCCCTCTGTTTCAACCCCTCTGTTCAGCCCCTCGGTTTCTCGCCCTCTGTTTCAGCCCCTCTGTTTCAGCCCCTCTGTTTCTCGCCCTCTATTTCAGCCCCTCTGTTTCAACCCCTCTGTTTCTCGTCCTCTGTTTCAGCCCCTCTGTTTCTCGCCCTCTGTTTCAGCCCCTCTGTTTGTCACCCTCTGTTTCAGCCCCTCTGTTTCAGCCCCTCTGTTTCAGCCCCTCTGTTTCTCTTCCTCTGTTTCAGCCCCTCGGTTTGTCGCCCTCTGTTTCAGCCCCTCTGCTTCAGCCCCTCTGTTTCTCGCCCTCTGTTTCAGCCCCTCTGTTTCAGCCCCTCTGTTTCAGCCCCTCTGTTTCAGCCCCTCCGTTTCTCGCCCTCTGTTTCAGCCCCTCTATTTCTCGCCCTCTGTTTCAGCCCCTCTGTTTCAGCCCTTCTGTTTCAGCCCCTCTGTTTCAGCCCCTCGGTTTCTCGCCCTCTGTTTCAGCCCCTCTGTTTCTCGCCCTCTGTTTCAGCCCTTCTGTTTCAGCCCCTCTGTTTCAGCCCCTCTGTTTCTCGCCCTCTGTTTCTCGCCCTCTGTTTCAGCCCCTCTGTTTCAGCCCCTCGGTTTCTCGCCCTCTGTTTCAGCCCCTCTGTTTCTCACCCTCTGTTTCAGCCCCTCTGTTTCAGCCCCTTGGTTTCTCGCCCTCTGTTTCAGCCCCTCTGTTTCAGCCCCTCTGTTTCTCGCCCTCTGTTTCAGCCCCTCTGTTTCAGCCCCTCTGTTTCAGCCCCTCTGTTTCAGCCCCTCTGTTTCTCACCCTCTGTTTCAGCCCCTCTGTTTCTCGCCCTCTGTTTCAGCCCCTTTGTTTCAGCCCCTCTGTTTCTCACCCTCTGTTTCAGCCCCTCGGTTTCTCGCCCTCTGTTTCAGCCCCTCTGTTTCAGCCCCTCTGTTTCAGCCCCTCTGTTTCTCGCCACCTGTTTCAGCACCTCTGTTTCAGCCCCTCTGTTTCAGCCCTTCTGTTTCTCGCCCTCTGTTTCAGCCCCTCTGTTTCAGCCCCTCTGTTTCAGCCCATCTGTTTCTCGCCCTCTGTTTCAGCCCCTCTGTTTCTCGCCCCCTATTTCAGCCCCTCTGTTTCTCGCCCTCTGTTTCAGCCCCTCTGTTTCAGCCCACTGTTTCAGTCACTCTGTTTCAGCCCCTCGGTTTCTCGCCCTCTGTTTCAGCCCCTCTGTTTCTCGCCCTCTGTTTCAGCCCTTCTGTTTCAGCCCCTCTGTTTCAGCCCCTCTGTTTCTCGCCCTCTGTTTCTCGCCCTCTGTTTCTCGCCGTCTGTTTCATACCCTCTGTTTCAGCCCCTCTGTTTCAGTCCCTCTGTTTCAGCCCCTCGGTTTCTCGCCCTCTGTTTCAGCCCCTCTGTTTCTCGCCCTCTGTTTCAGCCTCTCTGTTTCTCGCCCTCTGTTTCAGCCCCTCTGTTTCTCGCCCTCTGTTTCAGCCCCCTGTTTCTCGCCCCCTGTTTCAGCCCCTCTGTTTCAGCCCCTCTGATTCTAGCCCTCTGTTTCAGCCCCTCTGTTTCAGCCCATCTGTTTCGGCCCCTCTGTTTCTCGCCCTCTGTTTCTCGCCCCCTGTTTCAGCCCCACTGTTTCAGCCCCTCGGTTTCTCGCCCTCTGTTTCAGCCCCTCTGTTTCAGCCCCTCTGTTTCTCGCCCTCTGTTTCTCGCCCTCTGTTTCGGCCCCTCTGTTTCAGCCCCTCTGTTTCAGTCACTCTGTTTCAGCCCCTCGGTTTCTCGCCCTCTGTTTCAGCCCTTCTGTTTCAGCCCCTCTGTTTCAGCCCCTCTGTTTCTCGCCCTCTGTTTCTCGCCCTCTGTTTCTCGCCGTCTGTTTCATACCCTCTGTTTCAGCACCTCTGTTTAAGCCCCTCTGTTTCAGCCCCTCGGTTTCTCGCCCTCTGTTTCAGCCCCTCTGTTTCTCGCCCTCTGTTTCAGCCTCTCTGTTTCAGCCCTTCTGTTTCAGCCCCTCTGTTTCAGCCCCTCTGTTTCTCGCCCTCTGTTTCTCGCCCTCTGTTTCTCGCCTTCTGTTTCAGCCCCTCTGTTTCAGCACCTCTGTTTCAGCCCCTCTGTTTCAGCCCCTCGGTTTCTCGCCCTCTGTTTCAGCCCCTCTGTTTCTCGCCCTCTGTTTCAGACCCTCTGTTTCAGCCCCTCGGTTTCTCGCCCTCTGTTTCAGCCCCTCAGTTTCAGCCCCTCTGTTTCTCGCCCTCTGTTTCAGCCCCTCTGTTTCAGCCCCTCTGTTTCAGCCCCTCTGTTTCAGCCCCTCTGTTTCTCGCCCTCTGTTTCAGCCCCTCTGTTTCTCGCCCCCTATTTCAGCCCCTCTGTTTCTCGCCCTCTGTTTCTCGCCCTCTGTTTCAGCCCCTCTGTTTCAGCCCACTGTTTCAGTCACTCTGTTTCAGCCCCTCGGTTTCTCGCCCTCTGTTTCAGCCCCTCTGTTTCTCGCCCGCTGTTTCAGCCCTTCCTTTTCAGCCCCTCTGTTTCATCCCCTCTGTTTCTCGCCCTCTCTTTCTCGCCCTCTGTTTCTCGCCATCTGTTTCATACCCTCTGTTTCAGCACCTCTGTTTCAGTCCCTCTGTTTCAGCCCCTCGGTTTCTCGCCCTCTGTTTCAGCCCCTCTGTTTCTCGCCCTCTGTTTCAGCCTCTCTGTTTCTCGCCCTCTGTTTCAGCCCCTCTGTTTCTCGCCCTCTGTTTCAGCCCCTCTGTTTGAGCCCCTCTGTTTCAGCCCCTCTGTTTCTCGCCCTCTGTTTCAGCCCCTCTGTTTCAGCCCCTCTGCTTCTAGCCCTCTGTTTCAGCCCCTCTGTTTCAGCCAATCTGTTTCGGCCCCTCTGTTTCTCGCCCTCTGTTTCTCGCCCCCTGTTTCAGCCCCACTGTTTCAGCCCCTCGGTTTCTCGCCCTCTGTTTCAGCCCCTCTGTTTCAGCCCCTCTGTTTCTCGCCCTCTGTTTCTCGCCCTCTGTTTCGGCCCCTCTGTTTCAGCCCCTCTGTTTCAGTCACTCTGTTTCAGCCCCTCGGTTTCTCGCCCTCTGTTTCAGCCCCTCTGTTTCTCGCCCTCTGTTTCAGCCCTTCTGTTTCAGCCCCTCTGTTTCAGCCCCTCTGTTTCTCGCCCTCTGTTTCTCGCCCTCTGTTTTTCGCCGTCTGTTTCATACCCTCTGTTTCAGCACCTCTGTTTCAGCCCCTCTGTTTCAGCCCCTCGGTTTCTCGCCCTATGTTTCAGCCCCTCTGTTTCTCGCCCTCTGTTTCAGCCTCTCTGTTTCTCGCCCTCTGTTTCAGCCCCTCTGTTTCTCGCCCTCTGTTTCAGTCCCTCTGTTTCAGCCCCTCTGTTTCAGCCCCTCTGTTTCAGCCCCTCTTTTTCTCGCCCTCTGTTTCAGCCCCACTGTTTCAGCCCCTCTGTTTCTAGCCCTCTGTTTCATCCCCTCTGTTTCAGCCCCTCTTTTTCTCGCCCTCTGTTTCAGCCCCTCTGTTTCTCGCCCTCTGTTTCAGCCCCTCTGTTTCTCGCCCTCTGTTTCAGCCCCTCTGTTTCAGCCCCTCTGTTTCAACCCCTCTGTTCAGCCCCTCGGTTTCTCGCCCTCTGTTTCAGCCCCTCTGTTTCAGCCCCTCTGTTTCTCGCCCTCTATTTCAGCCCCTCTGTTTCAACCCCTCTGTTTCTCGTCCTCTGTTTCAGCCCCTCTGTTTCTCGCCCTCTGTTTCAGCCCCTCTGTTTGTCACCCTCTGTTTCAGCCCCGCTGTTTCAGCCCCTCTGTTTCAGCCCCTCTGTTTCTCTTCCTCTGTTTCAGCCCCTCGGTTTGTCGCCCTCTGTTTCAGCCCCTCTGCTTCAGCCCCTCTGTTTCTCGCCCTCTGTTTCAGCCCCTCTGTTTCAGACCCTCTGTTTCAACCCCTCTTTTTCTCGCCCTCTCTTTCAGCCCCTCTGTTTCAGCCCCTCTTTTTCTCGCCCTCTGTTTCAGCCCCACTGTTTCAGCCCCTCTGTTTCTCGCCCTCTGTTTCATCCCCTCTGTTTCAGCCCCTCTTTTTCTCGCCCTCTGTTTCAGCCCCTCTTTTTCAGCCCCTCTGTTCCTCGCCCTCTGTTTCAGCCCCTCGGTTTCTCGCCCTCTGTTTCAGCGCCTCTGTTTCAGCCCCTCTGTTTCAGCCCCTTTGTTTCAGCCCCTCTGTTTCAGCCCCTCTGTCTCTCGCACTCTGTTTCAGCCCCTCTGTTTCTCGCCCCCTGTTTCAGCCCCTCTGATTCAGCCCCTCTGTTTCTCGTCCCCTGTTTCAGCCCCTCTGTTTCAGCCCCTCTGTTTCTCGCCCTCTGTTTCATCCCCTTGGTTTCTCGCCCTCTGTTTTAGCCCCTCAGTTTCAGCCCCTCTGTTTCAGCCCCTCTGTTTCAGCCCCTCTGTTTCTCACCCTCTGTTTCAGCCCCTTGGTTTCTCGCCCTCTGTTTCAGCCCCTCTATTTCAGCCCCTCCTTTTCAGCCCCTCGGTTTCTCGCCCTCTGTTTCAGCCCCACTGTTTCAGCCCTTCTGTTTCTCGCCCTCTGTTTCAGCCCCTCTGTTTCAGCCCCTCTGTTTCAGCCCCTCTGTTTCTCACCCTCTGTTTCAGCCCCTCTGTTTCTCACCCTCTGTTTCAGCCCCTCTGTTTCAGCCCCTCTGTTTCAGCCCCTCTGTTTCTCGCCCCCTGTTTCAGCCCCTCTGTTTCAGCCCCTCTGTTTCAGCCCCTCTGTTTCTCGCCCTCTGTTTCAGCCCCTCTGTTTCAGCCCCTCTGTTTCAGCCCCTCTGTTTCAGCCCCTCCGTTTCTCGCCCTCTGTTTCAGCCCCTCTATTTCTCGCCCTCTGTTTCAGCCCCTCTGTTTCAGCCCTTCTGTTTCAGCCCCACTGTTTCAGCCACTCTGTTTCTCGCCCTCTGTTTCTCGCCCTCTGTTTCTCGCCTTCTGTTTCAGCCCCTCTGTTTCAGCACCTCTGTTTCAGCCCCTCTGTTTCAGCCCCTCGGTTTCTCGCCCTCTGTTTCAGCCCCTCTGTTTCTCACCCTCTGTTTCAGCCCCTCTGTTTCAGCCCCTTGGTTTCTCGCCCTCTGTTTCAGCCCCTCTGTTTCAGCCCCTCTGTTTCTCGCCCTCTGTTTCAGCCCCTCTGTTTCAGCCCCTCTGTTTCAGCCCCTCTTTTTCTCGCCCTCTGTTTCAGCCCCACTGTTTCAGCCCCTCTGTTTCTAGCCCTCTGTTTCATCCCCTCTGTTTCAGCCCCTCTTTTTCTCGCCCTCTGTTTCAGCCCCTCTGTTTCTCGCCCTCTGTTTCAGCCCCTCTGTTTCTCGCCCTCTGTTTCAGCCCCTCTGTTTCAGCCCCTCTGTTTCAACCCCTCTGTTCAGCCCCTCGGTTTCTCGCCCTCTGTTTCAGCCCCTCTGTTTCAGCCCCTCTGTTTCTCGCCCTCTATTTCAGCCCCTCTGTTTCAACCCCTCTGTTTCTCGTCCTCTGTTTCAGCCCCTCTGTTTCTCGCCCTCTGTTTCAGCCCCTCTGTTTGTCACCCTCTGTTTCAGCCCCTCTGTTTCAGCCCCTCTGTTTCAGCCCCTCTGTTTCTCTTCCTCTGTTTCAGCCCCTCGGTTTGTCGCCCTCTGTTTCAGCCCCTCTGCTTCAGCCCCTCTGTTTCTCGCCCTCTGTTTCAGCCCCTCTGTTTCAGCCCCTCTGTTTCAGCCCCTCTTTTTCTCGCCCTCTCTTTCAGCCCCTCTGTTTCAGCCCCTCTTTTTCTCGCCCTCTGTTTCAGCCCCACTGTTTCAGCCCCTCTGTTTCTCGCCCTCTGTTTCATCCCCTCTGTTTCAGCCCCTCTTTTTCTCGCCCTCTGTTTCAGCCCCTCTTTCTCAGCCCCTCTGTTCCTCGCCCTCTGTTTCAGCCCCTCGGTTTCTCGCCCTCTGTTTCAGCGCCTCTGTTTCAGCCCCTCTGTTTCAGCCCCTTTGTTTCAGCCCCTCTGTTTCAGCCCCTCTGTCTCTCGCACTCTGTTTCAGCCCCTCTGTTTCTCGCCCCCTGTTTCAGCCCCTCTGATTCAGCCCCTCTGTTTCTCGTCCCCTGTTTCAGCCCCTCTGTTTCAGCCCCTCTG
Organism: Chiloscyllium punctatum; assembly: GCF_047496795.1. NCBI lineage: Eukaryota > Metazoa > Chordata > Chondrichthyes > Orectolobiformes > Hemiscylliidae > Chiloscyllium > Chiloscyllium punctatum. Next base: position 417,213 of record NW_027309837.1, on the reverse strand, counting down.
TTTCTCGCCCTCTGTTTCATCCCCTTGGTTTCTCGCCCTCTGTTTTAGCCCCTCAGTTTCAGCCCCTCTGTTTCAGCCCCTCTGTTTCAGCCCCTCTGTTTCTCACCCTCTGTTTCAGCCCCTTGGTTTCTCGCCCTCTGTTTCAGCCCCTCTATTTCAGCCCCTCCTTTTCAGCCCCTCGGTTTCTCGCCCTCTGTTTCAGCCCCACTGTTTCAGCCCTTCTGTTTCTCGCCCTCTGTTTCAGCCCCTCTGTTTCAGCCCCTCTGTTTCAGCCCCTCTGTTTCTCACCCTCTGTTTCAGCCCCTCTGTTTCTCACCCTCTGTTTCAGCCCCTCTGTTTCAGCCCCTCTGTTTCAGCCCCTCTGTTTCTCGCCCCCTGTTTCAGCCCCTCTGTTTCAGCCCCTCTGTTTCAGCCCCTCTGTTTCTCGCCCTCTGTTTCAGCCCCTCTGTTTCAGCCCCTCTGTTTCAGCCCCTCTGTTTCAGCCCCTCCGTTTCTCGCCCTCTGTTTCAGCCCCTCTATTTCTCGCCCTCTGTTTCAGCCCCTCTGTTTCAGCCCTTCTGTTTCAGCCCCACTGTTTCAGCCACTCTGTTTCTCGCCCTCTGTTTCTCGCCCTCTGTTTCTCGCCTTCTGTTTCAGCCCCTCTGTTTCAGCACCTCTGTTTCAGCCCCTCTGTTTCAGCCCCTCGGTTTCTCGCCCTCTGTTTCAGCCCCTCTGTTTCTCACCCTCTGTTTCAGCCCCTCTGTTTCAGCCCCTTGGTTTCTCGCCCTCTGTTTCAGCCCCTCTGTTTCAGCCCCTCTGTTTCTCGCCCTCTGTTTCAGCCCCTCTGTTTCAGCCCCTCTGTTTCAGCCCCTCTGTTTCAGCCCCTCTGTTTCTCACCCTCTGTTTCAGCCCCTCTGTTTCTCGCCCTCTGTTTCAGCCCCTTTGTTTCAGCCCCTCTGTTTCTCACCCTCTGTTTCAGCCCCTCGGTTTCTCGCCCTCTGTTTCAGCCCCTTTGTTTCAGCCCCTCTGTTTCAGCCCCTCTGTTTCTCGCCACCTGTTTCAGCACCTCTGTTTCAGCCCCTCTGTTTCAGCCCTTCTGTTTCTCGCCCTCTGTTTCAGCCCCTCTGTTTCAGCCCCTCTGTTTCAGCCCCTCTGTTTCAGCCCATCTGTTTCTCGCCCTCTGTTTCAGCCCCTCTGTTTCTCGCCCCCTATTTCAGCCCCTCTGTTTCTCGCCCTCTGTTTCAGCCCCTCTGTTTCAGCCCACTGTTTCAGTCACTCTGTTTCAGCCCCTCGGTTTCTCGCCCTCTGTTTCAGCCCCTCTGTTTCTCGCCCTCTGTTTCAGCCCTTCTGTTTCAGCCCCTCTGTTTCAGCCCCTCTGTTTCTCGCCCTCTGTTTCTCGCCCTCTGTTTCTCGCCGTCTGTTTCATACCCTCTGTTTCAGCCCCTCTGTTTCAGTCCCTCTGTTTCAGCCCCTCGGTTTCTCGCCCTCTGTTTCAGCCCCTCTGTTTCTCGCCCTCTGTTTCAGCCTCTCTGTTTCTCGCCCTCTGTTTCAGCCCCTCTGTTTCTCGCCCTCTGTTTCAGCCCACTGTTTCTCGCCCCCTGTTTCAGCCCCTCTGTTTCAGCCCCTCTGATTCTAGCCCTCTGTTTCAGCCCCTCTGTTTCAGCCAATCTGTTTCGGCCCCTCTGTTTCTCGCCCTCTGTTTCTCGCCCCCTGTTTCAGCCCCACTGTTTCAGCCCCTCGGTTTCTCGCCCTCTGTTTCAGCCCCTCTGTTTTAGCCCCTCTGTTTCTCGCCCTCTGTTTCTCGCCCTCTGTTTCGGCCCCTCTGTTTCAGCCCCTCTGTTTCAGTCACTCTGTTTCAGCCCCTCGGTTTCTCGCCCTCTGTTTCAGCCCCTCTGTTTCTCGCCCTCTGTTTCAGCCCTTCTGTTTCAGCCCCTCTGTTTCAGCCCCTCTGTTTCTCGCCCTCTGTTTCTCGCCGTCTGTTTCATACCCTCTGTTTCAGCACCTCTGTTTCAGCCCCTCTGTTTCAGCCCCTCGGTTTCTCGCCCTCTGTTTCAGCCCCTCTGTTTCTCGCCCTCTGTTTCAGCCTCTCTGTTTCTCGCCCTCTGTTTCAGCCCCTCTGTTTCTCGCCCTCTGTTTCAGTCCCTCTGTTTCAGCCCCTCTGTTTCAGCCCCTCTGTTTCAGCCCCTCTTTTTCTCGCCCTCTGTTTCAGCCCCACTGTTTCAGCCCCTCTGTTTCTAGCCCTCTGTTTCATCCCCTCTGTTTCAGCCCCTCTTTTTCTCGCCCTCTGTTTCAGCCCCTCAGTTTCAGCCCCTCTGTTTCTCGCCCTCTGTTTCAGCCCCTCTGTTTCTCGCCCTCTGTTTCAGCCCCTCTGTTTCAGCCCCTCTGTTTCAACCCCTCTGTTCAGCCCCTCGGTTTCTCGCCCTCTGTTTCAGCCCCTCTGTTTCAGCCCCTCTGTTTCTCGCCCTCTATTTCAGCCCCTCTGTTTCAACCCCTCTGTTTCTCGTCCTCTGTTTCAGCCCCTCTGTTTCTCGCCCTCTGTTTCAGCCCCTCTGTTTGTCACCCTCTGTTTCAGCCCCTCTGTTTCAGCCCCTCTGTTTCAGCCCCTCTGTTTCTCTTCCTCTGTTTCAGCCCCTCGGTTTGTCGCCCTCTGTTTCAGCCCCTCTGCTTCAGCCCCTCTGTTTCTCGCCCTCTGTTTCAGCCCCTCTGTTTCAGCCCCTCTGTTTCAGCCCCTCTTTTTCTCGCCCTCTCTTTCAGCCCCTCTGTTTCAGCCCCTCTTTTTCTCGCCCTCTGTTTCAGCCCCACTGTTTCAGCCCCTCTGTTTCTCGCCCTCTGTTTCATCCCCTCTGTTTCAGCCCCTCTTTTTCTCGCCCTCTGTTTCAGCCCCTCTTTTTCAGCCCCTCTGTTCCTCGCCCTCTGTTTCAGCCCCTCGGTTTCTCGCCCTCTGTTTCAGCGCCTCTGTTTCAGCCCCTCTGTTTCAGCCCCTTTGTTTCAGCCCCTCTGTTTCAGCCCCTCTGTCTCTCGCACTCTGTTTCAGCCCCTCTGTTTCTCGCCCCCTGTTTCAGCCCCTCTGATTCAGCCCCTCTGTTTCTCGTCCCCTGTTTCAGCCCCTCTGTTTCAGCCCCTCTGTTTCTCGCCCTCTGTTTCATCCCTTTGGTTTCTCGCCCTCTGTTTTAGCCCCTCAGTTTCAGCCCCTCTGTTTCAGCCCCTCTGTTTCAGCCCCTCTGTTTCTCACCCTCTGTTTCAGCCCCTTGGTTTCTCGCCCTCTGTTTCAGCCCCTCTATTTCAGCCCCTCCTTTTCAGCCCCTCGGTTTCTCGCCCTCTGTTTCAGCCCCACTGTTTCAGCCCTTCTGTTTCTCGCCCTCTGTTTCAGCCCCTCTGTTTCAGCCCCTCTGTTTCAGCCCCTCTGTTTCTCACCCTCTGTTTCAGCCCCTCTGTTTCTCACCCTCTGTTTCAGCCCCTCTGTTTCAGCCCCTCTGTTTCAGCCCCTCTGTATATCGCCCCCTGTTTCAGCCCCTCTGTTTCAGCCCCTCTGTTTCAGCCCCTCTGTTTCTCGCCCTCTGTTTCAGCCCCTCTGTTTCAGCCCCTCTGTTTCAGCCCCTCCGTTTCTCGCCCTCTGTTTCAGCCCCTCTATTTCTCGCCCTCTGTTTCAGCCCCTCTGTTTCAGCCCTTCTGTTTCAGCCCCTCTGTTTCAGCCACTCTGTTTCTCGCCCTCTGTTTCTCGCCCTCTGTTTCTCGCCTTCTGTTTCAGCCCCTCTGTTTCAGCACCTCTGTTTCAGCCCCTCTGTTTCAGCCCCTCGGTTTCTCGCCCTCTGTTTCAGCCCCTCTGTTTCTCACCCTCTGTTTCAGCCCCTTGGTTTCTCGCCCTCTGTTTCAGCCCCTCTGTTTCAGCCCCTCTGTTTCTCGCCCTCTGTTTCAGCCCCTCTGTTTCAGCCCCTCTGTTTCAGCCCCTCTGTTTCAGCCCCTCTGTTTCTCACCCTCTGTTTCAGCCCCTCTGTTTCTCGCCCTCTGTTTCAGCCCCTTTGTTTCAGCCCCTCTGTTTCTCACCCTCTGTTTCAGCCCCTCGGTTTCTCGCCGTCTGTTTCAGCCCCTCTGTTTCAGCCCCTCTGTTTCTCGCCACCTGTTTCAGCACCTCTGTTTCAGCCCCTCTGTTTCAGCCCTTCTGTTTCTCGCCCTCTGTTTCAGCCCCTCTGTTTCAGCCCCTCTGTTTCAGCCCCTCTGTTTCAGCCCATCTGTTTCTCGCCCTCTGTTTCAGCCCCTCTGTTTCTCGCCCCCTATTTCAGCCCCTCTGTTTCTCGCCCTCTGTTTCAGCCCCTCTGTTTCAGCCCACTGTTTCAGTCACTCTGTTTCAGCCCCTCGGTTTCTCGCCCTCTGTTTCAGCCCCTCTGTTTCTCGCCCTCTGTTTCAGCCCTTCTGTTTCAGCCCCTCTGATTCAGCCCCTCTGTTTCTCGTCCCCTGTTTCAGCCCCTCTGTTTCAGCCCCTCTGTTTCTCGCCCTCTGTTTCATCCCCTTGGTTTCTCGCCCTCTGTTTTAGCCCCTCAGTTTCAGCCCCTCTGTTTCAGCCCCTCTGTTTCAGCCCCTCTGTTTCTCACCCTCTGTTTCAGCCCCTTGGTTTCTCGCCCTCTGTTTCAGCCCCTCTATTTCAGCCCCTCCTTTTCAGCCCCTCGGTTTCTCGCCCTCTGTTTCAGCCCCACTGTTTCAGCCCTTCTGTTTCTCGCCCTCTGTTTCAGCCCCTCTGTTTCAGCCCCTCTGTTTCAGCCCCTCTGTTTCTCACCCTCTGTTTCAGCCCCTCTGTTTCTCACCCTCTGTTTCAGCCCCTCTGTTTCAGCCCCTCTGTTTCAGCCCCTCTGTTTCTCGCCCCCTGTTTCAGCCCCTCTGTTTCAGCCCCTCTGTTTCAGCCCCTCTGTTTCTCGCCCTCTGTTTCAGCCCCTCTGTTTCAGCCCCTCTGTTTCAGCCCCTCTGTTTCAGCCCCTCCGTTTCTCGCCCTCTGTTTCAGCCCCTCTATTTCTCGCCCTCTGTTTCAGCCCCTCTGTTTCAGCCCTTCTGTTTCAGCCCCTCTGTTTCAGCCACTCTGTTTCTCGCCCTCTGTTTCTCGCCCTCTGTTTCTCGCCTTCTGTTTCAGCCCCTCTGTTTCAGCACCTCTGTTTCAGCCCCTCTGTTTCAGCCCCTCGGTTTCTCGCCCTCTGTTTCAGCCCCTCTGTTTCTCACCCTCTGTTTCAGCCCCTCTGTTTCAGCCCCTTGGTTTCTCGCCCTCTGTTTCAGCCCCTCTGTTTCAGCCCCTCTGTTTCTCGCCCTCTGTTTCAGCCCCTCTGTTTCAGCCCCTCTGTTTCAGCCCCTCTGTTTCAGCCCCTCTGTTTCTCACCCTCTGTTTCAGCCCCTCTGTTTCTCGCCCTCTGTTTCAGCCCCTTTGTTTCAGCCCCTCTGTTTCTCACCCTCTGTTTCAGCCCCTCTGTTTCTCGCCCTCTGTTTCAGCCCCTCTGTTTCAGCCCCTCTGTTTCAGCCCCTCTGTTTCTCGCCACCTGTTTCAGCACCTCTGTTTCAGCCCCTCTGTTTCAGCCCTTCTGTTTCTCGCCCTCTGTTTCAGCCCCTCTGTTTCAGCCCCTCTGTTTCAGCCCCTCTGTTTCAGCCCATCTGTTTCTCGCCCTCTGTTTCAGCCCCTCTGTTTCTCGCCCCCTATTTCAGCCCCTCTGTTTCTCGCCCTCTGTTTCAGCCCCTCTGTTTCAGCCCACTGTTTCAGTCACTCTGTTTCAGCCCCTCGGTTTCTCGCCCTCTGTTTCAGCCCCTCTGTTTCTCGCCCTCTGTTTCAGCCCTTCTGTTTCAGCCCCTCTGTTTCAGCCCCTCTGTTTCTCGCCCTCTGTTTCAGCCCCTCTGTTTCAGCCCCTCTGTTTCAGCCCCTCTGTTTCAGCCCCTCTGTTTCTCGCCCTCTGTTTCAGCCCCTCTGTTTCTCGCCCTCTGTTTCGGCCCCTCTGTTTCAGCCCCTCTGTTTCAGCCCCTCTGTTCAGCCCCTCGGTTTCTCGCCCTCTGTTGCAGCCCCTCTGTTTCAGCCCCTCTGTTTCTCACCCTCTGTTTCTCGCCCTCTGTTTCAGCCCCTCTATTTCTCACCCTCTGTTTCAGCCCCTCTGTTTCAGCCCCTCTGTTTCTCGCCCTCTGTTTCAGTCCCTCGGTTTGTCGCCCTCTGTTTCAGCCCCTCTGCTTCAGCCCCTCTCTTTCTCCCCCTCTGTTTCAGCCCCTCTGTTTCAGCCCCTCTTTTTCTCGCCCTCTGTTTCAGCCCCTCTGTTTCAGCCCCTCTGTTTCAGCCCCTCTGTTTCAGCCCCTCTTTTTCTCGCCCTCTGTTTCAGCCCCACTGTTTCAGCCCCTCTGTTTCTCGCCCTCTGTTTCATCCCCTCTGTTTCAGCCCCTCTTTTTCTCGCCCTCTGTTTCAGCCCCTCTGTTTCAGCCCCTCTGTTCCTCGCCCTCTGTTTCAGCCCCTCGGTTTCTCGCCCTCTGTTTCAGCGCCTCTGTTTCAGCCCCTCTGTTTCAGCCCCTTTATTTCAGCCCCTCTGTTTCAGCCCCTCTGTCTCTCGCCCTCTGTTTCAGCCCCTCTGTTTCTCGCCCCCTGTTTCAGCCCCTCTGTTTCAGCCCCTCTGTTTCTCGCCCTCTGTTTCAACCCCTCGGTTTCTCGCCCTCTGTTTCATCCCCTCTGTTTCAGCCCTTCTGTTTCAGCCCCTCTGTTTCAGCCCCTCTGTTTCTCGCCCTCTGTTTCAGCCCCTCTGTTTCTCGCCCTCTGTTTCTCGCCCTCTGTTTCAGCCCCTCTGTTTCAGCCCCTCTGTTTCAGCCCCTCTGTTCCAGCCCCTCTGTTTCAGCCCCTCTGTTTCAGCACCTCTGTTTCTAGCCCTCTGTTTCAGCCCCTCTGTTTCAGCCAATCTGTTTCGGCCCCTCTGTTTCTCGCCCTCTGTTTCAGCCCCCTGTTTCAGCCCCACTGTTTCAGCCCCTCGGTTTCTCGCCCTCTGTTTCAGCCGCTCTGTTTCAGCCCCTCTGTTTCAGCCCCTCTGTTTCAGCTCCTCTGTTTCTCGCCCTCTGTTTCAGCCCCTCTGTTTCTCGCCCTCTGTTTCAGCCCCTCTGTTTCAGCCCCTCTGTTTCAGCCCCTCTGTTCAGCCCCTCGGTTTCTCGCCCTCTGTTTCATCCCCTCTGTTTCAGCCCCTCTGTTTCTCGCCCTCTGTTTCAGCCCCTCTGTTTCAACCCCTCTGTTTCTCGCCCTCTGTTTCAGCCCCTCTGTTTCTCGCCCTCTGTTTCAGCCCCTCTGTTTGTCACCCTCTGTTTCAGCCCCTCTGTTTCAGCCCCTCTGTTTCAGCCCCTCTGTTTCTCTTCCTCTGTTTCAGCCCCTCGGTTTGTCGCCCTCTGTTTCAGCCCCTCTGCTTCAGCCCCTCTGTTTCTCGCCCTCTGTTTCAGCCCCTCTGTTCCAGCCCCTCTGTTTCAGCCCCTCTTTTTCTCGCCCTCTCTTTCAGCCCCTCTGTTTCAGCCCCTCTGTTTCAGCCCCTCTGTTTCAGCCCCTCTTTTTCTCGCCCTCTGTTTCAGCCCCACTGTTTCAGCCCCTCTGTTTCTCGCCCTCTGTTTCATCCCCTCTGTTTCAGCCACACTTTTTCTCCCCCCATGTTTCAGCCCCTCTGTTTCAGCCCCTCTGTTTCTCGCCCTCTGTTTCTCGCCCTCTGTTTCAGCCCCTCTGTTTCAGCCCCTCTGTCTCAGCCCCTCTGTTTCAGCCCCTCTGTTCAGCCCCTCGGTTTCTCGCCCTCTGTTTCAGCCCCTCTGTTTCAGCCCCTCTGTTTCTCGCCCTCTGTTTCAGCCCCTCTGTTTCAACCCCTCTGTTTCTCGCCCTCTGTTTCAGCCCCTCTGTTTCAGCCCCTCTGTTTGTCACCCTCTGTTTCAGCCCCTCTGTTTCAGCCCCTCTGTTTCTCTTCCTCTGTTTCAGCCCCTCGGTTTGTCGCCCTCTGTTTCAGCCCCTCTGCTTCAGCCCCTCTGTTTCTCGCCCTCTGTTTCAGCCCCTCTGTTTCAGCCCCTCTGTTTCAGCCCCTCTTTTTCTCGCCCTCTCTTGCAGCCCCTCTGTTTCAGCCCCTCTGTTTCAGCCCCTCTGTTTCAGCCCCTCTTTTTCTCGCCCTCTGTTTCAGCCCCACTGTTTCAGCCCCTCTGTTTCTCGCCCTCTGTTTCATCCCCTCTGTTTCAGCCCCTCTTTTTCTCGCCCTCTGTTTCAGCCCCTCTTTTTCAGCCCCTCTGTTCCTCGCCCTCTGTTTCAGCCCCTCTGTTTCTCGCCCTCTGTTTCAGCCCCTCGGTTTCAGCCCCTCTGTTTCAGCCCCTTTGTTTCAGCCCCGCTTTTTCTCGCCCTCTGTTTCAGCCCCTCTGTTTCAGCCCCTCTGTCTCTCGCCCTCTGTTTCAGCCCCTCTGTTTCTCGCCCCCTGTTTCAGCCCCTCTGATTCAGCCCCTCTGTTTCTCGTCCCCTGTTTCAGCCCCTCTGTTTCAGCCCCTCTGTTTCTCGCCCTCTGTTTCAACCCCTCGGTTTCTCGCCCTCTGTTTCAGCCCCTCTGTTTCTCGCCCCCTGTTTCAGCCCCACTGTTTCAGCCCCTCGGTTTCTCGTCCCCTGTTTCAGCCCCTCTGTTTCAGCCCCTCTGTTTCTCGCCCTCTGTTTCAGCCCCTCTGTTTCTCGCCCTCTGTTTCAGCCCCTCTGTTTCTCGCCCTCTGTTTCAGCCCCTCTGTTTCAGCCCCTCTGTTTCAGCCCCTCTGTTCAGCCCCTCGGTTTCTCGCCCTCTGTTTCATCCCCTCTGTTTCAGCCCCTCTGTTTCTCGCCCTCTGTTGCAGCCCCTCTGTTTCAACTCCTCTGTTTCTCGCCCTCTGTTTCAGCCCCTCTGTTTCTCGCCCTCTGTTTCAGCCCCTCTGTTTGTCACCCTCTGTTTCAGCCCCTCTGTTTCAGCCCCTCTGTTTCAGCCCCTCTGTTTCTCTTCCTCTGTTTCAGCCCCTCGGTTTGTCGCCCTCTGTTTCAGCCCCTCTGCTTCAGCCCCTCTGTTTCTCGCCCTCTGTTTCAGCCCCTCTGTTCCAGCCCCTCTGTTTCAGCCCCTCTTTTTCTCGCCCTCTCTTTCAGCCCCTCTGTTTCAGCCCCTCTGTTTCAGCCCCTCTGTTTCAGCCCCTCTTTTTCTCGCCCTCTGTTTCAGCCCCACTGTTTCAGCCCCTCTTTTTCTCGCCCTCGCTTTCAGCACCTCTGTTTCAGCCCCTCTGTTTCAGCCCCTCTGTTTCAGCCCCTCTTTTTCTCGCCCTCTGTTTCAGCCCCACTGTTTCAGCCCCTGTTTTTCTCGCCCTCTGTTTCAGCCCCTCTGTTTCAGCCCCTCTGTTTCTCGCCCTCTGTTTCAGCCCCTCTGTTTCTCGCCCTCTGTTTCAGCCCCTCTGTTTCAGCCCCTCTGTTTCAGCCCCTCTGTTCAGCCCCTCGGTTTCTCGCCCTCTGTTTCAGCCCCTCTGTTTCAGCCCCTCTGTTTCTCGCCCTCTGTTTCAGCCCCTCTGTTTCAACCCCTCTGTTTCTCGCCCTCTGTTTCAGCCCCTCTGTTTCAGCCCCTCTGTTTGTCACCCTCTGTTTCAGCCCCTCTGTTTCAGCCCCTCTGTTTCAGCCCCTCTGTTTCTCTTCCTCTGTTTCAGCCCCTCGGTTTGTCGCCCTCTGTTTCAGCCCCTCTGCTTCAGCCCCTCTGTTTCTCGCCCTCTGTTTCAGCCCCTCTGTTTCAGCCCCTATGTTTCAGACCCTCTTTTTCTCGCCCTCTCTTGCAGCCCCTCTGTTTCAGCCCCTCTGTTTCAGCCCCTCTGTTTCAGCCCCTCTTTTTCTCGCCCTCTGTTTCAGCCCCACTGTTTCAGCCCCTCTGTTTCTCGCCCTCTGTTTCATCCCCTCTGTTTCAGCCCCTCTTTTTCTCGCCCTCTGTTTCAGCCCCTCTTTTTCAGCCCCTCTGTTCCTCGCCCTCTGTTTCAGCCCCTCTGTTTCTCGCCCTCTGTTTCAGCCCCTCGGTTTCAGCCCCTCTGTTTCAGCCCCTTTGTTTCAGCCCCGCTTTTTCTCGCCCTCTGTTTCAGCCCCTCTGTTTCAGCCCCTCTGTCTCTCGCCCTCTGTTTCAGCCCCTCTGTTTCTCGCCCCCTGTTTCAGCCCCTCTGATTCAGCCCCTCTGTTTCTCGTCCCCTGTTTCAGCCCCTCTGTTTCAGCCCCTCTGTTTCTCGCCCTCTGTTTCAACCCCTCGGTTTCTCGCCCTCTGTTTTAGCCCCTCAGTTTCAGCCCCTCTGTTTCAGCCCCTCTGTTTCAGCCCCTCTGTTTCTCACCCTCTGTTTCAGCCACTTGGTTTCTCGCCCTCTGTTTCAGCCCCTCTATTTCAGCCCCTCTGTTTCAGCCCCTCGGTTTCTCGCCCTCTGTTTCAGCCCCACTGTTTCAGCCCTTCTGTTTCTCGCCCTCTGTTTCAGCTCCTCTGTTTCAGCCCCTCTGTTTCAGCCCCTCTGTTTCTCGCCCCCTGTTTCAGCCCCTCTGTTTCAGCCCCTCTGTTTCAGCCCCTCTGTTTCTCGCCCTCTGTTTCAGCCCCTCTGTTTCAGCCCCTCTGTTTCAGCCCCTCTGTTTCAGCCCCTCGGTTTCTCCCCCTCTGTTTCAGCCCCTCTGTTTCTCGCCCTCTGTTTCAGCCCCTCTGTTTCAGCCCTTCTGTTTCAGCCCCTCTGTTTCAGCCCCTCTGTTTCTCGCCCTCTGTTTCTCGCCCTCTGTTTCTCGCCTTCTGTTTCAGCCCCTCTGTTTCAGCACCTCTGTTTCAGCCCCTCTGTTTCAGCCCCTCGGTTTCTCGCCCTCTGTTTCAGCCCCTCTGTTTCTCGCCCTCTGTTTCAGCCCCTCTGTTTCAGCCCCTGTTTCTCGCCCTCTGTTTCAGCCCCTCTGTTTCAGCCCCTCTGTTTCAGCCCCTCTGTTCAGCCCCTCGGTTTCTCGCCCTCTGTTTCATCCCCTCTGTTTCAGCCCCTCTGTTTCTCGCCCTCTGTTGCAGCCCCTCTGTTTCAACCCCTCTGTTTCTCGCCCTCTGTTTCAGCCCCTCTGTTTCTCGCCCTCTGTTTCAGCCCCTCTGTTTGTCACCCTCTGTTTCAGCCCCTCTGTTTCAGCCCCTCTGTTTCTCTTCCTCTGTTTCAGCCCCTCGGTTTGTCGCCCTCTGTTTCAGCCCCTCTGCTTCAGCCCCTCTGTTTCTCGCCCTCTGTTTCAGCCCCTCTGTTCCAGCCCCTCTGTTTCAGCCCCTCTTTTTCTCGCCCTCTCTTTCAGCCCCTCTGTTTCAGCCCCTCTGTTTCAGCCCCTCTGTTTCAGCCCCTCTTTTTCTCGCCCTCTGTTTCAGCCCCACTGTTTCAGCCCCTCTTTTTCTCGCCCTCGCTTTCAGCACCTCTGTTTCAGCCCCTCTGTTTCAGCCCCTCTGTTTCAGCCCCTCTTTTTCTCGCCCTCTGTTTCAGCCCCACTGTTTCAGCCCCTCTTTTTCTCGCCCTCTGTTTCAGCCCCTCTGTTTCAGCCCCTCTGTTTCTCGCCCTCTGTTTCAGCCCCTCTGTTTCTCGCCCTCTGTTTCAGCCCCTCTGTTTCAGCCCCTCTGTTTCAGCCCCTCTGTTCAGCCCCTCGGTTTCTCGCCCTCTGTTTCAGCCCCTCTGTTTCAGCCCCTCTGTTTCTCGCCCTCTGTTTCAGCCCCTCTGTTTCAACCCCTCTGTTTCTCGCCCTCTGTTTCAGCCCCTCTGTTTCAGCCCCTCTGTTTCAGCCCCTCTGTTCAGCCCCTCGGTTTCTCGCCCTCTGTTTCATCCCCTCTGTTTCAGCCCCTCTGTTTCTCGCCCTCTGTTGCAGCCCCTCTGTTTCAACTCCTCTGTTTCTCGCCCTCTGTTTCAGCCCCTCTGTTTCTCGCCCTCTGTTTCAGCCCCTCTGTTTGTCACCCTCTGTTTCAGCCCCTCTGTTTCAGCCCCTCTGTTTCAGCCCCTCTGTTTCTCTTCCTCTGTTTCAGCCCCTCGGTTTGTCGCCCTCTGTTTCAGCCCCTCTGCTTCAGCCCCTCTGTTTCTCGCCCTCTGTTTCAGCCCCTCTGTTCCAGCCCCTCTGTTTCAGCCCCTCTTTTTCTCGCCCTCTCTTTCAGCCCCTCTGTTTCAGCCCCTCTGTTTCAGCCCCTCTGTTTCAGCCCCTCTTTTTCTCGCCCTCTGTTTCAGCCCCACTGTTTCAGCCCCTCTTTTTCTCGCCCTCGCTTTCAGCACCTCTGTTTCAGCCCCTCTGTTTCAGCCCCTCTGTTTCAGCCCCTCTTTTTCTCGCCCTCTGTTTCAGCCCCACTGTTTCAGCCCCTGTTTTTCTCGCCCTCTGTTTCAGCCCCTCTGTTTCAGCCCCTCTGTTTCTCGCCCTCTGTTTCAGCCCCTCTGTTTCTCGCCCTCTGTTTCAGCCCCTCTGTTTCAGCCCCTCTGTTTCAGCCCCTCTGTTTCAGCCCCTCTGTTTCTCTTCCTCTGTTTCAGCCCCTCGGTTTGTCGCCCTCTGTTTCAGCCCCTCTGCTTCAGCCCCTCTGTTTCTCGCCCTCTGTTTCAGCCCCTCTGTTCCAGCCCCTCTGTTTCAGCCCCTCTTTTTCTCGCCCTCTCTTTCAGCCCCTCTGTTTCAGCCCCTCTGTTTCTCTTCCTCTGTTTCAGCCCCTCGGTTTGTCGCCCTCTGTTTCAGCCCCTCTGCTTCAGCCCCTCTGTTTCTCGCCCTCTGTTTCAGCCCCTCTGTTCCAGCCCCTCTGTTTCAGCCCCTCTTTTTCTCGCCCTCTCTTTCAGCCCCTCTGTTTCAGCCCCTCTGTTTCAGCCCCTCTGTTTCAGCCCCTCTTTTTCTCGCCCTCTGTTTCAGCCCCACTGTTTCAGCCCCTCTTTTTCTCGCCCTCGCTTTCAGCACCTCTGTTTCAGCCCCTCTGTTTCAGCCCCTCTGTTTCAGCCCCTCTTTTTCTCGCCCTCTGTTTCAGCCCCACTGTTTCAGCCCCTCTTTTTCTCGCCCTCTGTTTCAGCCCCTCTGTTTCAGCCCCTCTGTTTCTCGCCCTCTGTTTCAGCCCCTCTGTTTCTCGCCCTCTGTTTCAGCCCCTCTGTTTCAGCCCCTCTGTTTCAGCCCCTCTGTTCAGCCCCTCGGTTTCTCGCCCTCTGTTTCAGCCCCTCTGTTTCAGCCCCTCTGTTTCTCGCCCTCTGTTTCAGCCCCTCTGTTTCAGCCCCTCTGTTTCAGCCCCTCTGTTCAGCCCCTCGGTTTCTCGCCCTCTGTTTCAGCCCCTCTGTTTCAGCCCCTCTGTTTCTCGCCCTCTGTTTCAGCCCCTCTGTTTCAACCCCTCTGTTTCTCGCCCTCTGTTTCAGCCCCTCTGTTTCAGCCCCTCTGTTTGTCACCCTCTGTTTCAGCCCCTCTGTTTCAGCCCCTCTGTTTCAGCCCCTCTGTTTCTCTTCCTCTGTTTCAGCCCCTCGGTTTGTCGCCCTCTGTTTCAGCCCCTCTGCTTCAGCCCCTCTGTTTCTCGCCCTCTGTTTCAGCCCCTCTGTTTCAGCCCCTCTGTTTCAGACCCTCTTTTTCTCGCCCTCTCTTGCAGCCCCTCTGTTTCAGCCCCTCTGTTTCAGCCCCTCTGTTTCAGCCCCTCTTTTTCTCGCCCTCTGTTTCAGCCCCACTGTTTCAGCCCCTCTGTTTCTCGCCCTCTGTTTCATCCCCTCTGTTTCAGCCCCTCTTTTTCTCGCCCTCTGTTTCAGCCCCTCTTTTTCAGCCCCTCTGTTCCTCGCCCTCTGTTTCAGCCCCTCTGTTTCTCGCCCTCTGTTTCAGCCCCTCGGTTTCAGCCCCTCTGTTTCAGCCCCTTTGTTTCAGCCCCGCTTTTTCTCGCCCTCTGTTTCAGCCCCTCTGTTTCAGCCCCTCTGTCTCTCGCCCTCTGTTTCAGCCCCTCTGTTTCTCGCCCCCTGTTTCAGCCCCTCTGATTCAGCCCCTCTGTTTCTCGTCCCCTGTTTCAGCCCCTCTGTTTCAGCCCCTCTGTTTCTCGCCCTCTGTTTCAACCCCTCGGTTTCTTGCCCTCTGTTTTAGCCCCTCAGTTTCAGCCCCTCTGTTTCAGCCCCTCTGTTTCAGCCCCTCCGTTTCTCACCCTCTGTTTCAGCCACTTGGTTTCTCGCCCTCTGTTTCAGCCCCTCTATTTCAGCCCCTCTGTTTCAGCCCCTCGGTTTCTCGCCCTCTGTTTCAGCCCCACTGTTTCAGCCCTTCTGTTTCTCGCCCTCTGTTTCAGCCCCTCTGTTTCAGCCCCTCTGTTTCAGCCCCTCTGTTTCTCACCCTCTGTTTCAGCCCCTCTGTTTCTCACCCTCTGTTTCAGCCCCTCTGTTTCAGCCCCTCTGTTTCAGCCCCTCTGTTTCTCGCCCCCTGTTTCAGCCCCTCTGTTTCAGCCCCTCTGTTTCTCGCCCTCTGTTTCAGCCCCTCTGTTTCAGCCCCTCTGTTTCAGCCCCTCTGTTTCAGCCCCTCCGTTTCTCGCCCTCTGTTTCAGCCCCTCTATTTCTCGCCCTCTGTTTCAGCCCCTCTGTTTCAGCCCTTCTGTTTCAGCCCCTCTGTTTCAGCCACTCTGTTTCTCGCCCTCTGTTTCTCGCCCTCTGTTTCTCGCCTTCTGTTTCAGCCCCTCTGTTTCAGCACCTCTGTTTCAGCCCCTCTGTTTCAGCCCCTCGGTTTCTCGCCCTCTGTTTCAGCCCCTCTGTTTCTCGCCCTCTGTTTCAGCCCCTCTGTTTCAGCCCCTCTGTTTCTCACCCTCTGTTTCAGCCCCTCTGTTTCAGCCCCTCTGTTTCTCGCCCTCTGTTTCAGCCCCTCTGTTTCAGCCCCTCTGTTTCTCGCCCTCTGTTTCAGCCCCTCTGTTTCAGCCCCTCTGTTCCAGCCCCTCTGTTTCAGCCCCTCTGTTTCTCACCCTCTGTTTCAGCCCCTCTGTTTCTCGCCCTCTGTTTCAGCCCCTTTGTTTCAGCCCCTCTGTTTCTCACCCTCTGTTTCAGCCCCTCGGTTTCTCGCCCTCTGTTTCAGCCCCTCTGTTTCAGCCCCTCTGTTTCAGCCCCTCTGTTTCTCGCCACCTGTTTCAGCACCTCTGTTTCAGCCCCTCTGTTTCAGCCCTTCTGTTTCTCGCCCTCTGTTTCAGCCCCTCTGTTTCAGCCCCTCTGTTTCAGCCCCTCTGTTTCAGCCCATCTGTTTCTCGCCCTCTGTTTCAGCCCCTCTGTTTCTCGCCCCCTATTTCAGCCCCTCTGTTTCTCGCCCTCTGTTTCAGCCCCTCTGTTTCAGCCCACTGTTTCAGTCACTCTGTTTCAGCCCCTCGGTTTCTCGCCCTCTGTTTCAGCCCCTCTGTTTCTCGCCCTCTGTTTCAGCCCTTCTGTTTCAGCCCCTCTGTTTCAGCCCCTCTGTTTCTCGCCCTCTGTTTCTCGCCCTCTGTTTCTCGCCGTCTGTTTCATACCCTCTGTTTCAGCCCCTCTGTTTCAGTCCCTCTGTTTCAGCCCCTCGGTTTCTCGCCCTCTGTTTCAGCCCCTCTGTTTCTCGCCCTCTGTTTCAGCCTCTCTGTTTCTCGCCCTCTGTTTCAGCCCCTCTGTTTCTCGCCCTCTGTTTCAGCCCCTCTGTTTGAGCCCCTCTGTTTCAGCCCCTCTGTTTCTCGCCCTCTGTTTCAGCCCCCCTGTTTCTCGCCCCCTGTTTCTCGCCCCCTGTTTCTCGCCCCCTGTTTCAGCCCCTCTGTTTCAGCCCCTCTGATTCTAGCCCTCTGTTTCAGCCCCTCTGTTTCAGCCAATCTGTTTCGGCCCCTCTGTTTCTCGCCCTCTATTTCTCGCCTCCTGTTTCAGCCCCTCTGTTTCAGCCCCTCTGTTTCTCTTCCTCTGTTTCAGCCCCTCGGTTTGTCGCCCTCTGTTTCAGCCCCTCTGTTTCAGCCCCTCTGTTTCAGTCACTCTGTTTCAGCCCCTCGGTTTCTCGCCCTCTGTTTCAGCCCCTCTGTTTCTCGCCCTCTGTTTCAGCCCCTCTGTTTCAGCCCACTGTTTCAGTCACTCTGTTTCAACCCCTCGGTTTCTCGCCCTCTGTTTCAGCCCCTCTGTTTCTCGCCCTCTGTTTCAGCCCTTCTGTTTCAGCCCCTCTGTTTCAGCCCCTCTGTTTCTCGCCCTCTGTTTCTCGCCCTCTGTTTCTCGCCGTCTGTTTCATACCCTCTGTTTCAGCCCCTCTGTTTCAGCCCCTCGGTTTCTCGCCCTCTGTTTCAGCCCCTCTGTTTCTCGCCCTCTGTTTCAGCCTCTCTGTTTCTCGCCCTCTGTTTCAGCCCCTCTGTTTCTCGCCCTCTGTTTCAGCCCCTCTGTTTGAGCCCCTCTGTTTCAGCCCCTCTGTTTCTCGCCCTCTGTTTCAGCCCCCCTGTTTCTCGCCCCCTGTTTCTCGCCCCCTGTTTCAGCCCATCTGTTTCAGCCCCTCTGATTCTAGCCCTCTGTTTCAGCCCCTCTGTTTCAGCCAATCTGTTTCGGCCCCTCTGTTTCTCGCCCTCTATTTCTCGCCTCCTGTTTCAGCCCCTCTGTTTCAGCCCCTCTGTTTCTCTTCCTCTGTTTCAGCCCCTCGGTTTGTCGCCCTCTGTTTCAGCCCCTCTGCTTCAGCCCCTCTGTTTCTCGCCCTCTGTTTCAGCCCCTCTGTTTCAGCCCTTCTGTTTCAGCCCCTCTTTTTCTCGCCCTCTCTTTCAGCCCCTCTGTTTCAGCCCCTCTGTTTCAGCCCCTCTGTTTCAGCCCCTCTTTTTCTCGCCCTCTGTTTCAGCCCCACTGTTTCAGCCCCTCTCTTTCTCGCCCTCTGTTTCATCCCCTCTGTTTTAGCCCCTCTTTTTCTCGCCCTCTGTTTCAGCCCCTCTTTTTCAGCCCCTCTGTTCCTCGCCCTCTGTTTCAGCCCCTCGGTTTCTCGCCTTCTGTTTCAGCGCCTCTGTTTCAAACCCTCTGTTTCAGCCCCTTTGTTTCAGCCCCTCTGTTTCAGCCCCTCTGTCTCTCGCACTCTGTTTCAGCCCCTCTGTTTCTCGCCCCCTGTTTCAGCCCCTCTGATTCAGCCCCTCTGTTTCTCGTCCCCTGTTTCAGCCCCTCTGTTTCAGCCCCTCTGTTTCTCACCCTCTGTTTCAGCCGCTTGGTTTCTCGCCCTCTGTTTCAGCCCCTCTATTTCAGCCCCTCTGTTTCAGCCCCTCGGTTTCTCGCCCTCTGTTTCAGCCCCACTGTTTCAGCCCATCTGTTTCTCGCCCTCTGTTTCAGCCCCTCTGTTTCAGCCCCTCTGTTTCAGCCCCTCTGTTTCTCGCCCCCTGTTTCAACCCCTCGGTTTCTCGCCCTCTGTTTTAGCCCCTCAGTTTCAGCCCCTCTGTTTCAGCCCCTCTGTTTCAGCCCCTCTGTTTCTCACCCTCTGTTTCAGCCGCTTGGTTTCTCGCCCTCTGTTTCAGCCCCTCTATTTCAGCCCCTCTGTTTCAGCCCCTCGGTTTCTCGCCCTCTGTTTCAGCCCCACTGTTTCAGCCCATCTGTTTCTCGCCCTCTGTTTCAGCCCCTCTGTTTCAGCCCCTCTGTTTCAGCCCCTCTGTTTCTCGCCCCCTGTTTCAGCCCCTCTGTTTCAGCCCCTCTGTTTCAGCCCCTCTGTTTCTCGCCCTCTGTTTCAGCGCCTCTGTTTCAGCCCCTCTGTTTCAGCCCCTCTGTTTCAGCCCCTCGGTTTCTCGCCCTCTGTTTCAGCCCCTCTGTTTCTCGCCCTCTGTTTCAGCCCCTCTGTTTCAGCCCTTCTGTTTCAGCCCCTCTGTTTCAGCCCCTCTGTTTCTCGCCCTCTGTTTCTCGCCCTCTGTTTCTCGCCTTCTGTTTCAGCCCCTCTGTTTCAGCACCTCTGTTTCAGCCCCTCTGTTTCAGCCCCTCGGTTTCTCGCCCTCTGTTTCAGCCCCTCTGTTTCTCGCCCTCTGTTTCAGCCCCTCTGTTTCAGCCCCTCTGTTTCTCGCCCTCTGTTTCAGCCCCTCTGTTTCAGCCCCTCTGTTTCTCGCCCTCTGTTTCAGCCCCTCTGTTTCAGCCCCTCTGTTTCCGCCCCTCTGTTTCTCACCCTCTGTTTCAGCCCCTCTGTTTCTCGCCCTCTGTTTCAGCCCCTTTGTTTCAGCCCCTCTGTTTCAGCCCCTCTGTTTCTCACCCTCTGTTTCAGCCCCTCGGTTTCTCGCCCTCTGTTTCAGCCCCTCTGTTTCATCCCCTCTGTTTCAGCCCCTCTGTTTCTCGCCACCTGTTTCAGCCCCTCTGTTTCAGCCCCTCTGTTTCAGCCCCTCTGTTTCAGCCCTTCTGTTTCTCGCCCTCTGTTTCTCGCCCTCTGTTTCAGCCCCTCTGTTTCAGCCCACTGTTTCAGTCACTCTGTTTCAGCCTCTCGGTTTCTCGCCCTCTGTTTCAGCCCCTCTGTTTCTCGCCCTCTGTTTCAGCCCTTCTGTTTCAGCCCCTCTGTTTCAGCCCCTCTGTTTCTCGCCCTCTGTTTCTCGCCCTCTGTTTCTCGCCGTCTATTTCATACCCTCTGTTTCAGCCCCTCTGTTTCAGTCCCTCTGTTTCAGCCCCTCGGTTTCTCGCCCTCTGTTTCAGCCCCTCTGTTTCTCGCCCTCTGTTTCAGCCTCTGTTTCTCGCCCTCTGTTTCAGCCCCTCTGTTTGAGCCCCTCTGTTTCAGCCCCTCTGTTTCTCGCCCTCTGTTTCAGCCCCCCTGTTTCTCGCCCCCTGTTTCTCGCCCCCTGTTTCTCGCCCCCTGTTTCAGCCCCTCTGTTTCAGCCCCTCTGATTCTAGCCCTCTGTTTCAGCCCCTCTGTTTCAGCCAATCTGTTTCGGCCCCTCTGTTTCTCGCCCTCTGTTTCTCGCCCCCTGTTTCAGCCCCACTGTTTCAGCCCCTCTGTTTCAGCCCCTCTGTTTCTCGCCCTCTGTTTCTCGCCCTCTGTTTCAGCCCCTCTGTTTCAGCCCCTCTGTTTCAGCCCCTCTGTTTCAGTCACTCTGTTTCAGCCCCTCGGTTTCGCGCCCTCTGTTTCAGCCCCTCTGTTTCTCGCCCTCTGTTTCAGCCCTTCTGTTTCAGCCCCTCTGTTTCAGCCCCTCTGTTTCTCACCCTCTGTTTCTCGCCCTCTGTTTCTCGCCGTCTGTTTCATACCCTCTGTTTCAGCACCTCTGTTTCAGCCACTCTGTTTCAGCCCCTCGGTTTCAGCCCCTCTGTTTCTCGCCCTCTGTTTCAGCCTCTCTGTTTCTCGCCCTCTGTTTCAGCCCCTCTGTTTCTCGCCCTCTGTTTCAGCCCCTCTGTTTCAGCCCCTCTGTTTCTCGCCCTCTGCTTCAGCCCCCCTGTTTCTCGCCCCCTGTTTCTCGCCCCCTGTTTCTCGCCCCCTGTTTCAGCCCCTCTGTTTCAGCCCCTCTGATTCTAGCCCTCTGTTTCAGCCCCTCTGTTTCAGCCAATCTGTTTCGGCCCCTCTGTTTCTCGCCCTCTGTTTCTCGCCCCCTGTTTCAGCCCCACTGTTTCAGCCCCTCTGTTTCTCGCCCTCTGTTTCAGCCCCTTTGTTTCAGCCCCTCTGTTTCAGCCCCTCTGTTTCTCGCCCTCTGTTTCAGCCCCTCTGTTTCTCGCCCTCTGTTTCAGCCCCTCTGTTTCAGCCCCTCTGTTTCAGCCCCTCTGTTCAGCCCCTCTGTTTCTCACCCTCTGTTTCAGCCCCTCGGTTTGTCGCCCTCTGTTTCAGCCCCTCTGTTTCAGCCCCTCTGATTCTAGCCCTCTGTTTCAGCCCCTCTGTTTCAGCCAATCTGTTTCGGCCCCTCTGTTTCTCGCCCTCTGTTTCTCGCCCCCTGTTTCAGCCCCACTGTTTCAGCCCCTCTGTTTCAGCCCCTCTGTTTCTCGCCCTCTGTTTCAGCCCCTCTGTTTCTCGCCCTCTGTTTCAGCCCTTCTGTTTCAGCCCCTCTGTTTCAGCCCCTCTGTTTCTCGCCGTCTGTTTCTCGCCCTCTGTTTCTCGCCGTCTATTTCATACCCTCTGTTTCAGCCCCTCTGTTTCAGTCCCTCTGTTTCAGCCCCTCGGTTTCTCGCCCTCTGTTACAGCCCCTCTGTTTCTCGCCCTCTGTTTCAGCCTCTGTTTCTCGCCCTCTGTTTCAGCCCCTCTGTTTGAGCCCCTCTGTTTCAGCCCCTCTGTTTCTCGCCCTCTGTTTCAGCCCCCCTGTTTCTCGCCCCCTGTTTCTCGCCCCCTGTTTCTCGCCCCCTGTTTCAGCCCCTCTGTTTCAGCCCCTCTGATTCTAGCCCTCTGTTTCAGCCCCTCTGTTTCAGCCAATCTGTTTCGGCCCCTCTGTTTCTCGCCCTCTGTTTCTCGCCCCCTGTTTCAGCCCCACTGTTTCAGCCCCTCTGTTTCAGCCCCTCTGTTTCTCGCCCTCTGTTTCTCGCCCTCTGTTTCAGCCCCTCTGTTTCAGCCCCTCTGTTTCAGCCCCTCTGTTTCAGTCACTCTGTTTCAGCCCCTCGGTTTCGCGCCCTCTGTTTCAGCCCCTCTGTTTCTCGCCCTCTGTTTCAGCCCTTCTGTTTCAGCCCCTCTGTTTCAGCCCCTCTGTTTCTCACCCTCTGTTTCTCGCCCTCTGTTTCTCGCCGTCTGTTTCATACCCTCTGTTTCAGCACCTCTGTTTCAGCCCCTCTGTTTCAGCCCCTCGGTTTCAGCCCCTCTGTTTCTCGCCCTCTGTTTCAGCCTCTCTGTTTCTCGCCCTCTGTTTCAGCCCCTCTGTTTCTCGCCCTCTGTTTCAGCCCCTCTGTTTCAGCCCCTCTGTTTCAGCCCCTCTGTTTCTCGCCCTCTGCTTCAGCCCCCCTGTTTCTCGCCCCCTGTTTCTCGCCCCCTGTTTCTCGCCCCCTGTTTCAGCCCCTCTGTTTCAGCCCCTCTGATTCTAGCCCTCTGTTTCAGCCCCTCTGTTTCAGCCAATCTGTTTCGGCCCCTCTGTTTCTCGCCCTCTGTTTCTCGCCCCCTGTTTCAGCCCCACTGTTTCAGCCCCTCTGTTTCTCGCCCTCTGTTTCAGCCCCTTTGTTTCAGCCCCTCTGTTTCAGCCCCTCTGTTTCTCGCCCTCTGTTTCAGCCCCTCTGTTTCTCGCCCTCTGTTTCAGCCCCTCTGTTTCAGCCCCTCTGTTTCAGCCCCTCTGTTCAGCCCCTCTGTTTCTCACCCTCTGTTTCAGCCCCTCGGTTTGTCGCCCTCTGTTTCAGCCCCTCTGTTTCAGCCCCTCTGATTCTAGCCCTCTGTTTCAGCCCTTCTGTTTCAGCCAATCTGTTTCGGCCCCTCTGTTTCTCGCCCTCTGTTTCTCGCCCCCTGTTTCAGCCCCACTGTTTCAGCCCCTCTGTTTCAGCCCCTCTGTTTCTCGCCCTCTGTTTCTCGCCCTCTGTTTCAGCCCCTCTGTTTCAGCCCCTCTGTTTCAGCCCCTCTGTTTCAGTCACTCTGTTTCAGCCCCTCGGTTTCGCGCCCTCTGTTTCAGCCCCTCTGTTTCTCGCCCTCTGTTTCAGCCCTTCTGTTTCAGCCCCTCTGTTTCAGTCCCTCTGTTTCTCGCCCTCTGTTTCTCGCCCTCTGTTTCTCGCCGTCTGTTTCATACCCTCTGTTTCAGCACCTCTGTTTCAGCCCCTCTGTTTCAGCCCCTCGGTTTTTCGCCCTCTGTTTCAGCCCCTCTGTTTCTCACCCTCTGTTTCAGCCTCTCTGTTTCTCGCCCGCTGTTTCAGCCCCTCTGTTTCTCGCCCTCTGTTTCAGCCCCTCTGTTTCAGCCCCACTGTTTCAGCCCCTCTGTTTCTCGCCCTCTGCTTCAGCCCCCCTGTTTCTCGCCCCCTGTTTCTCGCCCCCTGTTTCTCGCCCCCTGTTTCAGCCCCTCTGTTTAAGCCCCTCTGATTCTAGCCCTCTGTTTCAGCCCCTCTGTTTCAGCCAATCTGTTTCAGCCCCTCTGTTTCTCGCCCTCTGTTTCTCGCCCCCTGTTTCAGCCCCACTGTTTCAGCCCCTCGGTTTCTCGCCCTCTGTTTCAGCCCCTTTGTTTCAGCCCCTCTGTTTCAGCCCCTCTGTTTCTCGCCCTCTGTTTCAGCCCCTCTGTTTCTCGCCCTCTGTTTCAGCCCCTCTGTTTCAGCCCCTCTGTTTCAGCCCCTCTGTTCAGCCCCTCTGTTTCTCACCCTCTGTTTCAGCCCCTCGGTTTGTTGCCCTCTGTTTCAGCCCCTCTGCTTCAGCCCCTCTGTTTCTCGCCCTCTGTTTCAGCCCCTCTGTTTCAGCCCCTCTGTTTCAGCCCCTCTGTTTCTCGCCCTCTGTTTCAGCCCCTCTGTTTCAGCCCCTGTGTTTCTCACCCTCTGTTTCTCGCCCTCTGTTTCAGCCCGTCTGTTTCTCACCCTCTGTTTCAGCCCCTCTGTTTCAGCCCCTCTGTTTCTCACCCTCTGTTTCAGCCCCTCGGTTTGTCGCCCTCTGTTTCAGCCCCTCTGCTTCAGCCCCTCTGTTTCTCGCCCTCTGTTTCAGCCCCTCTGCTTCAGCCCCTCTGTTTCTCGCCCTCTGTTTCAGCCCCTCTGTTTCAGCCCCTCTGTTTCAGCCCCTCTTTTTCCCGCCCTCCCTTTCAGCCCCTCTGTTTCAGCCCCTCTGTTTCATCCATTCTGTTTCAGCCCCTCTTTTTCTCGCCCTCTGTTTCAGCCCCTCTGTTTCAGCCCCTCTGTTTCTCGCCCTCTGTTTCATCCCCTCTGTTTCAGCCCCTCTTTTTCTCGCCCTCTGTTTCAGCCCCTCTGTTTCAGCCCCTCTGTTTCAGCCCCTCTGTTTCAGTCACTCTGTTTCAGCCCCTCGGTTTCTCGCCCTCTGTTTCAGACCCTCTGTTTCTCGCCCTCTGTTTCAGCCCTTCTGTTTCAGCCCCTCTGTTTCAGCCCCTCTGTTTCTCGCCGTCTGTTTCATACCCTCTGTTTCAGCACCTCTGTTTCAGCCCCTCTGTTTCAGCCCCTCGGTTTCTCGCCCTCTGTTTCAGCCCCTCTGTTTCTCGCCCTCTGTTTCAGCCTCTCTGTTTCTCGCCCTCTGTTTCAGCCCCTCTGTTTCTCGCCCTCTGATTCAGCCCCTCTGTTTCAGCCCCTCTGTTTCAGCCCCTCTGTTTCTCGCCCTCTGCTTCAGCCCCCCTGTTTCTCGCCCCCTGTTTCTCGCCCCCTGTTTCTCGCCCCCTGTTTCAGCCCCTCTGTTTCAGCCCCTCTGATTCTAGCCCTCTGTTTCAGCCCCTCTGTTTCAGCCAATCTGTTTCGGCCCCTCTGTTTCTCGCCCTCTGTTTCTCGCCCCCTGTTTCAGCCCCACTGTTTCAGCCCCTCGGTTTCTCGCCCTCTGTTTCAGCCCCTCTGTTTCAGCCCCTCTGTTTCAGCCCCTCTGTTTCTCGCCCTCTGTTTCAGCCCCTCTGTTTCTCGCCCTCTGTTTCAGCCCCTCTGTTTCAGCCCCTCTGTTTCAGCCCCTTTGTTCAGCCCCTCGGTTTCTCGCCCTCTGTTTCAGCCCCTCTGTTTCAGCCCCTCTGTTTCTCGCCCTCTGTTTCAGCCCCTCTGTTTCAGCCCCTCTGTTTCTCACCCTCTGTTTCTCGCCCTCTGTTTCAGCCCCTCTGTTTCTCACCCTCTGTTTCAGCCCCTCTGTTTCAGCCCCTCTGTTTCTCGCCCTCTGTTTCAGCCCCTCTGTTTCAGCCCCTCTGTTTCAGCCCCTCTGTTTCTCGCCCTCTCTTTCAGCCCCTCTGTTTCAGCCCCTCTGTTTCAGACCCTCTGTTTCAGCCCCTCTTTTTCTCGCCCTCTGTTTCAGCCCCACTGTTTCAGCCCCTCTGTTTCTCGCCCTCTGTTTCATCCCCTCTGTTTCAGCCCCTCTTTTTCTCGCCCTCTGTTTCAGCCCCTCTGTTTCAGCCCCTCTGTTCCTCGCCCTCTGTTTCAGCCCCTCGCTTTCTCGCCCTCTGTTTCAGCGCCTGTTTCAGCCCCTCTGTTTCAGCCCCTTTATTTCAGCTCCTCTGTCTCTCGCCCTCTGATTCAGCCCCTCTGTTTCTCGCCCCCTGTTTCAGACCCTCTGTTTCAGCTCCTCTGTTTCTCGCCCTCTGTTTCAACCCCTCGGTTTCTCGCCCTCTGTTTTAGCCCCTCTGTTTCAGCCCCTCTGTTTCTCACCCTCTGTTTCAGCCCCTTGGTTTCTCGCCCTCTGTTTCAGCCCCTCTGTTTCAGCCCCTCTGTTTCAGCCCCTCGGTTTCTCGTCCTCTGTTTCAGCCCCACTGTTTCAGCCCTTCTGTTTCTCGCCCTCTGTTTCAGCCCCTCTGTTTCAGCCCCTCTGTTTCAGCCCCTCTGTTTCAGCCCCTCTGTTTCTCGCCCTCTGTTTCAGCCCCTCTGTTTCAGCCCCTCTGTTTCAGCCCCTCTGTTTCAGCCCTTCGGATTCTCGCCCTCTGTTTCAGCCCCTCTGTTTCTCGCCCTCTGTTTCAGCCCCTCTGTTTCAGCCCTTCTTTTTCAGCCCCTCTGTTTCAGCCCCTCTGTTTCTCGCCCTCTGTTTCAGCCCCTCTGTTTCTCGCCCTCTGTTTCTCGCCCTCTGTTTCAGCCCCTCTGTTTCAGCCCCTCTGTTTCAGCCCCTCTGTTCCAGCCCCTCTGTTTCAGCCCCTCTGTTTCAGCACCTCTGTTTCTAGCCCTCTGTTTCAGCCCCTCTGTTTCAGCCAATCTGTTTCGGCCCCTCTGTTTCTCGCCCTCTGTTTCAGCCCCCTGTTTCAGCCCCACTGTTTCAGCCCCTCGGTTTCTCGCCCTCTGTTTCAGCCGCTCTGTTTCAGCCCCTCTGTTTCAGCACCTCTGTTTCAGCTCCTCTGTTTCTCGCCCTCTGTTTCAGCCCCTCTGTTTCTCGCCCTCTGTTTCAGCCCCTCTGTTTCAGCCACTCTGTTTCAGCCCCTCTGTTCAGCCCCTCGGTTTCTCGCCCTCTGTTTCATCCCCTCTGTTTCAGCCCCTCTGTTTCTCGCACTCTGTTTCAGCCCCTCTGTTTCAGCCCCTCTGTTTCTCGCCCTCTGTTTCAGCCCCTCTTTTTCTCGCCCTCTGTTTCAGCCCCCCTGTTTGTCACCCTCTGTTTCAGCCCCTCTGTTTCAGCCCCTCTGTTTCAGCCCCTCTGTTTCTCTTACTCTGTTTCAGCCCCTCGGTTTGTCGCCCTCTGTTTCAGCCCCTCTGCATCAGCCCCTCTGTTTCTCGCCCTCTGTTTCAGCCCCTCTGTTTCAGCCCCTCTGTTTCAGCCCCTCTTTTTCTCGCCCTCTCTTTCAGCCCCTCTGTTTCAGCCCCTCTGTTTCAGCCCCTCTGTTTCAGCCCCTCTTTTTCTCGCCCTCTGTTTCAGCCCCTCTGTTTCAGCCCCTCTGTTTCTCGCCCTCTGTTTCAGCCCCTCTGTTTCTCGCCCTCTGTTTCAGCCCCTCTGTTTCAGCCCCTCTGTTTCAGCCCCTCTGTTCAGCCCCTCGGTTTCTCGCCCTCTGTTTCAGCCCCTCTGTTTCAGCCCCTCTGTTTCTCGCCCTCTGTTTCAGCCCCTCTGTTTCAACCCCTCTGTTTCTCGCCCTCTGTTTCAGCCCCTCTGTTTCTCGCCCTCTGTTTCAGCCCCTCTGTTTGTCACCCTCTGTTTCAGCCCCTCTGTTTCAGCCCCTCTGTTTCTCTTCCTCTGTTTCAGCCCCTCGGTGTGTCGCCCTCTGTTTCAGCCCCTCTGTTTCAGCCCCTCTGTTTCTCGCCCTCTGCTTCAGCCCCCCTGTTTCTCGCCCCCTGTTTCTCGCCCCCTGTTTCTCGCCCCCTGTTTCAGCCCCTCTGTTTCAGCCCCTCTGATTCTAGCCCTCTGTTTCAGCCCCTCTGTTTCAGCCAATCCGTTTCGGCCCCTCTGTTTCTCGCCCTCTGTTTCTCGCCCCCTGTTTCAGCCCCACTGTTTCAGCCCCTCGGTTTCTCGCCCTCTGTTTCAGCCCCTCTGTTTCAGCCCCTCTGTTTCAGCCCCTCTGTTTCTCGCCCTCTGTTTCAGCCCCTCTGTTTCTCGCCCTCTGTTTCAGCCCCTCTGTTTCAGCCCCTCTGTTTCAGCCCCTCTGTTCAGCCCCTCGGTTTCTCGCCCTCTGTTTCAGCCCCTCTGTTTCAGCCCCTCTGTTTCTCGCCCTCTGTTTCAGCCCCTCTGTTTCAGCCCCTCTGTTTCTCACCCTCTGTTTCTCGCCCTCTGTTTCAGCCCCTCTGTTTCTCACCCTCTGTTTCAGCCCCTCTGTTTCAGCCCCTCTGTTTCTCTTCCTCTGTTTCAGCCCCTCGGTTTGTCGCCCTCTGTTTCAGCCCCTCTGCTTCAGCCCCTCTGTTTCTCGCCCTCTGTTTCAGCCCCTCTGTTTCAGCCCCTCTGTTTCAGCCCCTCTTTTTCTCGCCCTCTCTTTCAGCCCCTCTGTTTCAGCCCCTCTGTTTCAGACCCTCTGTTTCAGCCCCTCTTTTTCTCGCCCTCTGTTTCAGCCCCACTGTTTCAGCCCCTCTGTTTCTCGCCCTCTGTTTCATCCCCTCTGTTTCAGCCCCTCTTTTTCTCGCCCTCTGTTTCAGCCCCTCTGTTTCAGCCCCTCTGTTCCTCGCCCTCTGTTTCAGCCCCTCGCTTTCTCGCCCTCTGTTTCAGCGCCTCTGTTTCAGCCCCTCTGTTTCAGCCCCTTTATTTCAGCTCCTCTGTCTCTCGCCCTCTGTTTCAGCCCCTCTGTTTCTCGCCCCCTGTTTCAGCCCCTCTGATTCAGCCCCTCTGTTTCTCGCCCCCTGTTTCAGACCCTCTGTTTCAGCCCCTCTGTTTCTCGCCCTCTGTTTCAACCCCTCGGTTTCTCGCCCTCTGTTTCATCCCCTCTGTTTCAGCCCCTCTGTTTCTCGCACTCTGTTTCAGCCCCTCTGTTTCAGCCCCTCTGTTTCTCGCCCTCTGTTTCAGCCCCTCTTTTTCTCGCCCTCTGTTTCAGCCCCCCTGTTTGTCACCCTCTGTTTCAGCCCCTCTGTTTCAGCCCCTCTGTTTCAGCCCCTCTGTTTCTCTTACTCTGTTTCAGCCCCTCGGTTTGTCGCCCTCTGTTTCAGCCCCTCTGCATCAGCCCCTCTGTTTCTCGCCCTCTGTTTCAGCCCCTCTGTTTCAGCCCCTCTGTTTCAGCCCCTCTTTTTCTCGCCCTCTCTTTCAGCCCCTCTGTTTCAGCCCCTCTGTTTCAGCCCCTCTGTTTCAGCCCCTCTTTTTCTCGCCCTCTGTTTCAGCCCCTCTGTTTCAGCCCCTCTGTTTCTCGCCCTCTGTTTCAGCCCCTCTGTTTCTCGCCCTCTGTTTCAGCCCCTCTGTTTCAGCCCCTCTGTTTCAGCCCCTCTGTTCAGCCCCTCGGTTTCTCGCCCTCTGTTTCAGCCCCTCTGTTTCAGCCCCTCTGTTTCTCGCCCTCTGTTTCAGCCCCTCTGTTTCAACCCCTCTGTTTCTCGCCCTCTGTTTCAGCCCCTCTGTTTCTCGCCCTCTGTTTCAGCCCCTCTGTTTGTCACCCTCTGTTTCAGCCCCTCTGTTTCAGCCCCTCTGTTTCTCTTCCTCTGTTTCAGCCCCTCGGTGTGTCGCCCTCTGTTTCAGCCCCTCTGTTTCAGCCCCTCTGTTTCTCGCCCTCTGCTTCAGCCCCCCTGTTTCTCGCCCCCTGTTTCTCGCCCCCTGTTTCTCGCCCCCTGTTTCAGCCCCTCTGTTTCAGCCCCTCTGATTCTAGCCCTCTGTTTCAGCCCCTCTGTTTCAGCCAATCTGTTTCGGCCCCTCTGTTTCTCGCCCTCTGTTTCTCGCCCCCTGTTTCAGCCCCACTGTTTCAGCCCCTCGGTTTCTCGCCCTCTGTTTCAGCCCCTCTGTTTCAGCCCCTCTGTTTCAGCCCCTCTGTTTCTCGCCCTCTGTTTCAGCCCCTCTGTTTCTCGCCCTCTGTTTCAGCCCCTCTGTTTCAGCCCCTCTGTTTCAGCCCCTCTGTTCAGCCCCTCGGTTTCTCGCCCTCTGTTTCAGCCCCTCTGTTTCAGCCCCTCTGTTTCTCGCCCTCTGTTTCAGCCCCTCTGTTTCAGCCCCTCTGTTTCTCACCCTCTGTTTCTCGCCCTCTGTTTCAGCCCCTCTGTTTCTCACCCTCTGTTTCAGCCCCTCTGTTTCAGCCCCTCTGTTTCTCTTCCTCTGTTTCAGCCCCTCGGTTTGTCGCCCTCTGTTTCAGCCCCTCTGCTTCAGCCCCTCTGTTTCTCGCCCTCTGTTTCAGCCCCTCTGTTTCAGCCCCTCTGTTTCAGCCCCTCTTTTTCTCGCCCTCTCTTTCAGCCCCTCTGTTTCAGCCCCTCTGTTTCAGACCCTCTGTTTCAGCCCCTCTTTTTCTCGCCCTCTGTTTCAGCCCCACTGTTTCAGCCCCTCTGTTTCTCGCCCTCTGTTTCATCCCCTCTGTTTCAGCCCCTCTTTTTCTCGCCCTCTGTTTCAGCCCCTCTGTTTCAGCCCCTCTGTTCCTCGCCCTCTGTTTCAGCCCCTCGCTTTCTCGCCCTCTGTTTCAGCGCCTCTGTTTCAGCCCCTCTGTTTCAGCCCCTTTATTTCAGCTCCTCTGTCTCTCGCCCTCTGTTTCAGCCCCTCTGTTTCTCGCCCCCTGTTTCAGCCCCTCTGATTCAGCCCCTCTGTTTCTCGCCCCCTGTTTCAGACCCTCTGTTTCAGCCCCTCTGTTTCTCGCCCTCTGTTTCAACCCCTCGGTTTCTCGCCCTCTGTTTTAGCCCCTCTGTTTCAGCCCCTCTGTTTCTCACCCTCTGTTTCAGCCCCTTGGTTTCTCGCCCTCTGTTTCAGCCCCTCTGTTTCAGCCCCTCTGTTTCAGCCCCTCGGTTTCTCGCCCTCTGTTTCAGCCCCACTGTTTCAGCCCTTCTGTTTCTCGCCCTCTGTTTCAGCCCCTCTGTTTCAGCCCCTCTGTTTCAGCCCCTCTGTTTCTCGCCCCCTGTTTCAGCCCCTCTGTTTCAGCCCCTGTGTTTCAGCCCCTCTGTTTCAGCCCCTCTGTTTCTCGCCCTCTGTTTCAGCCCCTCTGTTTCAGCCCCTCTGTTTCAGCCCCTCTGTTTCAGCCCTTCGGATTCTCGCCCTCTGTTTCAGCCCCTCTGTTTCTCGCCCTCTGTTTCAGCCCATCTGTTTCTCGCCCTCTGTTTCTCGCCCTCTGTTTCAGCCCCTCTGTTTCTCGCCCTCTGTTTCAGCCCCTCTGTTTCTCGCCCTCTGTTTCTCGCCCTCTGTTTCTCGCCCTCTGTTTCAGCCCCTCTGTTTCAGCACCTCTGTTTCTAGCCCTCTGTTTCAGCCCCTCTGTTTCAGCCAATCTGTTTCGGCCCCTCTGTTTCTCGCCCTCTGTTTCAGCCCCCTGTTTCAGCCCCACTGTTTCAGCCCCTCGGTTTCTCGCCCTCTGTTTCAGCCGCTCTGTTTCAGCCCCTCTGTTTCAGCACCTCTGTTTCAGCTCCTCTGTTTCTCGCCCTCTGTTTCAGCCCCTCTGTTTCTCGCCCTCTGTTTCAGCCCCTCTGTTTCAGCCCCTCTGTTTCAGCCCCTCTGTTCAGCCCCTCGGTTTCTCGCCCTCTGTTTCATCCCCTCTGTTTCAGCCCCTCTGTTTCTCGCACTCTGTTTCAGCCCCTCTGTTTCAGCCCCTCTGTTTCTCGCCCTCTGTTTCAGCCCCTCTGTTTCTCGCCCTCTGTTTCAGCCCCCCTGTTTGTCACCCTCTGTTTCAGCCCCTCTGTTTCAGCCCCTCTGTTTCAGCCCCTCTGTTTCTCTTACTCTGTTTCAGCCCCTCGGTTTGTCGCCCTCTGTTTCAGCCCCTCTGCTTCAGCCCCTCTGTTTCTCGCCCTCTGTTTCAGCCCCTCTGTTTCAGCCCCTCTGTTTCAGCCCCTCTTTTTCTCGCCCTCTCTTTCAGCCCCTCTGTTTCAGCCCCTCTGTTTCAGCCCCTCTGTTTCAGCCCCTCTTTTTCTCGCCCTCTGTTTCAGCCCAACTGTTTCAGCCCCTCTGTTTCTCGCCCTCTGTTTCATCCCCTCTGTTTCAGCCCCTCTTTTTCTCGCCCTCTGTTTCAGCCCCTCTGTTTCAGCCCCACTGTTTCTCGCCCTCTGTTTCAGCCCCTCTGTTTCTCGCCCTCTGTTTCAGCCCCTCTGTTTCAGCCCCTCTGTTTCAGCCCCTCTGTTCAGCCCCTCGGTTTCTCGCCCTCTGTTTCAGCCCCTCTGTTTCAGCCCCTCTGTTTCTCACCCTCTGTTTCAGCCCCTCTGTTTCAACCCCTCTGTTTCTCGCCCTCTGTTTCAGCCCCTCTGTTTCTCGCCCTCTGTTTCAGCCCCTCTGTTTGTCACCCTCTGTTTCAGCCCCTCTGTTTCAGCCCCTCTGTTTCTCTTCCTCTGTTTCAGCCCCTCGGTGTGTCGCCCTCTGTTTCAGCCCCTCTGCTTCAGCCCCTCTGTTTCTCGCCCTCTGTTTCAGCCCCTCTGTTTCAGCCCCTCTGTTTCAGCCCCTCTTTTTCTCGCCCTCTCTTTCAGCCCCTCTGTTTCAGCCCCTCTGTTTCAGCCCCTCATTTTCTCGCCCTCTGTTTCAGCCCCACTGTTTCAGCCCCTCTGTTTCTCGCCCTCTGTTTCATCCCCTCTGTTTCAGCCCCTCTTTTTCTCGCCATCTGTTTCAGCCCCTCTTTTTCAGCCCCTCTGTTCCTCGCCCTCTGTTTCAGCCCCTCGGTTTCTCGCCCTCGGTTTCAGCGCCTCTGTTTCAGCCCCTCTGTTTCAGCCCCTTTGTTTCAGCCCCTCTGTATCAGCCCCTCTGTCTCTCGCCCTCTGTTTCAGCCCCTCTGTTTCTCGCCCCCTGTTTCAGCCCCTCTGATTCAGCCCCTCTGTTTCTCGTCCCCTGTTTCAGCCCCTCTGTTTCAGCCCCTCTGTCCCTCGCCCTCTGTTTCAGCCCCTCGGTTTCTCGCCCTCTGTTTCAGCGCCTCTGTTTCAGCCCCTCTGTTTCAGCCCCTTTGTTTCAGCCCCTCTGTTTCAGCCCCTCTGTCTATCGCCCTCTGTTTCAGCCCCTCTGTTTCTCGCCCCCTGTTTCAGCCCCTCTGATTCAGCCCCTCTGTTTCTCGTCCCCTGTTTCAGCCCCTCTGTTTCAGCCCCTCTGTTTCTCGCCCTCTGTTTCACCCCCTCGGTTTCTCGCCCTCTGTTTTAGCCCCTCAGTTTCAGCCCCTCTGTTTCAGCCCCTCTGTTTCAGCCCCTCTGTTTCTCACCCTCTGTTTCAGCCCCACTGTTTCAGCCCCTCTGTTTCTCGCCCCCTGTTTCAGCCCCTCTGTTTCAGCCCCTCTGTTTCAGCCCCGCTGTTTCTCGCCCTCTGTTTCAGCCCCTCTATTTCAGCCCCTCTGTTTCAGCCCCTCTGTTTCAGCCCCTCGGTTTCTCGCCCTCTGTTTCAGCCCCTCTGTTTCTCGCCCTCTGTTTCAGCCCCTCTGTTTCAGCCCCTCGGTTTCTCGCCCTCTGTTTCAGCCCCTCTGTTTCAGCCCCTCTGTTTCTCGCCCTCTGTTTCAGCCCCTCTGTTTCAGCCCCTCGGTTTCTCGCCCTCTGTTTCAGCCCCTCTGTTTCTCGCCCTCTGTTTCAGCCCCTCTGTTTCAGCCCCTCGGTTTCTCGCCCTCTGTTTCAGCCCCTCTGTTTCAACCCCTCTGTTTCAGCCCCTCTGTTTCTCACCCTCTGTTTCAGCCCCTCTGTTTCTCGCCCTCTGTTTCAGCCCCTTTGTTTCAGCCCCTCTGTTTCAGCCCCTCTGTTTCTCACCCTCTGTTTCAGCCCCTCGGTTTCTCGCCCTCTGTTTCAGCCCCTCTGTTTCAGCCCCTCTGTTTCAGCCCCTCTGTTTCAGCCCTTCTGTTTCTCGCCCTCTGTTTCTCGCCATCTGTTTCAAACCCTCTGTTTCAGCACCTCTGTTTCAGTCCCTCTGTTTCAGCCCCTCGGTTTCTCGCCCTCTGTTTCAGTCCCTCTGTTTCAGCCCCTCTGTTTCAGCCCCTCTGTTTCAGCCCCTCTGTTTCAGCCCCTCTGTTTCTCGCCCTCTGTTTCAGCCCCTCTGTTTCTCGCCCCCTATTTCAGCCCCTCTATTTCTCGCCCTCTGTTTCTCGCCCTCTGTTTCAGCCCCTCTGTTTCAGCCCACTGTTTCAGTCACTCTGTTTCAGCCCCTCGGTTTCTCGCCCTCTGTTTCAGCCCCTCTGTTTCTCGCCCTCTGTTTCAGCCCTTCTGTTTCAGCCCCTCTGTTTCAGCCCCTCTGTTTCTCGCCCTCTGTTTCTCGCCCTCTGTTTCTCGCCGTCTGTTTCATACCCTCTGTTTCAGCACCTCTGTTTCAGTCCCTCTGTTTCAGCCCCTCGGTTTCTCGCCCTCTGTTTCAGCCCCTCTGTTTCTCGCCCTCTGTTTCAGCCTCTCTGTTTCTCGCCCTCTGTTTCAGCCCCTCTGTTTCAGCCCCTCTGTTTCTCGCCCTCTGTTTGAGCCCCTCTGTTTCAGCCCCTCTGTTTCTCGCCCTCTGTTTCAGCCCCCTGTTTCTCGCCCCCTGTTTCTCGCCCCCTGTTTCTCGCCCCCTGTTTCAGCCCCTCTGTTTCAGCCCCTCTGATTCTAGCCCTCTGTTTCAGCCCCTCTGTTTCTCGCCCTCTGTTTCAGCCCCTCTGTTTCTCGCCCTCTGTTTCTCGCCCTCTGTTTCAGCCCCTCTGTTTCAGCCCTTCTGTTTCAGCCCCTCTGTTCCAGCCCCTCTGTTTCTCGCCCTCTGTTTCTCGCCCTCTGTTTCAGCCCCTCTGTTTCTCGCCCTCTGTTTCAGCCCCTCTGTTTCTCGCCCTCTGTTTCTCGCCCTCTGTTTCTCGCCCTCTGTTTCAGCCCCTCTGTTTCAGCACCTCTGTTTCTAGCCCTCTGTTTCAGCCCCTCTGTTTCAGCCAATCTGTTTCGGCCCCTCTGTTTCTCGCCCTCTGTTTCAGCCCCCTGTTTCAGCCCCACTGTTTCAGCCCCTCGGTTTCTCGCCCTCTGTTTCAGCCGCTCTGTTTCAGCCCCTCTGTTTCAGCACCTCTGTTTCAGCTCCTCTGTTTCTCGCCCTCTGTTTCAGCCCCTCTGTTTCTCGCCCTCTGTTTCAGCCCCTCTGTTTCAGCCCCTCTGTTTCAGCCCCTCTGTTCAGCCCCTCGGTTTCTCGCCCTCTGTTTCATCCCCTCTGTTTAAGCCCCTCTGTTTCTCGCACTCTGTTTCAGCCCCTCTGTTTCAGCCCCTCTGTTTCTCGCCCTCTGTTTCAGCCCCTCTGTTTCTCGCCCTCTGTTTCAGCCCCCCTGTTTGTCACCCTCTGTTTCAGCCCCTCTGTTTCAGCCCCTCTGTTTCAGCCCCTCTGTTTCTCTTACTCTGTTTCAGCCCCTCGGTTTGTCGCCCTCTGTTTCAGCCCCTCTGCTTCAGCACCTCTGTTTCTCGCCCTCTGTTTCAGCCCCTCTGTTTCAGCCCCTCTGTTTCAGCCCCTCTTTTTCTCGCCCTCTCTTTCAGCCCCTCTGTTTCAGCCCCTCTGTTTCAGCCCCTCTGTTTCAGCCCCTCTTTTTCTCGCCCTCTGTTTCAGCCCAACTGTTTCAGCCCCTCTGTTTCTCGCCCTCTGTTTCATCCCCTCTGTTTCAGCCCCTCTTTTTCTCGCCCTCTGTTTCAGCCCCTCTGTTTCAGCCCCACTGTTTCTCGCCCTCTGTTTCAGCACCTCTGTTTCTCGCCCTCTGTTTCAGCCCCTCTGTTTCAGCCCCTCTGTTTCAGCCCCTCTGTTCAGCCCCTCGGTTTCTCGCCCTCTGTTTCAGCCCCTCTGTTTCAGCCCCTCTGTTTCTCGCCCTCTGTTTCAGCCCCTCTGTTTCAACCCCTCTGTTTCTCGCCCTCTGTTTCAGCCCCTCTGTTTCTCGCCCTCTGTTTCAGCCCCTCTGTTTGTCACCCTCTGTTTCAGCCCCTCTGTTTCAGCCCCTCTGTTTCTCTTCCTCTGTTTCAGCCCCTCGGTGTGTCGCCCTCTGTTTCAGCCCCTCTGCTTCAGCCCCTCTGTTTCTCGCCCTCTGTTTCAGCCCCTCTGTACAGCCCCTCTGTTTCAGCCCCTCTTTTTCTCGCCCTCTCTTTCAGCCCCTCTGTTTCAGCCCCTCTGTTTCAGCCCCTCATTTTCTCGCCCTCTGTTTCAGCCCCACTGTTTCAGCCCCTCTGTTTCTCGCCCTCTGTTTCATCCCCTCTGTTTCAGCCCCTCTTTTTCTCGCCCTCTGTTTCAGCCCCTCTTTTTCAGCCCCTCTGTTCCTCGCCCTCTGTTTCAGCCCCTCGGTTTCTCGCCCTCGGTTTCAGCGCCTCTGTTTCAGCCCCTCTGTTTCAGCCCCTTTGTTTCAGCCCCTCTGTATCAGCCCCTCTGTCTCTCGCCCTCTGTTTCAGCCCCTCTGTTTCTCGCCCCCTGTTTCAGCCCCTCTGATTCAGCCCCTCTGTTTCTCGTCCCCTGTTTCAGCCCCTCTGTTTCAGCCCCTCTGTTCCTCGCCCTCTGTTTCAGCCCCTCGGTTTCTCGCCCTCTGTTTCAGCGCCTCTGTTTCAGCCCCTCTGTTTCAGCCCCTTTGTTTCAGCCCCTCTGTTTCAGCCCCTCTGTCTATCGCCCTCTGTTTCAGCCCCTCTGTTTCTCGCCCCCTGTTTCAGCCCCTCTGATTCAGCCCCTCTGTTTCTCGTCCCCTGTTTCAGCCCCTCTGTTTCAGCCCCTCTGTTTCTCGCCCTCTGTTTCACCCCCTCGGTTTCTCGCCCTCTGTTTTAGCCCCTCAGTTTCAGCCCCTCTGTTTCAGCCCCTCTGTTTCAGCCCCTCTGTTTCTCACCCTCTGTTTCAGCCCCACTGTTTCAGCCCCTCTGTTTCTCGCCCCCTGTTTCAGCCCCTCTGTTTCAGCCCCTCTGTTTCAGCCCCGCTGTTTCTCGCCCTCTGTTTCAGCCCCTCTATTTCAGCCCCTCTGTTTCAGCC
Organism: Chiloscyllium punctatum; assembly: GCF_047496795.1. NCBI lineage: Eukaryota > Metazoa > Chordata > Chondrichthyes > Orectolobiformes > Hemiscylliidae > Chiloscyllium > Chiloscyllium punctatum. The sequence continues at coordinate 382,475 of NW_027309837.1, read as the reverse complement.
CCTCTGTTTCAGCCCCTCGGTTTCTCGCCCTCTGTTTCAGCCCCTCTGTTTCTCGCCCTCTGTTTCAGCCCCTCTGTTTCAGCCCCTCTGTTTCTCGCCCTCTGTTTCAGCCCCTCTGTTTCTCGCCCTCTGTTTCAGCCCCTCTGTTTCAGCCCCTCGGTTTCTCGCCCTCTGTTTCAGCCCCTCTGTTTCAGCCCCTCTGTTTCTCGCCCTCTGTTTCAGCCCCTCTGTTTCAGCCCCTCGGTTTCTCGCCCTCTGTTTCAGCCCCTCTGTTTCTCGCCCTCTGTTTCAGCCCCTCTGTTTCAGCCCCTCGGTTTCTCGCCCTCTGTTTCAGCCCCTCTGTTTCAACCCCTCTGTTTCAGCCCCTCTGTTTCTCACCCTCTGTTTCAGCCCCTCTGTTTCTCGCCCTCTGTTTCAGCCCCTTTGTTTCAGCCCCTCTGTTTCAGCCCCTCTGTTTCTCACCCTCTGTTTCAGCCCCTCGGTTTCTCGCCCTCTGTTTCAGCCCCTCTGTTTCAGCCCCTCTGTTTCAGCCCCTCTGTTTCTCGCCACCTGTTTCAGCCCCTCTGTTTCAGCCCCTCTGTTTCAGCCCCTCTGTTTCAGCCCTTCTGTTTCTCGCCCTCTGTTTCTCGCCATCTGTTTCAAACCCTCTGTTTCAGCACCTCTGTTTCAGTCCCTCTGTTTCAGCCCCTCGGTTTCTCGCCCTCTGTTTCAGCCCCTCTGTTTCTCGCACTCTGTTTCAGCCCCTCTGTTTCAGCCCCTCTGTTTCAGCCCCTCTGTTTCAGCCCCTCTGTTTCTCGCCCTCTGTTTCAGCCCCTCTGTTTCTCGCCCCCTATTTCAGCCCCTCTGTTTCTCGCACTCTGTTTCTCGCCCTCTGTTTCAGCCCCTCTGTTTCAGCCCACTGTTTCAGTCACTCTGTTTCAGCCCCTCGGTTTCTCGCCCTCTGTTTCAGCCCCTCTGTTTCTCGCCCTCTGTTTCAGCCCTTCTGTTTCAGCCCCTCTGTTTCAGCCCCTCTGTTTCTCGCCCTCTGTTTCTCGCCCTCTGTTTCTCGCCGTCTGTTTCATACCCTCTGTTTCAGCACCTCTGTTTCAGTCCCTCTGTTTCAGCCCCTCGGTTTCTCGCCCTCTGTTTCAGCCCCTCTGTTTCTCGCCCTCTGTTTCAGCCTCTCTGTTTCTCGCCCTCTGTTTCAGCCCCTCTGTTTCAGCCCCTCTGTTTCTCGCCCTCTGTTTGAGCCCCTCTGTTTCAGCCCCTCTGTTTCTCGCCCTCTGTTTCAGCCCCCCTGTTTCTCGCCCCCTGTTTCTCGCCCCCTGTTTCTCGCCCCCTGTTTCAGCCCCTCTGTTTCAGCCCCTTTGATTCTAGCCCTCTGTTTCAGCCCCTCTGTTTCAGCCAATCTGTTTCGGCCCCTCTGTTTCTCGCCCTCTGTTTCTCGCCCCCTGTTTCAGCCCCACTGTTTCAGCCCGTCGGTTTCTCGCCCTCTGTTTCAGCCCCTCTGTTTCAGCCCCTCTGTTTCTCGCCCTCTGTTTCTCGCCCTCTGTTTCAGCCCCTCTGTTTCAGCCCCTCTGTTTCAGTCACTCTGTTTCAGCCCCTCGGTTTCTCGCCCTCTGTTTCAGCCCCTCTGTTTCTCGCTCTCTGTTTCAGCCCTTCTGTTTCAGCCCCTCTGTTTCAGCCCCTCTGTTTCTCGCCCTCTGTTTCTCGCCCTCTGTTTCTCGCCGTCTGTTTCATACCCTCTGTTCAGCACCTCTGTTTCAGCCCCTCTGTTTCAGCCCCTCGGTTTCTCGCCCTCTGTTTCAGCCCCTCTGTTTCTCGCCCTCTGTTTCAGCCTCTCTGTTTCTCGCCCTCTGTTTCAGCCCCTCTGTTTCTCGCCCTCTGTTTCAGCCCCTCTGTTTCAGCCCCTCTGTTTCAGCCCCTCTGTTTCTTGCCCTCTGTTTCAGAGCCCCTGTTTCTCGCCCCCTGTTTCTCGCCCCCTGTTTCTCGCCCCCTGTTTCAGCCCCTCTGTTTCAGCCCCTCTGATTCTAGCCCTCTGTTTCAGCCCCTCTGTTTCAGCCCCTCTGTTTCGGCCCCTCTGTTTCTCGCCCTCTGTTTCTCGCCCTCTGTTTCAGCCCCTCTGTTTCTCGCCCTCTGTTTCAGCCCCTCTGTTTCAGCCCCTCTGTTTCAGCCCCTCTGTTCAGCCCCTCGGTTTCTCGCCCACTGTTTCAGCCCCTCTGTTTCAGCCCCTCTGTTTCACGCCCTCTGTTTCAGCCCCTCTGTTTCAGCCCCTCTGTTTCTCACCCTCCGTTTCTCGCCCTCTGTTTCAGCCCCTCTGTTTCTCACCCTCTGTTTCAGCCCCTCTGTTTCAGCCCCTCTGTTTCTCTTCCTCTGTTTCAGCCCCTCGGTGTGTCGCCCTCTGTTTCAGCCCCTCTGCTTCAGCCCATCTGTTTCTCGCCCTCTGTTTCGGCCCCTCTGTTTCAGCCCCTCTGTTTCAGCCCCTCTTTTTCTCGCCCTCTCTTTCAGCCCCTCTGTTTCAGCCCCTCTGTTTCAGCCATTCTGTTTCAGCCCCTCTTTTTCTCGCCCTCTGTTTCAGCCCCACTGTTTCAGCCCCTCTGTTTCTCGCCCTCTGTTTCATCCCCTCTGTTTCAGCCCCTCTTTTTCTCGCCCTCTGTTTCAGCCCCTCTGTTTCAGCCCCTCTGTTTCAGCCCCTCTGTTTCAGTCACTCTGTTTCAGCCCCTCGGTTTCTCGCCCTCTGTTTCAGCCCCTCTGTTTCTCGCCCTCTGTTTCAGCCCTTCTGTTTCAGCCCCTCTGTTTCAGCCCCTCTGTTTCTCGCCCTCTGTTTCTCGCCCTCTGTTTCTCGCCGTCTGTTTCATACCCTCTGTTTCAGCACCTCTGTTTCAGCCCCTCTGTTTCAGCCCCTCGGTTTCTCGCCCTCTGTTTCAGCCCCTCTGTTTCTCGCCCTCTGTTTCAGCCTCTCTGTTTCTCGCCCTCTGTTTCAGCCCCTCTGTTTCTCGCCCTCTGTTTCAGCCCCTCTGTTTCAGCCCCTCTGTTTCAGCCCCTCTGTTTCTCGCCCTCTGCTTCAGCCCCCCTGTTTCTCGCCCCCTGTTTCTCGCCCCCTGTTTCTCGCCCCCTGTTTCAGCCCCTCTGTTTCAGCCCCTCTGATTCTAGCCCTCTGTTTCAGCCCCTCTGTTTCAGCCAATCTGTTTCGGCCCCTCTGTTTCTCGCCCTCTGTTTCTCGCCCCCTGTTACAGCCCCACTGTTTCAGCCCCTCGGTTTCTCGCCCTCTGTTTCAGCCCCTCTGTTTCAGCCCCTCTGTTTCAGCCCCTCTGTTTCTCGCCCTCTGTTTCAGCCCCTCTGTTTATCGCCCTCTGTTTCAGCCCCTCTGTTTCAGCCCCTCTGTTTCAGCCCCTCTGTTCAGCCCCTCGGTTTCTCGCCCTCTGTTTCAGCCCCTCTGTTTCAGCCCCTCTGTTTCTCGCCCTCTGTTTCAGCCCCTCTGTTTCAGCCCCTCTGTTTCTCACCCTCTGTTTCTCGCCCTCTGTATCAGCCCCTCTGTTTCTCACCCTCTGTTTCAGCCCCTCTGTTTCAGCCCCTCTGTTTCTCTTCCTCTGTTTCAGCCCCTCGGTTTGTCGCCCTCTGTTTCAGCCCCTCTGCTTCAGCCCCTCTGTTTCTCGCCCGCTGTTTCAGCCCCTCTGTTTCAGCCCCTCTGTTTCAGCCCCTCTTTTTCTCGCCCTCTCTTTCAGCCCCTCTGTTTCAGCCCCTCTGTTTCAGCCCCTCGGTTTCTCGCCCTCTGTTTCAGCCCCTCTGTTTCAACCCCTCTGTTTCAGCCCCTCTGTTTCTCACCCTCTGTTTCAGCCCCTCTGTTTCTCGCCCTCTGTTTCAGCCCCTTTGTTTCAGCCCCTCTGTTTCAGCCCCTCTGTTTCTCACCCTCTGTTTCAGCCCCTCGGTTTCTCGCCCTCTGTTTCAGCCCCTCTGTTTCAGCCCCTCTGTTTCAGCCCCTCTGTTTCTCGCCACCTGTTTCAGCCCCTCTGTTTCAGCCCCTCTGTTTCAGCCCCTCTGTTTCAGCCCTTCTGTTTCTCGCCCTCTGTTTCTCGCCATCTGTTTCAAACCCTCTGTTTCAGCACCTCTGTTTCAGTCCCTCTGTTTCAGCCCCTCGGTTTCTCGCCCTCTGTTTCAGCCCCTCTGTTTCTCGCACTCTGTTTCAGCCCCTCTGTTTCAGCCCCTCTGTTTCAGCCCCTCTGTTTCAGCCCCTCTGTTTCTCGCCCTCTGTTTCAGCCCCTCTGTTTCTCGCCCCCTATTTCTGCCCCTCTGTTTCTCGCCCTCTGTTTCTCGCCCTCTGTTTCAGCCCCTCTGTTTCAGCCCACTGTTTCAGTCACTCTGTTTCAGCCCCTCGGTTTCTCGCCCTCTGTTTCAGCCCCTCTGTTTCTCGCCCTCTGTTTCAGCCCTTCTGTTTCAGCCCCTCTGTTTCAGCCCCTCTGTTTCTCGCCCTCTGTTTCTCGCCCTCTGTTTCTCGCCGTCTGTTTCATCCCCTCTGTTTCAGCACCTCTGTTTCAGTCCCTCTGTTTCAGCCCCTCGGTTTCTCGCCCTCTGTTTCAGCCCCTCTGTTTCTCGCCCTCTGTTTCAGCCTCTCTGTTTCTCGCCCTCTGTTTCAGCCCCTCTGTTTCAGCCCCTCTGTTTCTCGCCCTCTGTTTGAGCCCCTCTGTTTCAGCCCCTCTGTTTCTCGCCCTCTGTTTCAGCCCCCCTGTTTCTCGCCCCCTGTTTCTCGCCCCCTGTTTCTCGCCCCCTGTTTCAGCCCCTCTGTTTCAGCCCCTCTGATTCTAGCCCTCTGTTTCAGCCCCTCTGTTTCAGCCAATCTGTTTCGGCCCCTCTGTTTCTCGCCCTCTGTTTCTCGCCCCCTGTTTCAGCCCCACTGTTTCAGCCCGTCGGTTTCTCGCCCTCTGTTTCAGCCCCTCTGTTTCAGCCCCTCTGTTTCTCGCCCTCTGTTTCTCGCCCTCTGTTTCAGCCCCTCTGTTTCAGCCCCTCTGTTTCAGTCACTCTGTTTCAGCCCCTCGGTTTCTCGCCCTCTGTTTCAGCCCCTCTGTTTCTCGCTCTCTGTTTCAGCCCTTCTGTTTCAGCCCCTCTGTTTCAGCCCCTCTGTTTCTCGCCCTCTGTTTCTCGCCCTCTGTTTCAGCCCCTCTGTTTCAGCCCCTCTGTTTCAGTCACTCTGTTTCAGCCCCTCGGTTTCTCGCCCTCTGTTTCAGCCCCTCTGTTTCTCGCTCTCTGTTTCAGCCCTTCTGTTTCAGCCCCTCTGTTTCAGCCCTTCTGTTTCAGCCCCTCTGTTTCAGCCCCTCTGTTTCAGCCCCTCGGTTTCTCGCCCTCTGTTTCAGCCCCTCTGTTTCTCGCCCTCTGTTTCAGCCTCTCTGTTTCTCGCCCTCTGTTTCAGCCCCTCTGTTTCTCGCCCTCTGTTTCAGCCCCTCTGTTTCAGCCCCTCTGTTTCAGCCCCTCTGTTTCTTGCCCTCTGTTTCAGAGCCCCTGTTTCTCGCCCCCTGTTTCTCGCCCCCTGTTTCTCGCCCCCTGTTTCAGCCCCTCTGTTTCAGCCCCTCTGATTCTAGCCCTCTGTTTCAGCCCCTCTGTTTCAGCCCCTCTGTTTCGGCCCCTCTGTTTCTCGCCCTCTGTTTCTCGCCCTCTGTTTCAGCCCCTCTGTTTCTCGCCCTCTGTTTCAGCCCCTCTGTTTCAGCCCCTCTGTTTCAGCCCCTCTGTTCAGCCCCTCGGTTTCTCGCCCACTGTTTCAGCCCCTCTGTTTCAGCCCCTCTGTTTCACGCCCTCTGTTTCAGCCCCTCTGTTTCAGCCCCTCTGTTTCTCACCCTCCGTTTCTCGCCCTCTGTTTCAGCCCCTCTGTTTCTCACCCTCTGTTTCAGCCCCTCTGTTTCAGCCCCTCTGTTTCTCTTCCTCTGTTTCAGCCCCTCGGTGTGTCGCCCTCTGTTTCAGCCCCTCTGCTTCAGCCCATCTGTTTCTCGCCCTCTGTTTCGGCCCCTCTGTTTCAGCCCCTCTGTTTCAGCCCCTCTTTTTCTCGCCCTCTCTTTCAGCCCCTCTGTTTCAGCCCCTCTGTTTCAGCCATTCTGTTTCAGCCCCTCTTTTTCTCGCCCTCTGTTTCAGCCCCACTGTTTCAGCCCCTCTGTTTCTCGCCCTCTGTTTCATCCCCTCTGTTTCAGCCCCTCTTTTTCTCGCCCTCTGTTTCAGCCCCTCTGTTTCAGCCCCTCTGTTTCAGCCCCTCTGTTTCAGTCACTCTGTTTCAGCCCCTCGGTTTCTCGCCCTCTGTTTCAGCCCCTCTGTTTCTCGCCCTCTGTTTCAGCCCTTCTGTTTCAGCCCCTCTGTTTCAGCCCCTCTGTTTCTCGCCCTCTGTTTCTCGCCCTCTGTTTCTCGCCGTCTGTTTCATACCCTCTGTTTCAGCACCTCTGTTTCAGCCCCTCTGTTTCAGCCCCTCGGTTTCTCGCCCTCTGTTTCAGCCCCTCTGTTTCTCGCCCTCTGTTTCAGCCTCTCTGTTTCTCGCCCTCTGTTTCAGCCCCTCTGTTTCTCGCCCTCTGTTTCAGCCCCTCTGTTTCAGCCCCTCTGTTTCAGCCCCTCTGTTTCTCGCCCTCTGCTTCAGCCCCCCTGTTTCTCGCCCCCTGTTTCTCGCCCCCTGTTTCTCGCCCCCTGTTTCAGCCCCTCTGTTTCAGCCCCTCTGATTCTAGCCCTCTGTTTCAGCCCCTCTGTTTCAGCCAATCTGTTTCGGCCCCTCTGTTTCTCGCCCTCTGTTTCTCGCCCCCTGTTACAGCCCCACTGTTTCAGCCCCTCGGTTTCTCGCCCTCTGTTTCAGCCCCTCTGTTTCAGCCCCTCTGTTTCAGCCCCTCTGTTTCTCGCCCTCTGTTTCAGCCCCTCTGTTTATCGCCCTCTGTTTCAGCCCCTCTGTTTCAGCCCCTCTGTTTCAGCCCCTCTGTTCAGCCCCTCGGTTTCTCGCCCTCTGTTTCAGCCCCTCTGTTTCAGCCCCTCTGTTTCTCCCCCTCTGTTTCAGCCCCTCTGTTTCAGCCCCTCTGTTTCTCACCCTCTGTTTCTCGCCCTCTGTATCAGCCCCTCTGTTTCTCACCCTCTGTTTCAGCCCCTCTGTTTCAGCCCCTCTGTTTCTCTTCCTCTGTTTCAGCCCCTCGGTTTGTCGCCCTCTGTTTCAGCCCCTCTGCTTCAGCCCCTCTGTTTCTCGCCCGCTGTTTCAGCCCCTCTGTTTCAGCCCCTCTGTTTCAGCCCCTCTTTTTCTCGCCCTCTCTTTCAGCCCCTCTGTTTCAGCCCCTCTGTTTCAGCCATTCTGTTTCAGCCCCTCTTTTTCTCGCCCTCTGTTTCAGCCCCACTGTTTCAGCCCCTCTGTTTCTCGCCCTCTGTTTCATCCCCTCTGTTTCAGCCCCTCTTTTTCTCGCCCTCTGTTTCAGCCCCTCTGTTCCTCGCCCTCTGTTTCAGCCCCTCGCTTTCTCGCCCTCTGTTTCAGCGCCTCTGTTTCAGCCCCTCTGTTTCAGCCCCTTTATTTCAGCCCCTCTGTTTCAGCCCCTCTGTTTCTCGCCCCCTGTTTCAGCCCCTCTGATTCAGCCCCTCTGTTTCTCGCCCCCTGTTTCAGCCCCTCTGTTTCAGCCCCTCTGTTTCTCGCCCTCTGTTTCAACCCCTCGGTTTCTCGCCCTCTGTTTTAGCCCCTCTGTTTCAGCCCCTCTGTTCCAGCCCCTCTGTTTCTCACCCTCTGTTTCAGCCCCTTGGTTTCTCGCCCTCTGTTTCAGCCCCTCTCTTTCAGCCCCTCTGTTTCAGCCCCTCGGTTTCTCGCCCTCTGTTTCAGGCCCACTGTTTCAGCCCTTCTGTTTCTCGCCCTCTGTTTCAGCCCCTCTGTTTCAGCCCCTCTGTTTCAGCCCCTCTGTTTCTCGCCCCCTGTTTCAGCCCCTCTGTTTCAGCCCCTCTGTTTCAGCCCCTCTGTTTCAGCCCCTCTGTTTCTCGCCCTCTGTTTCAGCCACTCTGTTTCAGCCCCTCTGTTTCAGCCCCTCTGTTTCAGCCCGTCGATTTCTCGCCCTCTGTTTCAGCCCCTCTGTTTCTCGCCCTCTGTTTCAGCCCCTCTGTTTCAGCCCTTCTGTTTCAGCCCCTCTGTTTCAGCCCCTCTGTTTCTCGCCCTCTGTTTCAGACCCTCTGTTTCTCGCCCTCTGTTTCTCGCCCTCTGTTTCAGCCCCTCTGTTTCAGCCCGTCTGTTTCAGCCCCTCTGTTCCAGCCCCTCTGTTTCAGCCCCTCTGTTTCAGCCCCTCTGTTTCTAGCCCTCTGTTTCAGCCCCTCTGTTTCAGTCAATCTGTTTCGGCCCCTCTGATTCTCGCCCTCTGTTTCAGCCCCCTGTTTCAGCCCCACTGTTTCAGCCCCTCGGTTTCTCGCCCTCTGTTTCAGCCCCTCTGTTTCAGCCCCTCTGTTTCAGCCCCTCTGTTTCAGCTCCTCTGTTTCTCGCCCTCTGTTTCAGCCCCTCTGTTTCTCGCCCTCTGTTTCAGCCCCTCTGTTTCAGCCCCTCTGTTTCAGCCCCTCTGTTCAGCCCCTCGGTTTCTCGCCCTCTGTTTCATCCCCTCTGTTTCAGCCCCTCTGTTTCTCGCACTCTGTTTCAGCCCCTCTGTTTCAACCCCTCTGTTTCTCGCCCTCTGTTTCAGCCCCTCTGTTTCTCGCCCTCTGTTTCAGCCCCTCTGTTTGTCACCCTCTGTTTCAGCCCCTCTGTTTCAGCCCCTCTGTTTCAGCCCCTCTGTTTCTCTTCCTCTGTTTCAGCCCCTCGGTTTGTCGCCCTCTGTTTCAGCCCCTCTGCTTCAGCCCCTCTGTTTCTCGCCCTCTGTTTCAGCCCCTCTGTTTCAGCCCCTCTGTTTCAGCCCCTCTTTTTCTCGCCCTCTCTTTCAGCCCCTCTGTTTCAGCCCCTCTGTTTCAGCCCATCTGTTTCAGCCCCTCTTTTTCTCGCCCTCTGTTTCAGCCCAACTGTTTCAGCCCCTCTGTTTCTCGCCCTCTGTTTCATCCCCTCTGTTTCAGCCCCTCTTTTTCTCGCCCTCTGTTTCAGCCCCTCTGTTTCAGCCCCTCTGTTTCTCGCCCTCTGTTTCAGCCCCTCTGTTTCTCGCCCTCTGTTTCAGCCCCTCTGTTTCAGCCCCTCTGTTTCAGCCCCTCTGTTCAGCCCCTCGGTTTCTCGCCCTCTGTTTCAGCCCCTCTGTTTCAGCCCCTCTGTTTCTCGCCCTCTGTTTCAGCCCCTCTGTTTCAACCCCTCTGTTTCTCGCCCTCTGTTTCAGCCCCTCTGTTTCTCGCCCTCTGTTTCAGCCCCTCTGTTTCTCGCCCTCTGTTTCAGCCCCTCTTTTTCTCGCCCTCTGTTTCAGCCCCTCTTTTTCAGCCCCTCTGTTCCCGCCCTCTGTTTCAGCCCCTCGGTTTCTCGCCCTCTGTTTCAGCGCCTCTGTTTCAGCCCCTCTGTTTCAGCCCCTTTGTTTCAGCCCCTCTGTTTCAGCCCCTCTGTCTCTCGCCCTCTGTTTCAGCCCCTCTGTTTCTCGCCCCCTGTTTCAGCCCCTCTGATTCAGCCCCTCCGTTTCTCGTCCCCTGTTTCAGCCCCTCTGTTTCAGCCCCTCTGTTCCTCGCCCTCTGTTTCAGCCCCTCGGTTTCTCGCCCTCTGTTTCAGCGCCTCTGTTTCAGCCCCTCTGTTTCAGCCCCTTTGTTTCAGCCCCTCTGTTTCAGCCCCTCTGTCTATCGCCCTCTGTTTCAGCCCCTCTGTTTCTCGCCCCCTGTTTCAGCCCCTCTGATTCAGCCCCTCTGTTTCTCGTCCCCTGTTTCAGCCCCTCTGTTTCAGCCCCTCTGTTTCTCGCCCTCTGTTTCAACCCCTCGGTTTCTCGCCCTCTGTTTTAGCCCCTCAGTTTCAGCCCCTCTGTTTCAGCCCCTCTGTTTCACACCCTCTGTTTCAGCCCCTTGGTTTCTCGCCCTCTGTTTCAGCCCCTCTATTTCAGCCCCTCTGTTTCAGCCCCTCGGTTTCTCGCCCTCTGTTTCAGCCCCACTGTTTCAGCCCTTCTGTTTCTCGCCCTCTCTTTCAGCCCCTCTGTTTCAGCACCTCTGTTTCAGCCCCTCTGTTTCTCGCCCCCTGTTTCAACCCCTCTGTTTCAGCCCCTCTGTTTCAGCCCCGCTGTTTCTCGCCCTCTGTTTCAGCTCCTCTATTTCAGCCCCTCTGTTTCAGCCCCTCTGTTTCAGCCCCTCGGTTTCTCGCCCTCTGTTTCAGCCCCACTGTTTCTCGCCCTCTGTTTCAGCCCCTCTGTTTCAGCCCTTCTGTTTCAGCCCCTCTGTTTCAGCCCCTCTGTTTCTCGCCCTCTGTTTCTCGCCCTCTGTTTCTCGCCTTCTGTTTCAGCCCCTCTGTTTCAGCACCTCTGTTTCAGCCCCTCTGTTTCAGCCCCTCGGTTTCTCGCCCTCTGTTTCAGCCCCTCTGTTTCTCGCCCTCTGTTTCAGCCCCTCTGTTTCAGCCCCTCGGTTTCTCGCCCTGTGTTTCAGCCCCTCTGTTTCTCGCCCTCTGTTTCAGCCCCTCTGTTTCTCACCCTCTGTTTCAGCCCCTCTGTTTCAGCCCCTCTGTTTCAGCCCCTCTGTTTCAGCCACCCTGTTTCTCGCCCCCTGTCTCTCGCCCCCTGTTTCACCCCTCTGTTTCAGCCCCTCTGTTTCTCGCCCCCTGTTTCAGCCCCTCTGTTTCAGCCCCTCTGTTTATCGCCCCCTGTTTCAGCCCCTCTGTTTCAGCCCCTCTGTTTCTCACCCTCTGTTTCAGCCCCTCTGTTTCTCGCCCTCTGTTTCTCGCCATCTGTTTCAGCCCCTCTGTTTCAGCCCCTCTGTTTCTCGCCCTCTGTTTCAGCCCCTCTGTTTCTCGCCCTCTGTTTCAGCCCCGCTGTTTCAGCCCCTCTGTTTCAGTCCCTCTGTTTCTAGCCCTCTGTTTCAGCCCCTCTGTTTCAGCCCCTCTGTTTCAGCCCCTCTGTTTCTCGCCCTCTGTTTCTCGCACCCTGTTTCAGCCCCTCTGTTTCAGCCCCTCGGTTTCTCGCCCTCTGTTTCTCGCCCTCTGTTTCAGCCCCTCTGTTTCTCGCCCTCTGTTTCAGCCCCTCTGTTTCTCGCCCTCTGTTTCAGCCCCTCTGTTTCAGCCCCTCTGTTCAGCCACTCGGTTTCTCGCCCTCTGTTTCAGCCCCTCGGTTTCTCGCCCTCTGTTTCAGCCCCTCTGTTTCAGCCCTCTGTTTCAGCCCCTCTGTTTCAGCCCCTCTGTTTCTCGCCCTCTGTTTCAGACCCACTGTTTCTCGCCCTCTGTTTCAGCCCCTCTGTTTCTCACCCTCTGTTTCAGCCCCTCTGTTTCAGCCCCTCTGTTTCTCGCCCCCTGTTTCAGCCCCTCTGTTTCAGCCCCTCTGTTTCTCGCCCTCTGTTTCAGCCCCTCTGTTACTCGCCCTCTGTTTCAGCCCCTCTGTTTCAGACCCTCTGTTTCTCGCCCTCTGTTTCAGCCCCTCGGTTTTTCACCCTCTGTTTCTACCCCTCTGTTTCTCGCCCTCTGTTTCAGACCCTCTGTTTCAGCTCCTCTGTTTCAGCCCCTCTTTTTCTCACCCACTGTTTCAGCCCCTCTGCTTCTCGCCCTCTGTTTCAGCCCCTCTGTTTCAGCCCCTCTGTTTCAGCCCCTCGGTTTCTCGCCCTCTGTTTCAGCCCCTCTGTTTCAGCTCCTCTGTTTCAGCCCCTCTGATTCTCGCCCTCTTATTCAGCCCCTCTGTTTCTCGCCCTCTGTTTCAGCCCCTCTGTTTGAGCCCCTCTGTTTCAGCACCTCTGTTTCTCGCCCTCTGTTTCAGCCCCTCGGTTTCTCGCCCTCTGTTTCAGCCCCTCTGTTTCAGCCCGTCTGTTTCAGCCCCTCTGTTTCTCGCCCTCTGTTTCAGCCCCTCTGTTTCTCGCCCTCTGTTTCAGCCCCTCTGTTTCAGCCCCTCTGTTTCAGCCCCTCTGTTTCTCGCCCTCTGTTTCAACCCCTCGGTTTCTCGCCCTCTGTTATAGCCCCTCTGATTCAGCCCCTCTGTTTCAGCCCCTCTGTTTCTCACCCTCTGTTTGAGCCCCTCGGTTTCTCGCCCTCTGTTTCAGCCCCTCTGTTTCAGCCCCTCTGTTTCACCCCTCTGTTTCTCGCCCTCTGTTTCAGCCCCTCTGTTACAGCCCCTCTGTTTCTCGCCCTCTGTTTCTCGCCCCCTGTTTCAGCCCCTCTGTTTCAGCCCCATTGTTTCAGCCCTTCTGTTTCTCGCCCTCTGTTTCAGACCCTCTGTTTCAGCCCCTCTGTTTCAGCCACTCTGTTTCAGCCCCTCTGTTTCTTTCCCCCTGTTTCAGCCCCTCTGTTTCAGCCCCTCTGTTTCAGCCCCTCTGTTTCTCGCCCTCTGTTTCAGCCCCTCTGTTTCTCGCCCACTGTTTCAGCCCTTCTGTTTCAGCCCCTCTGTTTCTCGCCCTCTGTTTCAGCCCCTCTGTTTCTCGCCCTCTGTTTCAGCCTCTCTGTTTCAGCCCCTCTGTTTCAGCCCCTCTGTTCAGCCCATCGGTTTCTCGCCCTCTGTTTCAGCCCCTCGGTTTCTCGCCCTCTGTTTCAGCCCCTCTGTTTCAGCCCCTCTGTTTCTCGCCCTCTGTTTCAGCCCCTCTGTTTCTCGCCCTCTGTTTCAGCCCCTCTGTTTCTCACCCTCTGTTTCAGCCCCTCTGTTTCAGCCCCTCTGTTTCTCGCCCTCTGTTTCAGCCCCTCGGATTCTCGCCCTCTGTTTCAGCCCCTCTGTTTCAGCCCCTCTGTTTCTCCCCCTCTGTTTCAGCCCCTCTGTTTCAGCCCCTCTGTTTCAGCACCTCTTTTTCTCGCCCTCTCTTTCAGCCCCTCTGTTTCAGCCCCTCTGTTTCAGCCCCTCTTTTTCTCGCCCTCTGTTTCAGCCCCACTGTTTCAGCCCCTCTGTTTCTCGCCCTCTGTTTCAGCCCCTCTGTTTCTCGCCCCCTGTTTCTCGCCCCTGTTTCAGCCCCTCTGTTTCAGCCCCTCTGTTTCTCGCCCCATGTTTCAGCCACTCTGTTTCAGCCCCTCTGTTTCTCGCCCCCTGTTTCAGCCCATCTGTTTCAGCCCCTCTGTTTCTCGCCCTCTGTTTCAGCCCCTCTGTCTCTCGCCCTCTGTTTCTCGCCCTCTGTTTCAGCCCCTCTGTTTCAGCCCCTCTGTTTCTCGCCCTCTGTTTCAGCCCCGCTGTTGCAGCCCCTCTGTTTCAGCCCCTCTGTTTCTAGCCCTCTGTTTCAGCCCCTCTGTTTCAGCCCCTCTGTTTCAGCCCCTCTGTTTCTCGCCCTCTGTTTCTCGCCCCCTGTTTCAGCCCCTCTGTTTCAGCCCCTCGGTTTCTCGCCCTCAGTTTCAGCCCCTCTGTTTCAGCCCCTCTGTTTCTCGCCCTCTGTTTCAGCCCCTCTGTTTCTCGCCCTCTGTTTCAGCCCATCTGTTTCAGCCCCTCTGTTCAGCCACTCGGTTTCTCGCCCTCTGTTTCAGCACCTCGGTTTCTCGCCCTCGGTTTCAGCCCCTCTGTTTCAGCCCTCTGTTTCAGCCCCTCTGTTTCAGCCCCTCTGTTTCTCGCCCTCTGTTTCAGCCCCTCTGTTTCAGCCCCTCTGTTTCAGCCCCTCTGTTTCTCACCCTCTGTTTCAGCCCCTCTGTTTCAGCCCCTCTGTTTCTCGCCCCCTGTTTCAGCCCCTCTGTTTCAGCCCCTCTGTTTCTCGTCCTCTGTTTCAGCCCCTCTGTTTCTCGCCCTTTGTTTCAGCCCCTCTGTTTCAGCCCCTCTGTTTCTCGCCCTCTGTTTCAGCCCCTCTGTTTCTTGCCCTCTGTTTAAGCCCATCTGTTTCAGCCCCTCTGTTCAGCCACTCGGTTTCTCGCCCTCTGTTTCAGCCCCTCTGTTTCTCGCCCTCTGTTTCTCGCCCTCTGTTTCAGCCCCACTGTTTCAGCCCCTCTGTTTCTCGCCCTCTGTTTCAGACCCTCTGTTTCAGCTCCTCTGTTTCAGCACCTCTTTTTCTCACCCACTGTTTCAGCCCCTCTGCTTCTCGCCCTCTGTTTCAGCCCCTCTGTTTCAGGCCCTCTGTTTCAGCCCCTCTGTTTCAGCCCCTCGGTTTCTCGCCCTCTGTTTCAGACCCTCTGTTTCAGCTCCTCTGTTTCAGCACCTCTTTTTCTCACCCACTGTTTCAGCCCCTCTGCTTCTCGCCCTCTGTTTCAGCCCCTCTGTTTCAGGCCCTCTGTTTCAGCTCCTCTGTTTCAGCCCCTCTGTTTCTCGCTCTCTTATTCAGCCCCTCTGTTTCTCGCCCTCTGTTTCAGCCCCTCTGTTTGAGCCCCTCTGTTTCAGCCCCTCTGTTTCTCGCCCTCTGTTTCAGCCCCTCTGTTTCAGACCCTCTGTTTCTCACCATCTGTTTCAGCCCCTCTGTTTCAGCCCCTCTTTTTCTCGCCCCCTGTTTCAGCCCCTCTGTTTCAGCCCCTCTGTTTCTCGCCCTCTTTTTCCGCCCCTCTGTTTCTCGCCCTTTGTTTCAGCCCCTCTGTTTCAGCCCCTCTGTTTCTCGCCCTCTGTTTCAGCCCCTCTGTTTCTTGCCCTCTGTTTAAGCCCATCTGTTTCAGCCCCTCTGTTCAGCCACTCGGTTTCTCGCCCTCTGTTTCAGCCCCTCTGTTTCTCGCCCTCTGTTTCTCGCCCTCTGTTTCAGCCCCACTGTTTCAGCCCCTCTGTTTCTCGCCCTCTGTTTCAGACCCTCTGTTTCAGCTCCTCTGTTTCAGCACCTCTTTTTCTCACCCACTGTTTCAGCCCCTCTGCTTCTCGCCCTCTGTTTCAGCCCCTCTGTTTCAGGCCCTCTGTTTCAGCCCCTCTGTTTCAGCCCCTCGGTTTCTCGCCCTCTGTTTCAGCCCCTCTGTTTCAGCTCCTCTGTTTCAGCCCCTCTGTTTCTCGCTCTCTTATTCAGCCCCTCTGTTTCTCGCCCTCTGTTTCAGCCCCTCTGTTTGAGCCCCTCTGTTTCAGCCCCTCTGTTTCTCGCCCTCTGTTTCAGCCCCTCGGTTTCTCGCCCTCTGTTTCAGCCCCTCTGTTTCAGCCCCTCTGTTTCGGCCCCTCTGTTTCTCGCCCTCTGTTTCAACCCCTCGGTTTCTCGCCCTCTGTTTTAGCCCCTCTGTTTGAGCCCTTCTGTTTCAGCCCCTCTGTTTCAGCCCCTCTGTTTCTCACCCTCTGTTTGAGCACCTCGGTTTCTCGCCCTCTGTTTCTGCCCCTCTGTTTCAGCCCCTCTGTTTCACCCCTCAGTTTCTCACCCTCTGTTTCAGCCCCACTGTTTCAGCCCTTCTGTTTCTCGCCCTCTGTTTCAGCCCCTCTGTTTCAGCCCCTCTGTTTCTCGCCCTCTGTTTCTCGCCCCCTGTTTCAGCCCCTCTGTTTCAGCCCCTCTGTTTCAGCCCCTCTGTTTCTCGCCCTCAGTTTCAGCCCCTCTGTTTCAGCCCCTCTGTTTCAGCCCCTCTGTTTCAGCCCCTCTGTTTCTCGCCCTCTGTTTCTCGCCCCCTGTTTCAGCCCCTCTGTTTCAGCCCCTCGGTTTCTCGCCCTCTGTTTCAGCCCCTCTGTTTCAGCCCCTCTGTTTCTCGCCCTCTGTTTCTCGCCCTCTGTTTCTCGCCCTCTGTTTCAGCCCCTCTGTTTCAGCCCCTCTGTTTCAGCCCCTCTGTTCAACCCCTCGGTTTCTCGCCTCTGTTTCAGCCCCTCTGTTTCAGCGCCTCTGTTTCAGCCCCTCTGTTTCTCGCCCTCTGTTTCAGCCACTCTGTTTCAGCCCCTCTGTTTCTCGCCCTCTGTTTCAGCCCCTCTGTTTCTCACCCTCTGTTTCAGCCCCTCTGTTTCAGCCCCTCTGTTTCTCGCCCCCTGTTTCAGCCCCTCTGTTTCAGCCCCTCTGTTTCTCGCCCTCTGTTTCAGCCCCTCTGTTTCTCGCCCTCTGTTTCTCGCCCTCTGTTTCAGCCCCTCTGTTTCAGCCCCTCTGTTCCAGCCCCTCTGTTTCAGCCCCTCTGTTTCAGCCCCTCTGTTTCTAGCCCTCTGTTTCAGCCCCTCTGTTTTAGCCCCTCTGTTTCAGCCCCTCTGTTTCTCGCCCTCTGTTTCTCGCCCCCTGTTTCAGCCCCACTGTTTCAGCACCTCTATTTCTCGCCCTCTGTTTCAGCCCCTCTGTTTCAGCCCCTTTGTTTCAGCCCCTCTGTTTCAGCCCCTCTGTTTCTCGCCCTCTGTTTCAGCCCCACTGTTTCAGCCCCTCTGTTTCTCGCCCTCTGTTTCAGACCCTCTGTTTCAGCCCCTCTGTTTCAGCACCTCTTTTTCTCACCCACTGTTTCAGCCACTCTGCTTCTCGCCCTCTGTTTCAGCCCCTCTGTTTCAGGCCCTCTGTTTCAGCCCCTCTGTTTCAGCCCCTCTGTTTCTCGCCCTCTGTTTCAGCCCCTCTGTTTCAGCTCCTCTGTTTCAGCCCCTCTGTTTCTCGCTCTCTTATTCAGCCCCTCTGTTTCTCGCCCTCTGTTTCAGCCCCTCTGTTTGAGCACCTCTGTTTCAGCCCCTCTGTTTCGGCCCCTCTGTTTCTCGCCCTCTGTTTCAACCCCTCGGTTTCTCGCCCTCTGTTTTAGCCCCTCTGTTTGAGCCCCTCTGTTTCAGCCCCTCTGTTTCTCACCCTCTCTTTGAGCACCTCGGTTTCTCGCCCTCTGTTTCAGCCCCTCTGTTTCAGCCCCTCTGTTTCACCCCTCGGTTTCTCACCCTCTGTTTCAGCCCCACTGTTTCAGCCCTTCTGTTTCTCGCCCTCTGTTTCAGCCCCTCTATTTCAGACCCTCTGTTTCTCGCCCTCTGTTTCTCGCCCCCTGTTTCAGCCCCTCTGTTTCAGCCCCTCTGTTTCAGCCCCTCTGTTTCTCGCCCTCAGTTTCAGCTCCTCTGTTTCATCCCCTCTGTTTCAGCCCCTCTGTTTCAGCCCCTCTGGTTCTCGCCCTCTGTTTCTCGCCCCCTGTTTCAGCCCCTCTGTTTCAGCCCCTCGGTTTCTCGCCCTCTGTTTCAGCCCCTCTGTTTCAGCCCCTCTGTTTCTCGCCCTCTGTTTCTCGCCCTCTGTTTCTCGCCCTCTGTTTCAGCCCCTCTGTTTCAGCCCCTCTGTTTCAGCCCCTCTGTTCAACCCCTCGGTTTCTCGCCCTCTGTTTCAGCCCCTCTGTTTCAGCCCCTCTGTTTCAGCCCCTCTGTTTCTCGCCCTCTGTTTCAGCCTCTCTGTTTCAGCCCCTCTGTTTCTCGCCCTCTGTTTCAGCCCCTCTGTTTCTCACCCTCTGTTTCAGCCCCTCTGTTTCAGCCCCTCTGTTTCTCGCCCCCTGTTTCAGCCCCTCTGTTTCAGCCCCTCTGTTTCTCGCCCTCTGTTTCAGCCCCTCTGTTTCTCGCCCTCTGTTTCTCGCCCTCTGTTTCAGCCCCTCTGTTTCAGCCCCTCTGTTCCAGCCCCTCTGTTTCAGCCCCTTTGTTTCAGCCCCTCTGTTTCAGCCCCTCTGTTTCTCGCCCTCTGTTTCAGCCCCTCTGTTTCTCGCCCTCTGTTTCAGCCCCTCTGTTTCAGCCCCTCTGTTTCAGCCCCTCTGTTCAACCCCTCGGTTTCTCGCCCTCTGTTTCAGCCCCTCGGTTTCTCGCCCTCTGTTTCAGCCCCTCTGTTTCAGCCCCTCTGTTTCTCGCCCTCTGTTTCAGCCCCTCTGTTTCTCGCCCTCTGTTTCAGCCCCTCTGTTTCTCACCCTCTGTTTCAGCCCCTCTGTTTCAGCCCCTCTGTTTCAGCCCCTCTGTTTCTCGCCCTCTGTTTCAGTCCCTCGGATTCTCGCCCTCTGTTTCAGCCCCTCTGTTTCAGCCCCTCTGTTTCTCGCCCTCTGTTTCAGCCCCTCTGTTTCAGCCCCTCTTTTTCTCGTCCTCTCTTTCAGCCCCTCTGTTTCAGCCCCTCTGTTTCAGCCCCTCTTTTTCTCGCCCTCTGTTTCAGCACCACTGTTTCAGCCCCTCTGTTTCTCGCCCCCTGTTTCTCGCCCCCTGTTTCAGCCCCTCTGTTTCAGCCCCTCTGTTTCTCGCCCCATGTTTCAGCCCCTCTGTTTCAGCCCCTCTGTTTCTCGCCCCCTGTTTCAGCCCCTCTGTTTCAGCCCCTCTGTTTCTCGCCCTCTGTTTCAGTCCCTCTGTTTCTCCCCCTCTGTTTCTCGCCCCCTGTTTCAGCCCCTCTGTTTCAGCCCCATTGTTTCAGCCCTTCTGTTTCTCGCCCTCTGTTTCAGACCCTCTGTTTCAGCCCCTCTGTTTCAGCCACTCTGTTTCAGCCCCTCTGTTTATTTCCCCCTGTTTCAGCCCCTCTGTTTCAGCCCCTCTGTTTCAGCCCCTCTGTTTCTCGCCCTCTGTTTCAGCCACTCTGTTTCTCGCCCACTGTTTCAGCCCTTCTGTTTCAGCCCCTCTGTTTCTCGCCCTCTGTTTCAGCCCCTCTGTTTCTCGCCCTCTGTTTCAGCCCCTCTGTTTCAGCCCCTCTGTTTCAGCCCATCTGTTCAGCCCATCGGTTTCTCGCCCTCTGTTTCAGCCCCTCGGTTTCTCGCCCTCTGTTTCAGCCCCTCTGTTTCAGCCCCTCTGTTTCTCGCCCTCTGTTTCAGCCCCTCTGTTTCTCGCCCTCTGTTTCAGCCCCTCTGTTTCTCACCCTCTGTTTCAGCCCCTCTGTTTCAGCCCCTCTGTTTCTCGCCCTCTGTTTCAGCCCCTCGGATTCTCGCCCTCTGTTTCAGCCCCTCTGTTTCAGGCCCTCTGTTTCTCGCCCTCTGTTTCAGCCCCTCTGTTTCAGCCCCTCTGTTTCAACACGTCTTTTTCTCGCCCTCTCTTTCAGCCCCTCTGTTTCAGCCCCTCTGTTTCAGCCCCTCTTTTTCTCGCCCTCTGTTTCAGCCCCACTGTTTCAGCCCCTCTGTTTCTCGCCCTCTGTTTCAGCCCCTCTGTTTCTCGCCCCCTGTTTCTCGCCCCCTGTTTCAGCCCCTCTGTTTCAGCCCCTCTGTTTCTCGCCCCATGTTTCAGCCCCTCTGTTCCAGCCCCTCTGTTTCTCGCCCCCTGTTTCAGCCCATCTGTTTCAGCCCCTCTGTTTCTCGCCCTCTGTTTCAGCCCCTCTGTTTCTCGCCCTCTGTTTCTCGCCCTCTGTTTCAGCCCCTCTGTTTCAGCCCCTCTGTTTCTCGCCCTCTGTTTCAGCCCCGCTGTTGCAGCCCCTCTGTTTCAGCCCCTCTGTTTCTAGCCCTCTGTTTCAGCCCCTCTGTTTCAGCCCCTCTGTTTCAGCCCCTCGGTTTCTCGCCCTCAGTTTCAGCCCCTCTGTTTCAGCCCCTCTGTTTCTCGCCCTCTGTTTCAGCCCCTCTGTTTCTCGCCCTCTGTTTCAGCCCATCTGTTTCAGCCCCTCTGTTCAGCCACTCGGTTTCTCGCCCTCTGTTTCAGCACCTCGGTTTCTCGCCCTCGGTTTCAGCCCCTCTGTTTCAGCCCTCTGTTTCAGCCCCTCTGTTTCAGCCCCTCTGTTTCTCGCCCTCTGTTTCAGCCCCTCTGTTTCAGCCCCTCTGTTTCAGCCCCTCTGTTTCTCACCCTCTGTTTCAGCCCCTCTGTTTCAGCCCCTCTGTTTCTCGCCCCCTGTTTCAGCCCCTCTGTTTCAGCCCCTCTGTTTCTCGTCCTCTGTTTCAGCCCCTCTGTTTCTCGCCCTTTGTTTCAGCCCCTCTGTTTCAGCCCCTCTGTTTCTCGCCCTCTGTTTCAGCCCCTCTGTTTCTTGCCCTCTGTTTAAGCCCATCTGTTTCAGCCCCTCTGTTCAGCCACTCGGTTTCTCGCCCTCTGTTTCAGCCCCTCTGTTTCTCGCCCTCTGTTTCTCGCCCTCTGTTTCAGCCCCACTGTTTCAGCCCCTCTGTTTCTCGCCCTCTGTTTCAGACCCTCTGTTTCAGCTCCTCTGTTTCAGCACCTCTTTTTCTCACCCACTGTTTCAGCCCCTATGTTTCTCGCCCTCTGTTTCTCGCCCTCTGTTTCAGCCCCACTGTTTCAGCCCCTCTGTTTCAGGCCCTCTGTTTCATCCCCTCTGTTTCAGCCCCTCGGTTTCTCGCCCTCTGTTTCAGCCCCTCTGTTTCAGCTCCTCTGTTTCAGCCCCTCTGTTTCTCGCTCTCTTATTCAGCCCCTCTGTTTCTCGCCCTCTGTTTCAGCCCCTCTGTTTGAGCCCCTCTGTTTCAGCCCCTCTGTTTCTCGCCCTCTGTTTCAGCCCCTCTGTTTCAGCCCCTCTGTTTCTCACCCTCTGTTTCAGCCCCTCTGTTTCAGCCCCTCTGTTTCTCGCCCCCTGTTTCAGCCCCTCTGTTTCAGCCCCTCTGTTTCTCGCCCTCTGTTTCAGCCCCTCTGTTTCTCGCCCTTTGTTTCAGCCCCTCTGTTTCAGCCCCTCTGTTTCTCGCCCTCTGTTTCAGCCCCTCTGTTTCTTGCCCTCTGTTTAAGCCCATCTGTTTCAGCCCCTCTGTTCAGCCACTCGGTTTCTCGCCCTCTGTTTCAGCCCCTCTGTTTCTCGCCCTCTGTTTCTCGCCCTCTGTTTCAGCCCCACTGTTTCAGCCCCTCTGTTTCTCGCCCTCTGTTTCAGACCCTCTGTTTCAGCTCCTCTGTTTCAGCACCTCTTTTTCTCACCCACTGTTTCAGCCCCTCTGCTTCTCGCCCTCTGTTTCAGCCCCTCTGTTTCAGGCCCTCTGTTTCAGCCCCTCTGTTTCAGCCCCTCGGTTTCTCGCCCTCTGTTTCAGCCCTTCTGTTTCTCGCCCTCTGTTTCAGCCCCTCTGTTTGAGCCCCTCTGTTTCAGCCCCTCTGTTTCTCGCCCTCTGTTTCAGCCCCTCTGTTTCTCGCCCTCTGTTTCAGCCCCTCTGTTTCAGCCCCTCTGTTTCGGCCCCTCTGTTTCTCGCCCTCTGTTTCAACCCCTCGGTTTCTCACCCTCTGTTTTAGCCCCTCTGTTTGAGCCCCTCTGTTTCAGCCCCTCTGTTTCAGCCCCTCTGTTTCTCACCCTCTGTTTGAGCACCTCGGTTTCTCGCCCTCTGTTTCTGCCCCTCTGTTTCAGCCCCTCTGTTTCACCCCTCGGTTTCTCACCCTCTGTTTCAGCCCCACTGTTTCAGCCCTTCTGTTTCTCGCCCTCTGTTTCAGCCCCTCTGTTTCAGCCCCTCTGTTTCTCGCCCTCTGTTTCTCGCCCCCTGTTTCAGCCCCTCTGTTTCAGCCCCTCTGTTTCAGCCCCTCTGTTTCTCGCTCTCAGTTTCAGCCCCTCTGTTTCAGCCCCTCTGTTTCAGCCCCTCTGTTTCAGCCCCTCTGTTTCTCGCCCTCTGTTTCTCGCCCCCTGTTTCAGCCCCTCTGTTTCAGCCCCTCGGTTTCTCGTCCTCTGTTTCAGCCCCTCTGTTTCAGCCCCTCTGTTTCTCGCCCTCTTTTTCTCGCCCTCTGTTTCTCGCCCTCTGTTTCAGCCCCTCTGTTTCAGCCCCTCTGTTTCAGCCCCTCTGTTCAACCCCTCGGTTTCTCGCCCTCTGTTTCAGCCCCTCTGTTTCAGCCCCTCTGTTTCAGCCCCTCTGTTTCTCGCCCTCTGTTTCAGCCCCTCTGTTTCAGCCCCTCTGTTTCTCGCCCTCTGTTTCAGCCCCTCTGTTTCTCACCCTCTGTTTCAGCCCCTCTGTTTCAGCCCCTCTGTTTCTCGCCCCCTGTTTCAGCCCCTCTGTTTCAGCCCCTCTGTTTCTCGCCCTCTGTTTTAGCCCCTCTGTTTCTCGCCCTCTGTTTCTCGCCCTCTGTTTCAGCCCCTCTGTTTCAGCCCCTCTGTTCCAGCCCCTCTGTTTCAGCCCCTTTGTTTCAGCCCCTCTGTTTCAGCCCCTCTGTTTCTCGCCCTCTGTTTCAGCCCCTCTGTTTCTCGCCCTCTGTTTCAGCCCCTCTGTTTCAGCCCCTCTGTTCAACCCCTCGGTTTCTCGCCCTCTGTTTCAGCCCCTCGGTTTCTCGCCCTCTGTTTCAGCCCCTCTGTTTCAGCCCCTCTGTTTCTCGCCCTCTGTTTCAGCCCCTCTGTTTCTCACCCTCTGTTTCAGCCCCTCTGTTTCTCACCCTCTGTTTCAGCCCCTCTGTTTCAGTCCCTCTGTTTCAGCCCCTCTGTTTCTCGCCCTCTGTTTCAGTCCCTCGGATTCTCGCCCTCTGTTTCAGCCCCTCTGTTTCAGCCCCTCTGTTTCTCGCCCTCTGTTTCAGCCCCTCTGTTTCAGCCCCTCTGTTTCAGCCCCTCTTTTTCTCGCCCTCTCTTTCAGCCCCTCTGTTTCAGCCCCTCTGTTTCAGCCCCTCTTTTTCTCGCCCTCTGTTTCAGCCCCACTGTTTCAGCCCCTCTGTTTCTCGCCCTCTGTTTCAGCCCCTCTGTTTCTCGCCCCCTGTTTCTCGCCCCCTGTTTCAGCCCCTCTGTTTCAGCCCCTCTGTTTCTCGCCCCATGTTTCAGCCCCTCTGTTTCAGCCCCTCTGTTTCTCGCCCCCTGTTTCAGCCCCTCTGTTTCAGCCCCTCTGTTTCTCGCCCTCTGTTTTAGCCCCTCTGTTTCTCCCCCTCTGTTTCTCGCCCTCTGTTTCAGCCCCTCTGTTTGAGCACCTCTGTTTCAGCCCCTCTGTTTCAGCCCCTCTGTTTCAGCCCCTCCGTTTCTCGCCCTCTGTTTCAGACCCTCTGTTTCAGCCCCTCTGTTTCAGCCCCTCTGTTTCTCGCCCTCTGTTTCTCGCCCCCTGTTTCAGCCCCTCTGTTTCAGCCCCTCGGTTTCTCGCCCTCTGTTTCAGCCCCTCTGTTTCAGCCCCTCTGTTTCTCGCCCTCTGTTTCAGCCCCTCTGTTTCTCGCCCTCTGTTTCAGCCCATCTGTTTCAGCCCCTCTGTTCAGCAACTCGGTTTCTCGCCCTCTGTTTCACCCCACGGTTTCTCGCCCTCTGTTTCAGCCCCTCTGTTTCAGCCCCTCTGTTTCTCGCCCTCTGTTTCAGCCCCTCTGTTTCTCGCCCTCTGTTTCAGCCCCTCTGTTTCTCACCCTGTGTTTCAGCCCCTCTGTTTCAGCCCCTCTGTTTCTCGCCCCCTGTTTCAGCCCCTCTGTTTCAGCCCCTCTGTTTCTCGCCCTCTGTTTCAGCCCCTCTGTTTCTCGCCCTCTGTTTTTCGCCCTCTGTTTCAGCCCCTCTGTTTCTCGCCCTCTGTTTCAGCCCCTCTGTTTCTCGCCCTCTGTTTCAGCCCATCTGTTTCAGCCCCACTGTTCAGCCACTCGGTTTCTCGCCCTCTGTTTCAGCCCCTCTGTTTCTCGCCCTCTGTTTCTCGCCCTCTGTTTCAGCCCCACTGTTTCTGCCCCTCTGTTTCTCGCCCTCTGTTTCAGACCCTCTGTTTCAGCTCCTCTGTTTCAGCACCTCTTTTTCTCACCCACTGTTTCAGCCCCTCTGCTTCTCGCCCTCTGTTTCAGCCCCTCTGTTTCAGCCCCTCTATTTCAGCCCCTCTGTTTCAGCCCCTCGGTTTCTCGACCTCTGTTTCAGCCCGTCTGTTTCAGCACATCTGTTTCAGCCCCTCTGTTTCTCGCTCTCTTATTCAGCCCCTCTGTTTCTCGCCCTCTGTTTCAGGCCCTCTGTTTCAGCCCCTCTGTTTCAGCCCCTCGGTTTCTCGCCCTCTGTTTCAGCCCCTCTGTTTCAGCTCCTCTGTTTCAGCCCCTCTGTTTCTCGCTCTCTTATTCAGCCCCTCTGTTTCTCGCCCTCTGTTTCAGCCCCTCTGTTTCAGCCCCTCTGTTTCAGCCCCTCTGTTTCTCGCCCTCTGTTTCAGCCCCTCGGTTTCTCGCCCTCTGTTTCAGCTCCTCTGTTTCAGCCCCTCTGTTTCGGCCCCTCTGTTTCTCGCCCTCTGTTTCAACCCCTCGGTTTCTCGCCCTCTGTTTTAGCCCCTCTGTTTGAGCCCCTCTGTTTCAGCCCCTCTGTTTCAGCCCCTCTGTTTCTCACCCTCTGTTTGAGCACCTCGGTTTCTCGCCCTCTGTTTCAGCCCCTCTGTTTCAGCCCCTCTGTTTCACCCCTCGGTTTCTCACCCTCTGTTTCAGCCCCACTGTTTCAGCCCTTCTGTTTCTCGCCCTCTGTTTCAGCCCCTCTGTTTCAGCCCCTCTGTTTCTCGCCCTCTGTTTTTCGCCCCCTGTTTCAGCCCCTCTGTTTCAGCCCCTCTGTTTCAGCCCCTCTGTTTCTCGCCCTCTGTTTCAGCCCCTCTGTTTCAGCCCCTCTGTTTCAGCCCCTCTGTTCAGCCCCTCGGTTTCTCGCCCTCTGTTTCAGCCCCTCGGTTTCTCGCCCTCTGTTTCAGCCACTCTGTTTCAGCCCCTCTGTTTCTCGCCCTCTGTTTCAGCCCCTCTGTTTCTCGCCCTCTGTTTCAGCCCCTCGGTTTCTCACCCTCTGTTTCAGCCCCTCTGTTTCAGCCCCTCTGTTTCAGACCCTCGGTTTCTCGCCCTCTGTTTCAGTCCCTCCGATTCTCGCCCTCTGTTTCAGCCCCTCTGTTTCAGCCCCTCTGTTTCTCGCCCTCTGTTTCAGCCCCTCTGTTTCAGCCCCTCTGTTTCAGCCCCTCTTTTTCTCGCCCTCTCTTTCAGCCCCTCTGTTTCAGCCCCTCTGTTTCAGCCCCTCTTTTGCTCGCCCTCTGTTTCAGCCCCTCTGTTTCTCGCCCTCTGTTTCAGCCCCTCTGTTTCTCGCCCTCTGTTTCAGCCCATCTGTTTCAGCCCCACTGTTCAGCCACTCGGTTTCTCGCCCTCTGTTTCAGCCCCTCTGTTTCTCGCCCTCTGTTTCTCGCCCTCTGTTTCAGCCCCACTGTTTCTGCCCCTCTGTTTCTCGCCCTCTGTTTCAGACCCTCTGTTTCAGCTCCTCTGTTTCAGCACCTCTTTTTCTCACCCACTGTTTCAGCCCCTCGGTTTCTCGCCCTCTGTTTCAGCCCCTCTGTTTCAGCCCCTCTGTTTCAGCCCCTCTATTTCAGCCCCTCGGTTTCTCGACCTCTGTTTCAGCCCGTCTGTTTCAGCACATCTGTTTCAGCCCCTCTATTTCTCGCTCTCTTATTCAGCCCCTCTGTTTCTCGCCCTCTGTTTCAGGCCCTCTGTTTCAGCCCCTCTGTTTCAGCCCCTCGGTTTCTCGCCCTCTGTTTCAGCCCCTCTGTTTCAGCTCCTCTGTTTCAGCCCCTCTGTTTCTCGCTCTCTTATTCAGCCCCTCTGTTTCTCGCCCTCTGTTTCAGCCCCTCTGTTTGAGCCCCTCTGTTTCAGCCCCTCTGTTTCTCGCCCTCTGTTTCAGCCCCTCGGTTTCTCGCCCTCTGTTTCAGCTCCTCTGTTTCAGCCCCTCTGTTTCGGCCCCTCTGTTTCTCGCCCTCTGTTTCAACCCCTCGGTTTCTCGCCCTCTGTTTTAGCCCCTCTGTTTGAGCCCCTCTGTTTCAGCCCCTCTGTTTCAGCCCCTCTGTTTCTCACCCTCTGTTTGAGCACCTCGGTTTCTCGCCCTCTGTTTCAGCCCCTCTGTTTCAGCCCCTCTGTTTCACCCCTCGGTTTCTCACCCTCTGTTTCAGCCCCACTGTTTCAGCCCTTCTGTTTCTCGCCCTCTGTTTCAGCCCCTCTGTTTCAGCCCCTCTGTTTCTCGCCCTCTGTTTTTCGCCCCCTGTTTCAGCCCCTCTGTTTCAGCCCCTCTGTTTCAGCCCCTCTGTTTCTCGCCCTCTGTTTCAGCCCCTCTGTTTCAGCCCCTCTGTTTCAGCCCCTCTGTTCAGCCCCTCGGTTTCTCGCCCTCTGTTTCAGCCCCTCGGTTTCTCGCCCTCTGTTTCAGCCACTCTGTTTCAGCCCCTCTGTTTCTCGCCCTCTGTTTCAGCCCCTCTGTTTCTCGCCCTCTGTTTCAGCCCCTCGGTTTCTCACCCTCTGTTTCAGCCCCTCTGTTTCAGCCCCTCTGTTTCAGACCCTCGGTTTCTCGCCCTCTGTTTCAGTCCCTCCGATTCTCGCCCTCTGTTTCAGCCCCTCTGTTTCAGGCCCTCTGTTTCTCGCCCTCTGTTTCAGCCCCTCTGTTTCAGCCCCTCTGTTTCAGCCCCTCTTTTTCTCGCCCTCTCTTTCAGCCCCTCTGTTTCAGCCCCTCTGTTTCAGCCCCTCTTTTGCTCGCCCTCTGTTTCAGCCCCACTGTTTCAGCCCCTCTGTTTCTCGCCCTCTGTTTCAGCCCCTCTGTTTCTCGCCCCCTGTTTCTCGCCCCCTGTTTCAGCCCCTATGTTTCAGCCCCTCTGTTTCTCGCCCCATGTTTCAGCCCCTCTGTTTCAGCCCCTTTGTTTCAGCCCCTCTGTTTCAGCCCCTCTGTTTCTCGCCCTCTGTTTCAGCCCCTCTGTTTCTCGCCCTCTGTTTCAGCCCCTCTGTTTCAGCCCCTCTGTTTCAGCCCCTCTGTTCAGCCCCTCGGTTTCTCGCCCTCTGTTTCAGCCCCTCGGTTTCTCGCCCTCTGTTTCAGCCCCTCTGTTTCAGCCCCTCTGTTTCTCGCCCTCTGTTTCAGCCCCTCTGTTTCTCGCCCTCTGTTTCAGCCCCTCTGTTTCTCGCCCTCTGTTTCAGCCCCTCTGTTTCAGCCCCTCTGTTTCAGCCCCTCTGTTTCTCGCCGTCTGTTTCAGTCCCTCGGATTCTCGCCCTCTGTTTCAGCCCCTCTGTTTCAGCTCCTCTGTTTCTCGCCCTCTGTTTCAGCCCCTCTTTTTCTCGCCCTCTCTTTCAGCCCCTCTGTTTCAGCCCCTCTGTTTCAGCCCCTCTTTTTCTCGCCCTCTGTTTCAGCCCCTCTGTTTCAGCCCCTCTGTTTCTCGCCCTCTGTTTCAGCCCCTCGGTTTCTCGCCCTCTGTTTCTCGCCCTCTGTTTCAGACCCTCTGTTTCAGCCCCTCTGTTTCTCGCCCTCTGTTTCAGCCCCTCGGTTTCTCGCCCTCTGTTTCCGCCCATCTGTTTCTCGCCCTCTGTTTCAGACCCTCTGTTTCAGCCCCTCTGTTTCAGCCCCTCTGTTTCTCGCCCTCTGTTTCAGCCCCTCGGTTTCTCGCCCTCTGTTTCCGCCCATCTGTTTCTCGCCCTCTGTTTCTCGCCCTCTGTTTCAGCCCCTCTGTTTCAGCCCCTCTGTTTCAGCCCCTCTGTTTCTAGCCCTCTGTTTCAGCCCCTCTGTTTCAGCCCCTCTGTTTCAGCCCCTCTGTTTCTCGCCCTCTGTTTCTCGCCCCCCTGTTTCAGCCCCTCTGTTTCAGCCCCTCGGTTTCTCGCCCTCTGTTTCAGCCCCTCTGTTTCAGCCCCTCTGTTTCTCGCCCTCTGTTTCAGCCCCTCTGTTTCTCGCCCTCTGTTTCAGCCCATCTGTTTCAGCCCCTCTGTTCAGCCACTCGGTTTCTCGCCGTCTGTTTCACCCCCTCGGTTTCTCGCCCTCTGTTTCAGCCCCTCTGTTTCAGCCCCTCTGTTTCTCGCCCTCTGTTTCAGCCCCTCTGTTTCTCGCCCTCTGTTTCAGCCCCTCTGTTTCTCACCCTCTGTTTCAGCCCCTCTGTTTCAGCCCCTCTGTTTCTCGCCCCCTGTTTCAGCCCCTCTGTTTCAGCCCCTCTGTTTCTCGCCCTCTGTTTCAGCCCCTCTGTTTCTCGCCCTCTGTTTCTCGCCCTCTGTTTCAGCCCCTCTGTTTCAGCCCCTATGTTTCTCGCCCTCTGTTTCAGCCCCTCTGTTTCTCGCCCTCTGTTTCAGCCCATCTGTTTCAACCCCACTGTTCAGCCACTCGGTTTCTCGCCCTCTGTTTCAGCCCCTCTGTTTCTCGCCCTTTGTTTCTCGCCTTCTGTTTCAGCCCCACTGTTTCTGCCCCTTTGTTTCTCGCCCTCTGTTTCAGACCCTCTGTTTCAGCTCCTCTGTTTCAGCACCTCTTTTTCTCACCCACTGTTTCAGCCCCTCTGCTTCTCGCCCTCTGTTTCAGCCCCTCTGTTTCAGCCCCTCTATTTCAGCCCCTCTGTTTCAGCCCCTCGGTTTCTCGACCTCTGTTTCAGCCCGTCTGTTTCAGCACCTCTGTTTCAGCCCCTCTGTTTCTCGCTCTCTTATTCAGCCCCTCTGTTTCTCGCCCTCTGTTTCAGGCCCTCTGTTTCAGCCCCTCTGTTTCAGCCCCTCGGTTTCTCGCCCTCTGTTTCAGCCCCTCTGTTTCAGCTCCTCTGTTTCAGCCCCTCTGTTTCTCGCTCTCTTATTCAGCCCCTCTGTTTCTCGCCCTCTGTTTCAGCCCCTCTGTTTGAGCCCCTCTGTTTCAGCCCCTCTGTTTCTCGCCCTCTGTTTCAGCCCCTCGGTTTCTCGCCCTCTGTTTCAGCCCCTCTGTTTCAGCCCCTCTGTTTCGGCCCCTCTGTTTCTCGCCCTCTGTTTCAACCCCTCGGTTTCTCGCTCTCTGTTTTAGCCCCTCTGTTTGAGCCCCTCTGTTTCAGCCCCTCTGTTTCAGCCCCTCTGTTTCTCACCCTCTGTTTGAGCACCTCGGTTTCTCGCCCTCTGTTTCAGCCCCTCTGTTTCAGCCCCTCTGTTTCACCCCTCGGTTTCTCACCCTCTGTTTCAGCCCCACTGTTTCAGCCCTTCTGTTTCTCGCCCTCTGTTTCAGCCCCTCTGTTTCAGCCCCTCTGTTTCTCGCCCTCTGTTTCTCGCCCCCTGTTTCAGCCCCTCTGTTTCAGCCCCTCTGTTTCTCGCCCTCAGTTTCAGCCCCTCTGTTTCAGCCCCTCTGTTTCAGCCCCTCTGTTTCAGCCCCTCTGTTTCTCGCCCTCTGTTTCTCGCCCCCTGTTTCAGCCCCTCTGTTTCAGCCCCTCGGTTTCTCGCCCTCTGTTTCAGCCCCTCTGTTTCAGACCCTCTGTTTCTCGCCCTCTGTTTCTCGCCCTCTGTTTCTCGCCCTCTGTTTCAGCCCCTCTGTTTCAGCCCCTCTGTTTCAGCCCCTCTGTTCAACCCCTCGGTTTCTCGCCCTCTGTTTCAGCCCCTCTGTTTGAGCCCCTCTGTTTCAGCCCCTCTGTTTCTCGCCCTCTGTTTCAGCCCCTCTGTTTCAGCCCCTCTGTTTCTCGCCCTCTGTTTCAGCCCCTCTGTTTCTCACCCTCGGTTTCAGCCCCTCTGTTTCAGCCCCTCTGTTTCTCGCCCTCTGTTTCAGCCCCTCAGTTTCTCGCCCTCTGTTTCTCGCCCTCTGTTTCAGCCCCTCTGTTTCAGCCCCTCTGTTCCAGCCCCTCTGTTTCAGCCCCTCTGTTTCAGCCCCTCTGTTTCTAGCCCTCTGTTTCAGCCCCTCTGTTTCAGCCCCTCTGTTTCAGCCCCTCTGTTCCAGCCCCTCTGTTTCAGCCCCTCTGTTTCAGCCCCTCTGTTTCTAGCACTCTGTTTCAGCCCCTCTGTTTCAGCCCTTCTGTTTCAGACCCTCTGTTTCAGCCCCTCTGTTTCAGCCCCTCTGTTTCTCGCCCTCTGTTTCAGCCCCTCGGTTTCTCGCCCGCTGTTTCCGCCCATCTGTTTCTCGCCCTCTGTTTCTCGCCCTCTGTTTCAGCCCCTCTGTTTCAGCCCCTCTGTTTCAGCCCCTCTGTTTCTAGCCCTCTGTTTCAGCCCCTCTGTTTCAGCCCCTCTGTTTCAGCCCCTCTGTTTCTCGCCCTCTGTTTCTCGCCCCCCTGTTTCAGCCCCTCTGTTTCAGCCCCTCGGTTTCTCGCCCTCTGTTTCAGCCCCTCTGTTTCAGCCCCTCTGTTTCTCGCCCTCTGTTTCAGCCCCTCTGTTTCTCGCCCTCTGTTTCAGCCCATCTGTTTCAGCCCCTCTGTTCAGCCACTCGGTTTCTCGCCCTCTGTTTCACCCCCTCGGTTTCTCGCCCTCTGTTTCAACCCCTCTGTTTCAGCCCCTCTGTTTCTCGCCCTCTGTTTCAGCCCCTCTGTTTCTCGCCCTCTGTTTCAGCCCCTCTGTTTCTCACCCTCTGTTTCAGCCCCTCTGTTTCAGCCCCTCTGTTTCTCGCCCCCTGTTTCAGCCCCTCTGTTTCAGCCCCTCTGTTTCTCGCCCTCTGTTTCAGCCCCTCTGTTTCTCGCCCTCTGTTTCTCGCCCTCTGTTTCAGCCCCTCTGTTTCAGCCCCTCTGCTTCTCGCCCTCTGTTTCTCGCCCTCTGTTTCAGCCCCTCTGTTTCAGCCCCTCTGTTTCTCGCCCCCTGTTTCAGCCCCACTGTTTCTGCCCCTCTGTTTCAGCTCCTCTGTTTCAGCACCTCTTTTTCTCACCCACTGTTTCAGCCCCTCTGCTTCTCGCCCTCTGTTTCAGCCCCTCTGTTTCAGCCCCTCTATTTCAGCCCCTCTGTTTCAGCCCCTCGGTTTCTCGACCTCTGTTTCAGCCCGTCTGTTTCAGCACCTCTGTTTCAGCCCCTCTGTTTCTCGCTCTCTTATTCAGCCCCTCTGTTTCTCGCCCTCTGTTTCAGCCCCTCTGTTTCAGCTCCTCTGTTTCAGCCCCTCTGTTTCTCGCTCTCTTATTCAGCCCCTCTGTTTCTCGCCCTCTGTTTCAGCCCCTCTGTTTGAGCCCCTCTGTTTCAGCCCCTCTGTTTCTCGCCCTCTGTTTCAGCCCCTCGGTTTCTCGCCCTCTGTTTCAGCCCCTCTGTTTCAGCCCCTCTGTTTCACCCCTCGGTTTCTCACCCTCTGTTTCAGCCCCACTGTTTCAGCCCCTCTGTTTCAGCCCCTCTGTTTCACCCCTCGGTTTCTCGCCCTCTGTTTCAGCCCCTCTGTTTCAGCCCCTCTGTTTCTCGCCCTCTGTTTCTCGCCCCCTGTTTCAGCCCCTCTGTTTCAGCCCCTCTGTTTCAGCCCCTCTGTTTCTCGCCCTCAGTTTCAGCCCCTCTGTTTCAGCCCCTCTGTTTCAGCCCCTCTGTTTCAGCCCCTCTGTTTCTCGCCCTCTGTTTCTCGCCCCCTGTTTCAGCCCCTCTGTTTCAGCCCCTCGGTTTCTCGCCCTCTGTTTCAGCCCCTCTGTTTCAGCCCCTCTGTTTCTCGCCCTCTGTTTCTCGCCCTCTGTTTCTCGCCCTCTGTTTCAGCCCCTCTGTTTCAGCCCCTCTGTTTCAGCCCCTCTGTTCAACCCCTCGGTTTCTCGCCCTCTGTTTCAGCCCCTCTGTTTCTCGCCCTCTGTTTCAGCCCCTCTGTTTCAGCCCCTCTGTTTCTCGCCCTCTGTTTCAGCCCCTCTGTTTCTCACCCTCTGTTTCAGCCCATCTGTTTCAGCCCCTCTGTTTCTCGCCCCCTGTTTCAGCCCCTCTGTTTCAGCCCCTCTGTTTCTCGCCCTCTGTTTCAGCCACTCTGTTTCTCGCCCTCTGTTTCTCGCCCTCTGTTTCAGCCCCTCTGTTTCAGCCCCTCTGTTCCAGCCCCTCTATTTCAGCCCCTCTGTTTCAGCCCTTCTGTTTCTAGCCCTCTGTTTCAGCCCCTCTGTTTCAGCCCCTCTGTTTCAGCCCCTCTGTTTCTCGCCCTCTGTTTCTCGCCCCCTGTTTCAGCCCCACTGTTTCAGCCCCTCGGTTTCTCGCCCTCTGTTTCAGCCCCTCTGTTTCAGCCCCTTTGTTTCAGCCCCTCTGTTTCAGCCCCTCTGTTTCAGCCACTCTGTTTCAGCCCCTCTGTTTCAGCCCCTCTGTTCAGCCCCTCGGTTTCTCGCCCTCTGTTTCAGCCCCTCGGTTTCTCGCCCTCTGTTTCAGCCCCTCTGTTTCAGCCCCTCTGTTTCTCGCCCTCTGTTTCAGCCCCTCTGTTTCTCGCCCTCTGTTTCAGCCCCTCTGTTTCTCACCCTCTGTTTCAGCCCCTCTGTTTCAGCCCCTCTGTTTCAGCCCCTCTGTTTCTCGCCCTCTGTTTCAGCCCCTCGGATTCTCGCCCTCTGTTTCAGCCCCTCTGTTTCAGCCCCTCTGTTTCTCGCCCTCTGTTTCAGCCCCTCTGTTTCAGCCCCTCTGTTTCAGCCCCTCTTTTTCTCGCCCTCTCTTTCAGCCCCTCTGTTTCAGCCCCTCTGTTTCAGCCCCTCTTTTTCTCGCCCTCTGTTTCTCGCCCCCTGTTTCAGCCCCTCTGTTTCAGCCCCTCGGTTTCTCGCCCTGTGTTTCTCGCCCCCTGTTTCAGTCCCTCTGTTTCAGCCCCTCTGTTTCTCGCCCTCAGTTTCAGCCCCTCTGTTTCAGCCCCTCTGTTTCAGCCCCTCTGTTTCAGCCCCTCTGTTTCTCGCCTTCTGTTTCTCGCCCCCTGTTTCAGCCCCTCTGTTTCAGCCCCTCGGTTTCTCGCCCTCTGTTTCAGCCCCTCTGTTTCAGCCCCTCTGTTTCTCGCCCTCTGTTTCTCGCCCTCTGTTTCTCGCCCTCTGTTTCAGCCCCTCTGTTTCAGCCCCTCTGTTTCAGCCCCTCTGTTCAACCCCTCGGTTTCTCGCCCTCTGTTTCAGCCCCTCTGTTTGAGCCCCTCTGTTTCAGCCCCTCTGTTTCTCGCCCTCTGTTTCAGCCCCTCTGTTTCAGCCCCTCTGTTTCTCGCCCTCTGTTTCAGCCCCTCTGTTTCTCACCCTCTGTTTCAGCCCCTCTGTTTCAGCCCCTCTGTTTCTCGCCCTCTGTTTCAGCCCCTCAGTTTCTCGCCCTCTGTTTCTCGCCCTCTGTTTCAGCCCCTCTGTTTCAGCCCCTCTGTTCCAGCCCCTCTGTTTCAGCCCCTCTGTTTCAGCCCCTCTGTTTCTAGCCCTCTGTTTCAGCCCCTCTGTTTCAGCCCCTCTGTTTCAGCCCCTCTGTTCCAGCCCCTCTGTTTCAGCCCCTCTGTTTCAGCCCCTCTGTTTCTAGCCCTCTGTTTCAGCCCCTCTGTTTCAGCCCTTCTGTTTCAGACCCTCTGTTTCAGCCCCTCTGTTTCAGCCCCTCTGTTTCTCGCCCTCTGTTTCAGCCCCTCGGTTTCTCGCCCGCTGTTTCCGCCCATCTGTTTCTCGCCCTCTGTTTCTCGCCCTCTGTTTCAGCCCCTCTGTTTCAGCCCCTCTGTTTCAGCCCCTCTGTTTCTAGCCCTCTGTTTCAGCCCCTCTGTTTCAGCCCCTCTGTTTCAGCCCCTCTGTTTCTCGCCCTCTGTTTCTCGCCCCCCTGTTTCAGCCCCTCTGTTTCAGCCCCTCGGTTTCTCGCCCTCTGTTTCAGCCCCTCTGTTTCAGCCCCTCTGTTTCTCGCCCTCTGTTTCAGCCCCTCTGTTTCTCGCCCTCTGTTTCAGCCCATCTGTTTCAGCCCCTCTGTTCAGCCACTCGGTTTCTCGCCCTCTGTTTCACCCCCTCGGTTTCTCGCCCTCTGTTTCAACCCCTCTGTTTCAGCCCCTCTGTTTCTCGCCCTCTGTTTCAGCCCCTCTGTTTCTCGCCCTCTGTTTCAGCCCCTCTGTTTCTCACCCTCTGTTTCAGCCCCTCTGTTTCAGCCCCTCTGTTTCTCGCCCCCTGTTTCAGCCCCTCTGTTTCAGCCCCTCTGTTTCTCGCCCTCTGTTTCAGCCCCTCTGTTTCTCGCCCTCTGTTTCTCGCCCTCTGTTTCAGCCCCTCTGTTTCAGCCCCTCTGCTTCTCGCCCTCTGTTTCTCGCCCTCTGTTTCAGCCCCTCTGTTTCAGCCCCTCTGTTTCTCGCCCCCTGTTTCAGCCCCACTGTTTCTGCCCCTCTGTTTCTCGCCCTCTGTTTCAGACCCTCTGTTTCAGCTCCTCTGTTTCAGCACCTCTTTTTCTCACCCACTGTTTCAGCCCCTCTGCTTCTCGCCCTCTGTTTCAGCCCCTCTGTTTCAGCCCCTCTATTTCAGCCCCTCTGTTTCAGCCCCTCGGTTTCTCGACCTCTGTTTCAGCCCGTCTGTTTCAGCACCTCTGTTTCAGCCCCTCTGTTTCTCGCTCTCTTATTCAGCCCCTCTGTTTCTCGCCCTCTGTTTCAGGCCCTCTGTTTCAGCCCCTCTGTTTCAGCCCCTCGGTTTCTCGCCCTCTGTTTCAGCCCCTCTGTTTCAGCTCCTCTGTTTCAGCCCCTCTGTTTCTCGCTCTCTTATTCAGCCCCTCTGTTTCTCGCCCTCTGTTTCAGCCCCTCTGTTTGAGCCCCTCTGTTTCAGCCCCTCTGTTTCTCGCCCTCTGTTTCAGCCCCTCGGTTTCTCGCCCTCTGTTTCAGCCCCTCTGTTTCAGCCCCTCTGTTTCGGCCCCTCTGTTTCTCGCACTCTGTTTCAACCCCTCTGTTTCTCGCCCTCTGTTTTAGCCCCTCTGTTTCAGCCCCTCTGTTTCAGCCCCTCTGTTTCAGCCCCTATGTTTCTCACCCTCTGTTTGAGCACCTCGGTTTCTCGCCCTCTGTTTCAGCCCCTCTGTTTCAGCCCCTCTGTTTCACCCCTCGGTTTCTCACCCTCTGTTTCAGCCCCACTGTTTCAGCCCTTCTGTTTCTCGCCCTCTGTTTCAGCCCCTCTGTTTCAGCCCCTCTGTTTCTCGCCCTCTGTTTCTCGCCCCCTGTTTCAGCCCCTCTGTTTCAGCCCCTCTGTTTCAGCCCCTCTGTTTCTCGCCCTCAGTTTCAGCCCCTCTGTTTCAGCCCCTCTGTTTCAGCCCCTCTGTTTCAGCCCCTCTGTTTCTCGCCCTCTGTTTCTCGCCCCCTGTTTCAGCCCCTCTGTTTCAGCCCCTCGGTTTCTCGCCCTCTGTTTCAGCCCCTCTGTTTCAGCCCCTCTGTTTCTCGCCCTCTGTTTCTCGCCCTCTGTTTCAGCCCCTCTGTTTCAGCCCCTCTGTTTCAGCCCCTCTGTTCAACCCCTCGGTTTCTCGCCCTCTGTTTCAGCCCCTCTGTTTCAGCCCCTCTGTTTCAGCCCCTCTGTTTCTCGCCCTCTGTTTCAGCCCCTCTGTTTCAGCCCCTCTGTTTCTCGCCCTCTGTTTCAGCCCCTCTGTTTCTCACCCTCTGTTTCAGCCCCTCTGTTTCAGCCCCTCTGTTTCTCGCCCCCTGTTTCAGCCCCTCTGTTTCAGCCCCTCTGTTTCTCGCCCTCTGTTTCAGCCACTCTGTTTCTCGCCCTCTGTTTCTCGCCCTCTGTTTCAGCCCCTCTGTTTCAGCCCCTCTGTTCCAGCCCCTCTATTTCAGCCCCTCTGTTTCAGCCCTTCTGTTTCTAGCCCTCTGTTTCAGCCCCTCTGTTTCAGCCCCTCTGTTTCAGCCCCTCTGTTTCTCGCCCTCTGTTTCTCGCCCCCTGTTTCAGCCCCACTGTTTCAGCCCCTCGGTTTCTCGCCCTCTGTTTCAGCCCCTCTGTTTCAGCCCCTTTGTTTCAGCCCCTCTGTTTCAGCCCCTCTGTTTCAGCCACTCTGTTTCAGCCCCTCTGTTTCAGCCCCTCTGTTCAGCCCCTCGGTTTCTCGCCCTCTGTTTCAGCCCCTCGGTTTCTCGCCCTCTGTTTCAGCCCCTCTGTTTCAGCCCCTCTGTTTCTCGCCCTCTGTTTCAGCCCCTCTGTTTCTCGCCCTCTTTTTCAGCCCCTCTGTTTCTCACCCTCTGTTTCAGCCCCTCTGTTTCAGCCCCTCTGTTTCAGCCCCTCTGTTTCTCGCCCTCTGTTTCAGCCCCTCGGATTCTCGCCCTCTGTTTCAGCCCCTCTGTTTCAGCCCCTCTGTTTCTCGCCCTCTGTTTCAGCCCCTCTGTTTCAGCCCCTCTGTTTCAGCCCCTCTTTTTCTCGCCCTCTCTTTCAGCCCCTCTGTTTCAGCCCCTCTGTTTCAGCCCCTCTTTTTCTCGCCCTCTGTTTCAGCCCCTCTGTTTCAGCCCCTCTGTTTCAGCCCCTCTGTTTCTCGCCCTCTGTTTCTCGCCCCCCTGTTTCAGCCCCTCTGTTTCAGCCCCTCGGTTTCTCGCCCTCTGTTTTAGCCCCTCTGTTTCAGCCCCTCTGTTTCTCGCCCTCTGTTTCAGCCCCTCTGTTTCTCGCCCTCTGTTTCAGCCCATCTGTTTCAGCCCCTCTGTTCAGCCACTCGGTTTCTCGCCCTCTGTTTCACCCCCTCGGTTTCTCGCCCTCTGTTTCAACCCCTCTGTTTCAGCCCCTCTGTTTCTCGCCCTCTGTTTCAGCCCCTCTGTTTCTCGCCCTCTGTTTCAGCCCCTCTGTTTCTCACCCTCTGTTTCAGCCCCTCTGTTTCAGCCCCTCTGTTTCTCGCCCCCTGTTTCAGCCCCTCTGTTTCAGCCCCTCTGTTTCTCGCCCTCTGTTTCAGCCCCTCTGTTTCTCGCCCTCTGTTTCTCGCCCTCTGTTTCAGCCCCTCTGTTTCAGCCCCTCTGCTTCTCGCCCTCTGTTTCTCGCCCTCTGTTTCAGCCCCTCTGTTTCAGCCCCTCTGTTTCTCGCCCCCTGTTTCAGCCCCACTGTTTCTGCCCCTCTGTTTCTCGCCCTCTGTTTCAGACCCTCTGTTTCAGCTCCTCTGTTTCAGCACCTCTTTTTCTCACCCACTGTTTCAGCCCCTCTGCTTCTCGCCCTCTGTTTCAGCCCCTCTGTTTCAGCCCCTCTATTTCAGCCCCTCTGTTTCAGCCCCTCGGTTTCTCGACCTCTGTTTCAGCCCGTCTGTTTCAGCACCTCTGTTTCAGCCCCTCTGTTTCTCGCTCTCTTATTCAGCCCCTCTGTTTCTCGCCCTCTGTTTCAGGCCCTCTGTTTCAGCCCCTCTGTTTCAGCCCCTCGGTTTCTCGCCCTCTGTTTCAGCCCCTCTGTTTCAGCTCCTCTGTTTCAGCCCCTCTGTTTCTCGCTCTCTTATTCAGCCCCTCTGTTTCTCGCCCTCTGTTTCAGCCCCTCTGTTTGAGCCCCTCTGTTTAAGCCCCTCTGTTTCTCGCCCTCTGTTTCAGCCCCTCGGTTTCTCGCCCTCTGTTTCAGCCCCTCTGTTTCAGCCCCTCTGTTTCGGCCCCTCTGTTTCTCGCACTCTGTTTCAACCCCTCTGTTTCTCGCCCTCTGTTTTAGCCCCTCTGTTTCAGCCCCTCTGTTTCAGCCCCTCTGTTTCAGCCCCTATGTTTCTCACCCTCTGTTTGAGCACCTCGGTTTCTCGCCCTCTGTTTCAGCCCCTCTGTTTCAGCCCCTCTGTTTCACCCCTCGGTTTCTCACCCTCTGTTTCAGCCCCACTGTTTCAGCCCTTCTGTTTCTCGCCCTCTGTTTCAGCCCCTCTGTTTCAGCCCCTCTGTTTCTCGCCCTCTGTTTCTCGCCCCCTGTTTCAGCCCCTCTGTTTCAGCCCCTCTGTTTCAGCCCCTCTGTTTCTCGCCCTCAGTTTCAGCCCCTCTGTTTCAGCCCCTCTGTTTCAGCCCCTCTGTTTCAGCCCCTCTGTTTCTCGCCCTCTGTCTCTCGCCCCCTGTTTCAGCCCCTCTGTTTCAGCCCCTCGGTTTCTCGCCCTCTGTTTCAGCCCCTCTGTTTCAGCCCCTCTGTTTCTCGCCCTCTGTTTCTCGCCCTCTGTTTCTCGCCCTCTGTTTCAGCCCCTCTGTTTCAGCCCCTCTGTTTCAGCCCCTCTGTTCAACCCCTCGGTTTCTCGCCCTCTGTTTCAGCCCCTCTGTTTCAGCCCCTCTGTTTCAGCCCCTCTGTTTCTCGCCCTCTGTTTCAGCCCCTCTGTTTCTCGCCCTCTGTTTCAGCCCCTCTGTTTCTCACCCTCTGTTTCAGCCCCTCTGTTTCAGCCCCTCTGTTTCTCGCCCCCTGTTTCAGCCCCTCTGTTTCAGCCCCTCTGTTTCTCGCCCTCTGTTTCAGCCCCTCTGTTTCTCGCCCTCTGTTTCTCGCCCTCTGTTTCAGCCCCTCTGTTTCAGCCCCTCTGTTCCAGCCCCTCTATTTCAGCCCCTCTGTTTCAGCCCTTCTGTTTCTAGCCCACTGTTTCAGCCCCTCTGTTTCAGCCCCTCTGTTTCAGCCCCTCTGTTTCTCGCCCTCTGTTTCTCGCCCCCTGTTTCAGCCCCACTGTTTCAGCCCCTCGGTTTCTCGCCCTCTGTTTCAGCCCCTCTGTTTCAGCCCCTTTGTTTCAGCCCCTCTGTTTCAGCCCCTCTGTTTCAGCCACTCTGTTTCAGCCCCTCTGTTTCAGCCCCTCTGTTCAGCCCCTCGGTTTCTCGCCCTCTGTTTCAGCCCCTCGGTTTCTCGCCCTCTGTTTCAGCCCCTCTGTTTCAGCCCCTCTGTTTCTCGCCCTCTGTTTCAGCCCCTCTGTTTCTCGCCCTCTGTTTCAGCCCCTCTGTTTCTCACCCTCTGTTTCAGCCCCTCATTTTCAGCCCCTCTGTTTCAGCCCCTCTGTTTCTCGCCCTCTGTTTCAGCCCCTCGGATTCTCGCCCTCTGTTTCAGCCCCTCTGTTTCAGCCCCTCTGTTTCTCGCCCTCTGTTTCAGCCCCTCTGTTTCAGCCCCTCTGTTTCAGCCCCTCTTTTTCTCGCCCTCTCTTTCAGCCCCTCTGTTTCAGCCCCTCTGTTTCAGCCCCTCTTTTTCTCGCCCTCTGTTTCAGCCCCACTGTTTCAGCCCCTCTGTTTCTCGCCCTCTGTTTCAGCCCCGCTGTTTCTCGCCCCCTGTTTCTCGCCCCCTGTTTCAGCCCCTCTGTTTCAGCCCCTCTGTTTCTCGCCCCATGTTTCAGCCCCTCTGTTTCAGCCCCTCTGTTTCTCGCCCCCTGTTTCAGCCCCTCTGTTTCTGCCCCTCTGTTTCTCGCCCTCTGTTTCAGCCCCTCTGTTTCTCGCCCTCTGTTTCTCGCCCTCTGTTTCAGCCCCTCTGTTTCAGCCCCTCTGTTTCAGCCCCTCTGTTTCAGCCCCTCTGTTTCTCGCCCTCTGTTTCAGCCCCGCTGTTTCAGCCCCTCTATTTCAGCCCCTCTGTTTCTAGCCCTCTGTTTCAGCCCCTCTGTTTCAGCCCCTCTGTTTCTCGCCCTCTGTTTCTCGCCCCCTGTTTCAGCCCCTCTGTTTCATCCCCTCGGTTTCTCGCCCTCTGTTTCAGCCCCTCTGTTTCAGCCCCTCTGTTTCTCGCCCTCTGTTTCAGCCCCTCTGTTTCTCGCCCTCTGTTTCAGCCCATCTGTTTCAGCCCCTCTGTTTCTCGCCCTCAGTTTCAGCCCCTCGGTTTCAGCCCCTCTGTTTCTCGCCCTCAGTTTCAGCCCCTCTGTTTCAGCCCCTCTGTTTCAGCCCCTCTGTTTCTCGCCCTCTGTTTCTCGCCCTCTGTTTCTCGCCCCCTGTTTCAGCCCCTCTGTTTCAGCCCCTCGGTTTCTCGCCCCCTGTTTCAGCCCCTCTGTTTCAGCCCCTCTGTTTCTCGCCCTCTGTTTCAGCCCCTCTGTTTCTCGCCCTCTGTTTCAGCCCCTCTGTTTCAGCCCCTCTGTTTCAGCCCCTCTGTTCAACCCCTCGGTTTCTCGCTCTCTGTTTCAGCCCCTCTGTTTCAGCCCCTCTGTTTCTCGCCCTCAGTTTCAGCCCCTCTGTTTCAGCCCCTCTGTTTCAGCCCCTCTGTTTCAGCCCCTCTGTTTCTCGCCCTCTGTTTCTCGCCCCCTGTTTCAGCCCCTCTGTTTCAGCCCCTCGGTTTCTCGCCCTCTGTTTCAGCCCCTCTGTTTCAGCCCCTCTGTTTCTCGCCCTCTGTTTCTCGCCCTCTGTTTCTCGCCCTCTGTTTCAGCCCCTCTGTTTCAGCCCCTCTGTTTCAGCCCCTCTGTTCAACCCCTCGGTTTCTCGCCCTCTGTTTCAGCCCCTCTGTTTCAGCCCCTCTGTTTCAGCCCCTCTGTTTCTCGCCCTCTGTTTCAGCCCCTCTGTTTCAGCCCCTCTGTTTCTCGCCCTCTGTTTCAGCCCCTCTGTTTCTCACCCTCTGTTTCAGCCCCTCTGTTTCAGCCCCTCTGTTTCTCGCCCCCTGTTTCAGCCCCTCTGTTTCAGCCCCTCTGTTTCAGCCCCTCTGTTTCTCGCCCCCTGTTTCAGCCCCTCTGTTTCAGCCCCTCTGTTTCAGCCCCTCTGTTTCAGCCCCTCTTTTTCTCGCCCTCTCTTTCAGCCCCTCTGTTTCAGCCCCTCTGTTTCAGCCCCTCTTTTTCTCGCCCTCTGTTTCTCGCCCCCTGTTTCAGCCCCTCTGTTTCAGCCCCTCGGTTTCTCGCCCTCTGTTTCTCGCCCCCTGTTTCAGCCCCTCTGTTTCAGCCCCTCTGTTTCTCGCCCTCAGTTTCAGCCCCTCTGTTTCAGCCCCTCTGTTTCAGCCCCTCTGTTTCAGCCCCTCTGTTTCTCGCCCTCTGTTTCTCGCCCCCTGTTTCAGCCCCTCGGTTTCAGCCCCTCGGTTTCTCGCCCTCTGTTTCAGCCCCTCTGTTTCAGCCCCTCTGTTTCTCGCCCTCTGTTTCTCGCCCTCTGTTTCTCGCCCTCTGTTTCAGCCCCTCTGTTTCAGCCCCTCTGTTTCAGCCCCTCTGTTCAACCCCTCGGTTTCTCGCCCTCTGTTTCAGCCCCTCTGTTTGAGCCCCTCTGTTTCAGCCCCTCTGTTTCTCGCCCTCTGTTTCAGCCCCTCTGTTTCAGCCCCTCTGTTTCTCGCCCTCTGTTTCAGCCCCTCTGTTTCTCACCCTCTGTTTCATCCCCTCTGTTTCTCGCCCTCTGTTTCAGCCCCTCAGTTTCTCGCCCTCTGTTTCTCGCCCTCTGTTTCAGCCCCTCTGTTTCAGCCCCTCTGTTCCAGCCCCTCTGTTTCAGCCCCTCTGTTTCAGCCCCTCTGTTTCTAGCCCTCTGTTTCAGCCCCTCTGTTTCAGCCCCTCTGTTTCAGCCCCTCTGTTCCAGCCCCTCTGTTTCAGCCCCTCTGTTTCAGCCCCTCTGTTTCTAGCCCTCTGTTTCAGCCCCTCTGTTTCAGCCCTTCTGTTTCAGACCCTCTGTTTCAGCCCCTCTGTTTCAGCCCCTCTGTTTCTCGCCCTCTGTTTCAGCCCCTCGGTTTCTCGCCCGCTGTTTCCGCCCATCTGTTTCTCGCCCTCTGTTTCTCGCCCTCTGTTTCAGCCCCTCTGTTTCAGCCCCTCTGTTTCAGCCCCTCTGTTTCTAGCCCTCTGTTTCAGCCCCTCTGTTTCAGCCCCTCTGTTTCAGCCCCTCTGTTTCTCGCCCTCTGTTTCTCGCCCCCCTGTTTCAGCCCCTCTGTTTCAGCCCCTCGGTTTCTCGCCCTCTGTTTCAGCCCCTCTGTTTCAGCCCCTCTGTTTCTCGCCCTCTGTTTCAGCCCCTCTGTTTCTCGCCCTCTGTTTCAGCCCATCTGTTTCAGCCCCTCTGTTCAGCCACTCGGTTTCTCGCCCTCTGTTTCACCCCCTCGGTTTCTCGCCCTCTGTTTCAAGCCCTCTGTTTCAGCCCCTCTGTTTCTCGCCCTCTGTTTCAGCCCCTCTGTTTCTCGCCCTCTGTTTCAGCCCCTCTGTTTCTCACCCTCTGTTTCAGCCCCTCTGTTTCAGCCCCTCTGTTTCTCGCCCCCTGTTTCAGCCCCTCTGTTTCAGCCCCTCTGTTTCTCGCCCTCTGTTTCAGCCCCTCTGTTTCTCGCCCTCTGTTTCTCGCCCTCTGTTTGAGCCCCTCTGTTTCAGCCCCTCTGCTTCTCGCCCTCTGTTTCTCGCCCTCTGTTTCAGCCCCTCTGTTTCAGCCCCTCTGTTTCTCGCCCCCTGTTTCAGCCCCACTGTTTCTGCCCCTCTGTTTCTCGCCCTCTGTTTCAGACCCTCTGTTTCAGCTCCTCTGTTTCAGCACCTCTTTTTCTCACCCACTGTTTCAGCCCCTCTGCTTCTCGCCCTCTGTTTCAGCCCCTCTGTTTCAGCCCCTCTATTTCAGCCCCTCTGTTTCAGCCCCTCGGTTTCTCGACCTCTGTTTCAGCCCGTCTGTTTCAGCACCTCTGTTTCAGCCCCTCTGTTTCTCGCTCTCTTATTCAGCCCCTCTGTTTCTCGCCCTCTGTTTCAGGCCCTCTGTTTCAGCCCCTCTGTTTCAGCCCCTCGGTTTCTCGCCCTCTGTTTCAGCCCCTCTGTTTCAGCTCCTCTGTTTCAGCCCCTCTGTTTCTCGCTCTCTTATTCAGCCCCTCTGTTTCTCGCCCTCTGTTTCAGCCCCTCTGTTTGAGCCCCTCTGTTTCAGCCCCTCTGTTTCTCGCCCTCTGTTTCAGCCCCTCGGTTTCTCGCCCTCTGTTTCAGCCCCTCTGTTTCAGCCCCTCTGTTTCGGCCCCTCTGTTTCTCGCACTCTGTTTCAACCCCTCTGTTTCTCGCCCTCTGTTTTAGCCCCTCTGTTTCAGCCCCTCTGTTTCAGCCCCTCTGTTTCAGCCCCTATGTTTCTCACCCTCTGTTTGAGCACCTCGGTTTCTCGCCCTCTGTTTCAGCCCCTCTGTTTCAGCCCCTCTGTTTCACCCCTCGGTTTCTCACCCTCTGTTTCAGCCCCACTGTTTCAGCCCTTCTGTTCCTCGCCCTCTGTTTCAGCCCCTCTGTTTCAGCCCCTCTGTTTCTCGCCCTCTGTTTCTCGCCCCCTGTTTCAGCCCCTCTGTTTCAGCCCCTCTGTTTCAGCCCCTCTGTTTCTCGCCCTCAGTTTCAGCCCCTCTGTTTCAGCCCCTCTGTTTCAGCCCCTCTGTTTCAGCCCCTCTGTTTCTCGCCCTCTGTTTCTCGCCCCCTGTTTCAGCCCCTCTGTTTCAGCCCCTCGGTTTCTCGCCCTCTGTTTCAGCCCCTCTGTTTCAGCCCCTCTGTTTCTCGCCCTCTGTTTCTCGCCCTCTGTTTCTCGCCCTCTGTTTCAGCCCCTCTGTTTCAGCCCCTCTGTTTCAGCCCCTCTGTTCAACCCCTCGGTTTCTCGCCCTCTGTTTCAGCCCCTCTGTTTCAGCCCCTCTGTTTCAGCCCCTCTGTTTCTCGCCCTCTGTTTCAGCCCCTCTGTTTCAGCCCCTCTGTTTCTCGCCCTCTGTTTCAGCCCCTCTGTTTCTCACCCTCTGTTTCAGCCCCTCTGTTTCAGCCCCTCTGTTTCTCGCCCCCTGTTTCAGCCCCTCTGTTTCAGCCCCTCTGTTTCTCGCCCTCTGTTTCAGCCACTCTGTTTCTCGCCCTCTGTTTCTCGCCCTCTGTTTCAGCCCCTCTGTTTCAGCCCCTCTGTTCCAGCCCCTCTATTTCAGCCCCTCTGTTTCAGCCCTTCTGTTTCTAGCCCTCTGTTTCAGCCCCTCTGTTTCAGCCCCTCTGTTTCAGCCCCTCTGTTTCTCGCCCTCTGTTTCTCGCCCCCTGTTTCAGCCCCACTGTTTCAGCCCCTCGGTTTCTCGCCCTCTGTTTCAGCCCCTCAGTTTCAGCCCCTTTGTTTCAGCCCCTCTGTTTCAGCCCCTCTGTTTCAGCCACTCTGTTTCAGCCCCTCTGTTTCAGCCCCTCTGTTCAGCCCCTCGGTTTCTCGCCCTCTGTTTCAGCCCCTCGGTTTCTCGCCCTCTGTTTCAGCCCCTCTGTTTCAGCCCCTCTGTTTCTCGCCCTCTGTTTCAGCCCCTCTGTTTCTCGCCCTCTGTTTCAGCCCCTCTGTT
Organism: Chiloscyllium punctatum; assembly: GCF_047496795.1. Taxonomy (NCBI): domain Eukaryota; kingdom Metazoa; phylum Chordata; class Chondrichthyes; order Orectolobiformes; family Hemiscylliidae; genus Chiloscyllium; species Chiloscyllium punctatum. Next base: position 339,355 of record NW_027309837.1, on the reverse strand, counting down.
TCTCACCCTCTGTTTCAGCCCCTCTGTTTCAGCCCCTCTGTTTCAGCCCCTCTGTTTCTCGCCCTCTGTTTCAGCCCCTCGGATTCTCGCCCTCTGTTTCAGCCCCTCTGTTTCAGCCCCTCTGTTTCTCGCCCTCTGTTTCAGCCCCTCTGTTTCAGCCCCTCTGTTTCAGCCCCTCTTTTTCTCGCCCTCTCTTTCAGCCCCTCTGTTTCAGCCCCTCTGTTTCAGCCCCTCTTTTTCTCGCCCTCTGTTTCAGCCCCTCTGTTTCAGCCCCTCTGTTTCAGCCCCTCTGTTTCTCGCCCTCTGTTTCTCGCCCCCCTGTTTCAGCCCCTCTGTTTCAGCCCCTCGGTTTCTCGCCCTCTGTTTCAGCCACTCTGTTTAAGCCCCTCTGTTTCTCGCCCTCTGTTTCAGCCCCTCTGTTTCTCGCCCTCTGTTTCAGCCCATCTGTTTCAGCCCCTTTGTTCAGCCAGTCGGTTTCTCGCCCTCTGTTTCACCCCCTCGGTTTCTCGCCCTCTGTTTCAACCCCTCTGTTTCAGCCCCTCTGTTTCTCGCCCTCTGTTTCAGCCCCTCTGTTTCTCGCCCTCTGTTTCAGCCCCTCTGTTTCTCACCCTCTGTTTCAGCCCCTCTGTTTCAGCCCCTGTGTTTCTCGCCCCCTGTTTCAGCCCCTCTGTTTCAGCCCCTCTGTTTCTCGCCCTCTGTTTCAGCCCCTCTGTTTCTCGCCCTCTGTTTCTCGCCCTCTGTTTCAGCCCCTCTGTTTCAGCCCCTCTGCTTCTCGCCCTCTGTTTCTCGCCCTCTGTTTCAGCCCCTCTGTTTCAGCCCCTCTGTTTCTCGCCCCCTGTTTCAGCCCCACTGTTTCTGCCCCTCCGTTTCTCGCACTCTGTTTCAGACCCTCTGTTTCAGCTCCTCTGTTTCAGCACCTCTTTTTCTCACCCACTGTTTCAGCCCCTCTGCTTCTCGCCCTCTGTTTCAGCCCCTCTGTTTCAGCCCCTCTATTTCAGCCCCTCTGTTTCAGCCCCTCGGTTTCTCGACCTCTGTTTCAGCCCGTCTGTTTCAGCACCTCTGTTTCAGCCCCTCTGTTTCTCGCTCTCTTATTCAGCCCCTCTGTTTCTCGCCCTCTGTTTCAGGCCCTCTGTTTCAGCCCCTCTGTTTCAGCCCCTCGGTTTCTCGCCCTCTGTTTCAGCCCCTCTGTTTCAGCTCCTCTGTTTCAGCCCCTCTGTTTCTCGCTCTCTTATTCAGCCCCTCTGTTTCTCGCCCTCTGTTTCAGCCCCTCTGTTTGAGCCCCTCTGTTTCAGCCCCTCTGTTTCTCGCCCTCTGTTTCAGCCCCTCGGTTTCTCGCCCTCTGTTTCAGCCCCTCTGTTTCAGCCCCTCTGTTTCGGCCCCTCTGTTTCTCGCACACTGTTTCAACCCCTCTGTTTCTCGCCCTCTGTTTTAGCCCCTCTGTTTCAGCCCCTCTGTTTCAGCCCCTCTGTTTCAGCCCCTATGTTTCTCACCCTCTGTTTGAGCACCTCGGTTTCTCGCCCTCTGTTTCAGCCCCTCTGTTTCAGCCCCTCTGTTTCACCCCTCGGTTTCTCACCCTCTGTTTCAGCCCCACTATTTCAGCCCTTCTGTTTCTCGCCCTCTGTTTCAGCCCCTCTGTTTCAGCCCCTCTGTTTCTCGCCCTCTGTTTCTCGCCCCCTGTTTCAGCCCCTCTGTTTCAGCCCCTCTGTTTCAGCCCCTCTGTTTCTCGCCCTCAGTTTCAGCCCCTCTGTTTCAGCCCCTCTGTTTCAGCCCCTCTGTTTCAGCCCCTCTGTTTCTCGCCCTCTGTTTCTCGCCCCCTGTTTCAGCCCCTCTGTTTCAGCCCCTCGGTTTCTCGCCCTCTGTTTCAGCCCCTCTGTTTCAGCCCCTCTGTTTCTCGCCCTCTGTTTCTCGCCCTCTGTTTCTCGCCCTCTGTTTCAGCCCCTCTGTTTCAGCCCCTCTGTTTCAGCCCCTCTGTTCAACCCCTCGGTTTCTCGCCCTCTGTTTCAGCCCCTCTGTTTCAGCCCCTCTGTTTCAGCCCCTCTGTTTCTCGCCCTCTGTTTCAGCCCCTCTGTTTCAGCCCCTCTGTTTCTCGCCCTCTGTTTCAGCCCCTCTGTTTCTCACCCTCTGTTTCAGCCGCTCTGTTTCAGCCCCTCTGTTTCTCGCCCCCTGTTTCAGCCCCTCTGTTTCAGCCCCTCTGTTTCTCGCCCTCTGTTTCAGCCCCTCTGTTTCTCGCCCTCTGTTTCTCGCCCTCTGTTTCAGCCCCTCTGTTTCAGCCCCTCTGTTCCAGCCCCTCTATTTCAGCCCCTCTGTTTCAGCCCTTCTGTTTCTAGCCCTCTGTTTCAGCCCCTCTGTTTCAGCCCCTCTGTTTCAGCCCCTCTGTTTCTCGCCCTCTGTTTCTCGCCCCCTGTTTCAGCCCCACTGTTTCAGCCCCTCGGTTTCTCGCCCTCTGTTTCAGCCCCTCTGTTTCAGCCCCTTTGTTTCAGCCCCTCTGTTTCAGCCCCTCTGTTTCAGCCACTCTGTTTCAGCCCCTCTGTTTCAGCCCCTCTGTTCAGCCCCTCGGTTTCTCGCCCTCTGTTTCAGCCCCTCGGTTTCTCGCCCTCTGTTTCAGCCCCTCTGTTTCAGCCCCTCTGTTTCTCGCCCTCTGTTTCAGCCCCTCTGTTTCTCGCCCTCTGTTTCAGCCCCTCTGTTTCTCACCCTCTGTTTCAGCCCCTCATTTTCAGCCCCTCTGTTTCAGCCCCTCTGTTTCTCGCCCTCTGTTTCAGCCCCTCGGATTCTCGCCCTCTGTTTCAGCCCCTCTGTTTCAGCCCCTCTGTTTCTCGCCCTCTGTTTCAGCCCCTCTGTTTCAGCCCCTCTGTTTCAGCCCCTCTTTTTCTCGCCCTCTCTTTCAGCCCCTCTGTTTCAGCCCCTCTGTTTCAGCCCCTCTTTTTCTCGCCCTCTGTTTCAGCCCCACTGTTTCAGCCCCTCTGTTTCTCGCCCTCTGTTTCAGCCCCTCTGTTTCTCGCCCCCTGTTTCTCGCCCCCTGTTTCAGCCCCTCTTTTTCTCGCCCACTCTTTCAGCCCCTCTGTTTCAGCCCCTCTGTTTCAGCCCCTCTTTTTCTCGCCCTCTGTTTCAGCCCCACTGTTTCAGCCCCTCTGTTTCAGCCCCTCTGTTTCAGCCCCTCTGTTTCTCGCCCTCTGTTTCAGCCCCTCTGTTTCTCGCCCTCTGTTTCAGCCCCTCTGTTTCTCACCCTCTGTTTCAGCCCCTCATTTTCAGCCCCTCTGTTTCAGCCCCTCTGTTTCTCGCCCTCTGTTTCAGCCCCTCGGATTCTCGCCCTCTGTTTCAGCCCCTCTGTTTCAGCCCCTCTGTTTCTCGCCCTCTGTTTCAGCCCCTCTGTTTCAGCCCCTCTGTTTCAGCCCCTCTTTTTCTCGCCCTCTCTTTCAGCCCCTCTGTTTCAGCCCCTCTGTTTCAGCCCCTCTTTTTCTCGCCCTCTGTTTCAGCCCCACTGTTTCAGCCCCTCTGTTTCTCGCCCTCTGTTTCAGCCCCTCTGTTTCTCGCCCCCTGTTTCTCGCCCCCTGTTTCAGCCCCTCTGTTTCAGCCCCTCTGTTTCTCGCCCCATGTTTCAGCCCCTCTGTTTCAGCCCCTCTGTTTCTCGCCCCCTGTTTCTCGCCCCCTGTTTCAGCCCCTCTGTTTCTGCCCCTCTGTTTCTCGCCCTCTGTTTCAGCCCCTCTGTTTCTCGCCCTCTGTTTCTCGCCCTCTGTTTCAGCCCCTCTGTTTCAGCCCCTCTGTTTCAGCCCCTCTGTTTCAGCCCCTCTGTTTCTCGCCCTCTGTTTCAGCCCCGCTGTTTCAGCCCCTCTATTTCAGCCCCTCTGTTTCTAGCCCTCTGTTTCAGCCCCTCTGTTTCAGCCCCTCTGTTTCTCGCCCTCTGTTTCTCGCCCCCTGTTTCAGCCCCTCTGTTTCATCCCCTCGGTTTCTCGCCCTCTGTTTCAGCCCCTCTGTTTCAGCCCCTCTGTTTCTCGCCCTCTGTTTCAGCCCCTCTGTTTCTCGCCCTCTGTTTCAGCCCATCTGTTTCAGCCCCTCTGTTTCTCGCCCTCAGTTTCAGCCCCTCGGTTTCAGCCCCTCTGTTTCTCGCCCTCAGTTTCAGCCCCTCTGTTTCAGCCCCTCTGTTTCAGCCCCTCTGTTTCTCGCCCTCTGTTTCTCGCCCTCTGTTTCTCGCCCCCTGTTTCAGCCCCTCTGTTTCAGCCCCTCGGTTTCTCGCCCCCTGTTTCAGCCCCTCTGTTTCAGCCCCTCTGTTTCTCGCCCTCTGTTTCAGCCCCTCTGTTTCTCGCCCTCTGTTTCAGCCCCTCTGTTTCAGCCCCTCTGTTTCAGCCCCTCTGTTCAACCCCTCGGTTTCTCGCTCTCTGTTTCAGCCCCTCTGTTTCAGCCCCTCTGTTTCTCGCCCTCAGTTTCAGCCCCTCTGTTTCAGCCCCTCTGTTTCAGCCCCTCTGTTTCAGCCCCTCTGTTTCTCGCCCTCTGTTTCTCGCCCCCTGTTTCAGCCCCTCTGTTTCAGCCCCTCGGTTTCTCGCCCTCTGTTTCAGCCCCTCTGTTTCAGCCCCTCTGTTTCTCGCCCTCTGTTTCTCGCCCTCTGTTTCTCGCCCTCTGTTTCAGCCCCTCTGTTTCAGCCCCTCTGTTTCAGCCCCTCTGTTCAACCCCTCGGTTTCTCGCCCTCTGTTTCAGCCCCTCTGTTTCAGCCCCTCTGTTTCAGCCCCTCTGTTTCTCGCCCTCTGTTTCAGCCCCTCTGTTTCAGCCCCTCTGTTTCTCGCCCTCTGTTTCAGCCCCTCTGTTTCTCACCCTCTGTTTCAGCCCCTCTGTTTCAGCCCCTCTGTTTCTCGCCCCCTGTTTCAGCCCCTCTGTTTCAGCCCCTCTGTTTCTCGCCCTCTGTTTCAGCCCCTCTGTTTCTCGCCCTCTGTTTCTCGCCCTCTGTTTCAGCCCCTCTGTTTCAGCCCCTCTGTTCCAGCCCCTCTATTTCAGCCCCTCTGTTTCAGCCCTTCTGTTTCTAGCCCTCTGTTTCAGCCCCTCTGTTTCAGCCCCTCTGTTTCAGCCCCTCTGTTTCTCGCCCTCTGTTTCTCGCCCCCTGTTTCAGCCCCACTGTTTCAGCCCCTCGGTTTCTCGCCCTCTGTTTCAGCCCCTCTGTTTCAGCCCCTTTGTTTCAGCCCCTCTGTTTCAGCCCCTCTGTTTCAGCCACTCTGTTTCAGCCCCTCTGTTTCAGCCCCTCTGTTCAGCCCCTCGGTTTCTCGCCCTCTGTTTCAGCCCCTCTGTTTCTCGCCCTCTGTTTCAGCCCCTCTGTTTCTCACCCTCTGTTTCAGCCCCTCATTTTCAGCCCCTCTGTTTCAGCCCCTCTGTTTCTCGCCCTCTGTTTCAGCCCCTCGGATTCTCGCCCTCTGTTTCA